>NW_003852651.1:719535-742881 GCF_000181295.1 Otolemur garnettii | reverse complement strand
AAAATAAATAAATATATTGAATTATTGTCAAATGTTATGTCTACAACAGGATATTGAGTTTGTATGCACATTATAAAGAATAATAAAACACTATGTATTTTAAGAAATAAAATATTACCAATACCTAAGAAGCCACACACGTGCCCCTCCTAGTTGCATTTTCCTTCCTTATCACCACAAGTAGTATCTACTCTGACTTTTGTGTTATCCATTTCTTTGTTTTCATTATAGTTTACCTAAGTAATATATTGTTTTATTTTGAAATCTTACATGACAAGCACACACCTAGATGGTTACAGAAGGGGTAAAGTTGGTATGATTAGGTGAATAGTAGCAGGAGAGGATAAGCTGAAGAGAATCTCTTGGTTATACTCTGGCTTTGGTTTCCCTACAGGTTTATAAGTGCTGCTTTTGAGGAAGTCGGAGTAAGGTTATGAGTGAGTCTAGGGAAATAAACCCATGGTCCAGCACAGTCAGGGGACCAGCAGGGCTATTCTGCACACCAGAAATTAGTTGTCTTATAACCATGTAGTTTGATAGGGAGTGTGCTGCTCTACCTCTTTGTTTCTCATCTTCCTGTGACCAGCCACACCCTCAATAATGGATCATAACAAGTAACTTCTGGCAAGTGAAATGCATGCCCACACTCAACTCCAGGCAAGGTGCTTTTAGGAGGGGTGTGCAGGAGCTGCAGCACCATGTGGTCAAGACCAGCCAAGTATAGACCATCTGATCCGGGCTCACCTGGACATTCTGATCTTAGTGTAAAAGGAAAGATGGGGCAATGATAGGGGGGATCTTGTAGATGCTAGCCTTTAACATGTCTGCCTGTCTGGTTTGGTTATACTGTTCTAATCTATAATGATTACCTTGAGCATCTGTTGTAAAACCACTACCCTGGTATTTCTCTTTATTATCTTCCTAGACTTCATTCACTTCTGTTTTGAATCTCATATTTCCTAAATCCCATGTCCTTTCTTTTTATGGCTTAGTGTTTCATTTCAGTGGCATGTTTCCTTTGCTAGTTTCTTCTGAAAAGGCGTGTGGAAGATAAATTCTTTAAAACTCGCATGTATGAAAATGTCTTTTTTATACTTGTATTTAATCAGTCATTTGGCTAGCTAAAGCATTTTAGGTTGTAATTTTTTTTTTTTTTTTTTTTTTTTAGTTTGGAATCATTGCTCAATGCTCTTCTAGTTTTCAGTATTGCTATTGAGAAGTCCAAAGTTATTCTGATTCCTGAGCTTTTGAATGTGACTCATTATTTTCCTCTCTGGAAGCTTATAATATCTTTTTTTCCTCTTAATCTTATAAAACTTCAGTGGAGCTTTACACCCTGGGGCCTCTAAACTTGGCATCAGCCCTTCAGATTAGACATTCAATTAGTCCTAATACAGGCAGCCAAATGGCCCTGATACCCACAGGAAGAATGAGGAGCTGCCGTGTGGCACCGGAAAGTCCTAGAAGAGGTGTGGAGAGCTTTGTGCTTTGGGGAAGCTAGTGCTGACACCAGCCTACCTGACTCAACATCCCAAAATCCCCAGAGCCAGTTCAACAGCAGTATTGCTTAGGTATATAGGTACACCACACAGTTAGCCCCGGCTCCATCTTCTAGGGCCCAACTGTTTCCTGGGAGCTGCCTACAGAATCCCAACTATAATATCTGACAAGAACACTTTAGGGACACCCTAATATTCTATCTTAAAAATTAAAAAAAAATAGATAAATAAATTGAAAACACGTGTAGGCAAGAAGCAGTCAAACCCTGGAAACATAAAAATTCAGAGGAGATCAACTCCTCTAGCAGATTACAAGGAAGATACCATTGAAAATACCATCCATACAGAAATTGTTGAAATGATAGAAATAGAATTCAGAGACTGAGTGTGCTGGCTCATGCTTGTAATCCTACCACTCTGGGAGGCTGAGGAGGGTGTATTGCCTGAGCTCAGGAGTTAGAGACAAGCCTGAGAAAGAGTGAGAACCTATATGTATTAAAAAATGGAAAAACTGGATGGTGCCTGTGGCTCAGTGAGTAGGACACCAGCCCCGTATACTGAGGGTGGTGGGTTCAAACCTGGCCCCAGCCAAACTGCAACAACAACAACAAAAATAGCTGGGCATTGTGGTGGGTATCTGTGGTCCCAGCTACTCGGGAGGCTGAGGCAAGAGAATTGCCTAAGCCCAGGAGTTGGAGGTTGTCGTGAGCTATGTGATGCCATGGCACTCTACTGAGGGCAATAAAGTCAGATTCTGTCTCTACCAAAAAAACAAAACAAAAAAAACTAGCCAGGTGTTGGGGCAGGCATTTAAACTTCCAGCTACTTAGGAGGATTGCTTGAGCCCAAGAGTATGAGGGTGCTGTGAGCTATAACACTGTGGCGCTCTACCCAGGTTGACAGAGTGAGACTCTGTCCCAAACAAGCGAAAAACAAAAAACAGAATTCGGAATATAGATGGCAAATAAGATGAATGGAATTGAAGAGAAGATGGTAATGGAAATAAAAAAAAAATTCAAAAATAGTCTCAAGAAAACAATGAAATTAAAGACAAAGTAACCAGGAGATAATTAGGAGGGATAAAACAGACCTTAAGGAATTGAAAGAGGCATTCAAGGAGTTTCAAAACACAATAGATAGTCTCAGAAATAGAGTAAAACACAGTGAACAAAGAATCTCATAAATCAAAGACAAGAATTTTGAACTAGACCAATCATTCAAAGAGGAAGTAGAGAGCAAAAGCAGAGTAATCGCTTAGAGAGATATGGGGCTACACAAAGTGCCCAAATATACAAATCACAGGGATCTCAGAAGGGGGAAAACATCCTAAAAGTATGAAGCTCTAGTTTAAGACATCATGATGGATAAGTCCCCAAGCATGGCAAGAGACCCAGAAATACAGATACTAGGTAATTACAGAACCTCAGAATGACCTAATTCAAGCAAAGCATCTCCTAGACACATTGTAATTAACTTGGGGAAAGTCAAAATAAAAGAGAAAATTCTCAAAGCAGCCAGGCATAAGCAACTTCTTACCTACAAGGGGGAAAAGATCAGGTTGACAGCAGACTTTTCAGCCACAACTTTATAAGCCAGAAGAGAATGGTCATCTGTTATTAGCCTTAAACAAGCCAACATTCAGCCCAAGATTCTATATCCTGCTAAATAAGTTTCATATTTGACAGAGAAATCAAATCTTTTACTGATGAGAAAACATTGAGGAAATTTGCCATGGTAAGACCAGATCTGCAAGAAGTACTCAAACCCATTGTATACACTGACCATCACTGTGTACCACGAATAAAGTGAAGACACCCAGGACAAAACCTACCTTCCACAATGGTGCAAATGATAAAACTAAGTAATGGACCTCTACAAAACAAGACAAACAGAACTCCAAGATACATTTCATTTCTCTCAATAAATGTGAATGTCTTGAATTCCCCACTAAAAAGGCATAGGCTGGCTGAATGGATAAATAGGCACAAGCCGAATACATGATGTCTTCAGGAAACACATATAACCTTCAAGGACAAAACAAGGGTCAGAAAGAAGGTTTGAAAACTTTATTTCAGGCATATGGCCATCAGTAAAAAGCAGGAATTGCCATATTATTTGCAGATTCCTTGGGCTTCAACAAAAGTGAAGAAAAACAAATTTGGACTCTATATACTGGTCAAGGGAACACTACAACAAGACCTTTCAATCCTAAGTATCTATGCACACAACTAAAATGCTTCTAGATATATAAAACTAACCCTAACCAATCTGAGCGATATGATCTTCCACAATTCCATAGTAACTGGGGACTTGAACACCCATCTTACACAAGTGGACAGATCCTCCAAGCAGAAACTAGACAAAGAAATAATGGACTTAAACACAACTTTTGAGCAAATGGGCTTAGGAGACATATACAGAACATTCCACTCCAATAATACTGAGTGTATGTTCTTTTTGTCAGCCCATGGACCATTTTCCAAAATTAAACATATCTTAGGACATAATCATATGTCAATAAATTTAAAATAATTTAATAGAAATTATACTTTGTGTCTTTTTGGACCATCAGAGAATAAAAGTAGAACTCAATTCCAAGAGAAATCCTCAAATCCACATAATATCATGGAAATCAATCTTATGCTGAATGACAGCTGGGTAATGGAGGTGATAAAGAAGGAAATCATTGGATTCCTTGAACAAAATGACATTGAAGCTACAAGCTTTCAAAGCCTGTGGGATACTGCAGAGGCAGTTGCAACAGGGAAGTTATTGCATTAAATGCCTACTTCTAAAAAACAGCACAAATCAACAACATAATGAAGCATCTCAAGGAACTGGAAAATGAGAAGCAATCTAATCCTAAACCTAGCCAAAGAAAAGAAATAGCCAAAATTAGAGCAGAAATAAATGTAATTGAGAATAAAAGAACCATTTGGAGGATCACTGAAACAAAAAGTTGGTTGTTTGAGAAGATTAATAAAATTGATAAACCCTTGGCCAGATTAACTAGAAATAGAAATGTTTCTCTAATAGACTTCGATCTCTAGATCTCTAATAATCTTAATCAGAAATGAAAAAGAGGAAAATAACTAAAGATACTACAGAGATGCAAATGATCATTACTGATTATGACAACTCTATCCCTAGAAATTTGAAAGCGAAGAAAATGAAACAATACCTAGATTCACACTATCTATCTAACCCGAACCAGAAAAAATTAGAAGTCTTGAACAGACCAGTGTTGTTGTGTGTTGTTTGGAGATTCTGATTGGGGACGCAGGGGAAAGAACTGCAGACAGAATGAATATTCAAGGGAGACCGGGACTCGCTCTGGTCGGCGGCCTAGCTAAACTTTACTGATTACCTTATATACTTTCCAACATTCAGTAAGAATTTAACACCTATACAAAGAGGTGAAGTAATATTAGGAAGCTACCATTTAAGATTACAATTTAGTGTGAAGGCTGAGGAACACATATACAATTGATTTTGTTTAGAGTAAAAACATTAGGGAGCCTGGCTGTCTGTCCTCGCTTGCCCTAGGTAAAGTTATACATTATAATGCTAATGAGGGAAGAAGGCAGAGAATAGAACCCAATGCTCCAAGACCGGTCTGTCCATCCTCCAGCTAACACCTTGGCTGTTTCTCCACACCCCCTAGGGAGAGTCACTCTACACATTCCTGCATATCAATAGGCAAGTGTAGAAGCTCAGATCCTCAAGGAAATGCTTCTCAGAAACAGTCTCCTGAAGGAGCACATTGAGGCGAACTGCCATGTCCTGAGCAAAAGATCTTATCTCCTACAGACCAGTATCAAACTCTAAAATTGCAACAATAATAAAAAGCTCCCAAGAAAGAAAACTCTTGGTCCAGAAGGTAGTACACTAGAATTCTACCAAACTGTCAAAGAATACAAGCTCATACTTACATTGTAGAACCTATTCCAAAACATTGAGAAGGAAGGAACATTCCCCAACTCCTTCTACAAAACAAATATCACCCTGATGCCAAAACCAGAAAAAAAAAAAAAAACTAACCAAAAAAAAAAAAAAGCTATAGACCAATGTCATTAGTGAGTATTGCTACAAAAATATTCCATAAAATTCTAACAAATAGAACACAGCTACACATTATAAAAAAGTACATCATGATCAGATGAGGTTTATCCCAGGGATGCAAGGTTGGTTCAACATGCATACATCCATAAATGTAATTCACCACTTAAGTAGAACAAAAACAAAGACCATATGATTCTCTCTGTAGATCAGTGGTTCTCAACTTGTGGGTCGCGACCCCTAAGACCATCAGCAAACACTTCCTGCATATCAGATATTTACGTTACAATTCATAACAGTAGCAAAATTACAGTTATGAAGTAGAAACGAAAATAACTTTATGGTTAGGGCTCACCACAACATGATGAACTGTATTAAAGGGTTGCAGCATTAGGAAGGTTGAGAACCACTGCTATAGATGTAGAGAAAGGATTCAATAAAATTCAGCATCCTTTTCTGAGAACACTTAACAAAATAGGCATTAGTGATACATTTCTTAAACTGAGAGAAGCCATCTACAACAAACTGACAGCCAATATCATACTGAATGGAGCAAAACTGAAGGCATTTCCACTTAGAATTGGAACCAGACAATGATGTCTACTATTGCCACTACTATTCACCATAGTGCTGGGAGTTCTGGCAAATGCAATCAAGCAAGAGTAAGATATCAAGGGTATTCAAATTGGGGCAGAGGAGGTCAAACTCTCACTCTTTGCTGATGACATAATCTTACTCTTAGAAAAACCCAGGGAATCAACTACAAGGCTCCTGGAAGTGATGAAGATATACAATAATGTCTTAGGGTATAGAATCAATGTCCAAAAATCAGTAGTCTTCATATGCCTATAGTCCTAGCTATTTGGGAGGCTGAGGCAAGAGGATCTCTTGAGCTCAACAGTTTGAGTTTGCTGTGAGCTATGATGATGTCTAGCAAGGGCAAAGGAGTGAGACTCCAAAAAATAAAAAAAAATTGGTAAAATAAAATATTCACCCAGATACTCTCCCCAGTTTAAGGGCAACTGTGCTATACAACAAACAGAATAATAGGTATTATATCGCATTATATTCACAGGCTTGAGGATTTAAGAGGCAACATCTTCGAGAGGCCATAATTTTGTCTACCACAAGGACAATAAGCTGATGAATTGCTTGTATAGGACTTGCTAACTTTAACCTTTACTGTAGGGTATCTGTGTTGTTTGTTAATTGGGGAATCTCTGATACCATAATTTAAATCTTTCATCTTGGGTTAGATTCTACAGAGAAGCATATTTAAATCTATTTCTTGGAGGTTAAAGGTTTTATTTTTATTTTGGCAGCCAATAGCGAGAAGGACTGGGCATTTCTTTTTTTTTTTTTTTTTTTGAGATGGAGCCTCAAGCTATCCCCCTGGGTAGAGTGCCATGGCATCACAGCTCACAGCAACTTCCAACTCCTGGGCTCAAATGAGTCTCCTGCCTCAGCCTCCCAAGTAGCTGGGACTACAGGCGCCTGCCACAACTCCCGGCCTGGCATTTCTGAATATTGTCACAGACTTGTGAGGTAGGGAAAAAGAAATCACTCAAAGATGTGGAATGGAGATTGGAACACAGGGACCTAAGTAACTGCTTCACAAAACCCTTTCATTTAGTCTTCCTTATTTAGCCATCTCTTTTGACTTTGGTCTCAGTTCTGGACATACCTAGTATTGCCAGTTCCTGTGCCTTGTGAGTATTCTTCAGTATATATGGGAATTATTTTTGGTTTTCCCTGTTCACCTTTCTCAAGTCTGGTAGGTCAGTTATTACTTGTCTTATTTATTTTTCATATTCTAAGGTGTCTAAAATCTTATCGCTATTGTCTTACTCTTAGGACCAACTTGTGGGTTTATTACATATAAAAACATATACTATGGGTTGTTTTTTGAGCTTTAAGAGGGAGCAAAATTAAATATCTGTGCTCTTTTTAACATTTTCATTATCTTTCAACTACCATGAAATTTCCCAGAGTCTGTGGATCCCCAAGACATGCTTTAAAAAGCAGATTGTAAGATTGAGAATGATATGCTATAGTACCTCAAGTGATCTTCTCTTATGCTCAGTCCTATTTCTGAGAAAATAAAGCAGATTACTTTCCTCATCTCACTCTTTTAATGTCTAATAAGATGTGGTATTTTTCTGTGAGCATACTTCCCTCTGCCTAGAATGTTCGCTGTGCTCCAGACTTTTTCTGCATCTTGCTCAGTAGACTGAAAGTTTCTTTCTTGGGTTTAATACAGATCAAATTTTACCTTCTTCTGTGACACTTTCTCTATTCCCTCCATAGATACATGTGCTCCTACTTTAGGGCTATTTCAGCAACTCATTTCTACCTCATTTTAAATTTATGTCCATCTCACACTACCAGATTGTGTGCTCATACAGGACAAGGACCAACTTAGTCACCTGGTTTCTCTGGTGCTCCCAGTACTGGGCACATTGTATGCACTTAATGTTGCTGAATGAGGAATCCTTTTTAATCTTTCACAAACCTTAATAGCAGTCATAAACCTTGAATAGCCAAGACATTACTCAGAAGTAAAAACAAATCAGGAGGACTCATGCTACCAGACTTCAGGCTATACTATAAATCTGTAGTTATCAAAACAGCATGGTACTGGCTCAAAAATAGAGTGGTAGGTATATGGAACAGAATAAAGAACCAACAGATGAACCCTGCCGCTTATCATCATTTGATCTTTGATAAGCCTATCAAAAACATTCATTGGGGGAAATATTCCTTATTTAACAAATGATGCTGGGTGAACTGGCTGGCAACCTGTAGAAGACTGAAACTGGACCCTCACCTTTCTCCATTAGCAAAAATTGACTCTCACTGGATAAAATATTTAAACTTAAGACAACTGAGAAAATGACATGAAGGCTGTGTTGACCAGTTTGATGGAAGTAGTTTGGATTGCATGTGAAAACCCCACACTGTACCCCAGAAGTGCATTAATGTACATAGTTACCATTCAATAAAAAAAAAGAAAAAAAATAAACTTAAGACAGGAAACTATAAAGATACTAGGAGAGCGTGCAGGGAAAACACTTGAAGAAATTGTCCTGGGAAAATATTTTATGAGGAAGACCCCCCCGGGCAATTGAAGGAACACCAAAAATATATCACTGGGATCTGATCAAACTAAAAAGCTTCTGCACAGCCATGAACACAGTAAGTAAAGCAAGCAGACAGCCCTCAGAATGGGAGAAGATATTTGTAGGTTATGTTTCTGACAAAGGTTTTATAACTAGAATCTACAGAGAACTCAAAGTAATTAATAAGAAAAGAACAAATGACCTATTTCCTTGTGGGCAAGAGACTTGAACAGAAGATTCTCTGAAGAAGATAGCCACATGGCCTACAAACACATGAAAAAATGCTCATAATCTTTAATCATCAGAGAAATGCCAATCAAAACCACTTTGAGATATCATCTAACTCCAGTAAGATTAAATCTCATCACAAAAATCCCAAAACTACAGATGTTGGTGTGGATGTGGAGAGAAGGGAACATTTCTGCACTGCTGGTGGGAATGCAAGCTAATATGTCCTTTTTGGAAAGAAGTTTGGAGAACACTTAGGGAACTAAAAGTAGACCTGCTGTTTGATCCTGAAATTCCTCTACTAGGTATGTATCCAGATGACCAAAACTCATTTTACAACAAAGGTATTTACACCAGAATGTTTATTGCAGCCCAATTCATAATTGCCAAGTCATGGAAGAAGCCCAAGTACCCATCAACCCCTGAAAGGATTAACAAATTGTGGTATATGTATACCATGAAATATTATGCAGCCATAAAAAGATGTAGACTTCACATCTTTTATATTTACCTGGATGTAGCTGGAACATATTCTTAATAAAAACTATCTCAAGAATAGAAGAAAAAGTCTCTAATGTACTCAATACTGTTATGAAACCAATATATAATCATCCACACTTTCATATGGATGATAAAACACAAGTATAGTCCAGAATGAAGGACAGAAGAAGAGAGGTGGGGCTGGAAGAAGGGAGGGTAATTGATGGGATGCCACCTATTGTGCACAATGCAAGAGTTCATGTCAAGACTATTAAGAGTAGAGTATAAAGGTCTTGACACAAGTAAGTGAGGTGAAGGTTATGTTAACCAGTTTGATATGAGCATTCCAAATCATATATAAAATCAGGACATTGTATGCCATAAATGCATTAATGTACATAGTTGTGATTTAATAAAGACATTACCTGTAAGAAGATTGTATGCACTGAAACATCAATTTTTTTCTTTTTTATTTGAAACCAGAATCATTTTAATATGCTTGGTAAAACTATTGATTTTTCTCATGTATATCAAAGGCTTTGGCATTTATGAATATCTTTGATTAAGAAAGATTATATAGTAGAAACAAACATTTGGAATTTGGGGGCATAAAGTACCTCTACTAGTAAAAAGTTAACACCTTAAAGAAATAGTTTCCTTATTATGTTTTGTTTGTAGGTAAAGTCTGGATTCTTCCATGAAAGTGATTCCAAAGCTGTTGCTAAATCTATTAGAGACCGGGTGACCCTGATAAAGAAGACAAGGGAGAAGAAACCTGCTGGCTGTTTGGAAGAACGCCAGGATTCCCCGTGGAAGTGTATGGGGAGTACATTCCCTCAGCACCAGAATACAACTTTGCCCCATGCTCCTGCTCAGCAGACTGGGACTGAATGTGAAGAAACTGAAGTTGATCAACATGTTCAACAACAACTTCTACAAAGAAAACCACAGCAGCACTGCTCCTTGGTTACAGGTAACACAGTTAATAATTTGTCAGTACAAATAAATGAGAAATTATAGTCCCTAATTTTTATTTTTTAGGAGGGGCAGTAGCCAGTGACCTATTTTTTATCATATATTCCATTTTTTTAAATAGCACTTTTGTGTTTTTTAAAGCATTCTATTAACTATCATTTCAGCAAGCTTTTTACAAAATTTCTGAAATAGGCCAGCTAGTTTCCTTATTTTAAAATTAAGAAATTATTTTAAGTGACTTGTATAAGGTGCTAGTTGAATAAGAATTATAATCTAGTGTCTAGTTTTGTTTAGAGAATAAATAAAATTACCTTATTAACATTTTTGAGGATCTAACATAAATCTTTTAATAATGAAAATTTGGCACTAAAGATATAAAGATACAATTGATTCCTCAAGAAGAAATTGTCTGGACTTTCAGTCCCTTTGTATTGTAGGCTCAAGTATAGCATTAATAGGGTTCCTGTTATCTTCTGCTGCAATGTAGTCTCTTCTCCAGAAGGATTCAATATTTGCATAATAACATCCAATTGTTCTACAATGCCAGTATTTTTTTCTCCAGGTTCTAAGAGAAAGACCATGACACTTAACATTTTAGTGAAAACCTAATGTCAAGTGTTGATTAGTTAGGGATATATGTGAAATGACTAGCAAATGGCGTTGATTTTTATGTGGTTCTTTGGCTTTTGGTTTGCTTTACTAAGACAATTTTAGCTATATCACAAATATCAACATTTCATTGCTTGATGGAGCATTATATGATGGTTTTTGATTAATTCTTCAGTATACTTATTTTA
Source organism: Otolemur garnettii (assembly GCF_000181295.1). Taxonomy (NCBI): domain Eukaryota; kingdom Metazoa; phylum Chordata; class Mammalia; order Primates; family Galagidae; genus Otolemur; species Otolemur garnettii. The sequence goes on along the minus strand of NW_003852651.1, from coordinate 731,724 downwards.
TTTGAAGCTTCCTGAGGTTATCAGACTAAAATAACCCTTACAGAACCATTGGACTTGTGCTTTGTATTTTCCTTCTACTTGTTGCTTATTTTCTTTGTTATAGGTGACAATTTTTCTGAGACAGGAGCTGGATCAGTTATACATTCAGATACTTCCAGTCAGCCCAGTATAGTCTATTCCTCAAACCAGACGATGAGCTCTCAAATGGTTTCTAACATCCCACAGGCTGAAATAAATGCTCCAGGACAAGTTTATTCATCTCAGCAACTAGTAGGACATTATCAGCAAATTTCAGGGGTGAGGTGAACTCTTATATTTTTAAGTGTGTAATCAGTATATTTACTGTAAGTGGGAGAGTATATCTTTAATCTTTTTTTTTTCTTATTTAACAGTTGCAGAAGCAGCCAAAACTGACTCAGCCTCATATTTTGCCTTTGGTTCAAGGTCAGTCCACTGTTTTGCCCGTACATATCCTTGGACCTACAGTTATTTCACAACCCCAAGTATCCCCATTAACTCTCCCAGATGTCTCACAGTTAAAGGTAAGGCACATTTTAGAGGCTCTGTATTCATTTAAACAAATTTAACACTGCTTAGATTTTCTAATAGGCAGGTTCTCTTTCATAAACTCAGCATAGTTTAGATAAAGATCATTGAAAGCTAAGTTTTTTATGTTTTCCTTCATGCAAGACATTCCTCTTGAGGGTGTGCCTAATACTGTGTAACTAGAATCTTGAGACACTACTTGTATAATTGGAGAGAAAATAGAGAACTCTGTATGTATGGACAAAAGATTTATTAAGGACTTGGAAGTCTTCCTTTTGGTAATGATGGTTTGTACTTTGTTTTGAACTTTTTTAGACTGGTTTTAATATGGAGGGATATCTATTGCAGTTGATTAGAAATAGTATTTCATAGACTTTCATAATTTTTAGCAGGTCCATCTAAATTCTTCACTTGTTTGGGTTCATGTTCATTTTTGTGGGAGTAATAAATGTTTTTATTTTTCAGACTCTTCAAGTCAGCATTATTCATTTCTGACAATGAGTAAATAGTCTTTGTGTGAGTTAATTTATCAAGACTGTATCCTAGTTCCCTAGGTTAAGGACCCTGGACACATGGTTGGGTTTTTCTTTGTCATCACCCTGTTTTTCCTTCACCCCCTCAGCAGTTATACCCTGTGTGTGCCTTTGCTCTCTGGGAGCGAGATAGTCCAAGCTCCTGGGCATTGTCTGTTTGCCTAGCATTCTCTAGCCAAGCAGGGAATGTCTGGTTTAACTAGCAGCTGGTGCATCTTTAAGAGACTGACATGTAGTCAGTCATAGTTCATCAATAAACTTTTAATAACCATCACCACCTTCCAGGGATATGAGATAAAATAAAATAGGATCCTTGCCCTCAAGGAGCTCAGTCTTATAAGGGAAAGTATACATGTACTTTATAAATGCCAGATGCATATAGAATCTTTTGTGGACAGATTTAGTCTCATATAATTGAAGGTGCCTGGTATTTGGCTAGTGTTGATAAGTGATATGGTAGATATCTGTAATTGAATTCATATTGAAATGTGTTGGATGGGTTTTTAAATTTAGCTTATGTTCAACCACATAAGTATAAGTATACAGGTAATATGTATTTTGAACAGTATTTTCAACATTTAATTTTTCTTTTTTTTTTTTTAGGACAGAGTCTTATTTTGTCACCCTTGGTAGAGTGCTATAGCATCACAACTCACAGAAACCTCTAGCTCTTGGGCTTAGGCAATTCTCTTGCCTCAGCCTGCTGAGTAGCTGGGACTACAGGCGTCCACCATAATGCCCGGCTATTTTTTTTGTTGCAGTTTGGCCAGGGCCAGGTTTGAACCCACTACCCTCAGTATATGGGGCTGGTGCCCTTACTCACTGAGCCACGCACCACCCAAACATTTAAATTATTTTAATTGTGAATGTTACTTACTTATTTTTTTTTTACTTGCTTATTTTTTATAAAAATAAAGTTCATGAAGTTATAAAGAAGAAGAGTGAAAATCACCTGTTAGCTCTAGCTAGAGCCAACTTATGTTTCCATTTGAGGTATAGCTTCTAGATTTGTCTTTATTTATATACACATACATAATTTTATATATGCATGTGTGTATCATATACATGCTATTTTTTGTAGCTTGCTTTTTACTTAATATATAGAAACTGCCTAAGTAAGCACTTTGACCATTTTGGTCTTTTTATGAGCATGGTTGCCCACGTTCTTAGAAGTTATTACAGCCAATCCATATTTACACATATTTCCGCCAACTTCTTCCCTTCTTGAGAGACTGTCTTTGTTCATTTTAGCTATGATATTGAAATCCTTTGATCTTTCTCTTGGGACTTCCACTATCAGGTGTGTGAAAGTATCAGATTCAGATATTCTGAATCTCTGCCAGAGTTTCAATGAGTTATGTGGTAAATGACATGAGCAGCATATTACTGTGACTTGTCTCAGCCCCTTAGTGTATTAAACTAGGATTTACTCATGGTATTATGATTTTTATAGGATTAGTACTGTACTATACCTAGCCCCTTTTTGATATTTTTTTTGAAACTTTTGGAGCATAGTATTATTTTATATATCAATCTGTCTGGGATAGTCCCATTAAAATGGGCATAGTATATGCATTTATAATTTGAATTTTCCTTGTACTAACACCAGGAACTGATGCTGACATTTGGAGAAGATGGACAAAGTTCAGCCCAACCTAACACTTCAGACTTACTGGAGTTCCACAATCAATCCTTTCTGCAGTTTCTTCTCAGACATTGCCTCCTTCGCAAATGACTTCCCAGCATCCAACAATTGGTCTTCAAATCCATTAAGCAAAGCACAAGATGGCAGTCAGAATTTTAGTTTCTTACCAGTTAATTGCCCTCAAGCTTCTTTTTTTCTTTCTTTCTTTCTTTTTTTTTTTTTTTGAGACAGAGTCTCAAGCTGTCGCCTTGGGTAGAGTGCCATGGCATCACAGCTCATAGTAACCTCAAACTCTTAGGCTTAAGCAATTCTCTTGCCTCAGCCTCCCAAGTCGCTGGAACTGTAGGTTCCCACTGCAATACCTGGCTGTTTTATTCTGTTGCAGTTGTCATTGTTGTTTTAGCTGGCCCGGGCTGGGATTTGAACCTGCAAGCCTCAGTGTATGTGGACGGCGCCCTACCCACTGAGCTATGGGTGCCACCCAGCCCTTAAGCTTTGTGGAATCATTCTTCTGTCTCATTTGTAAGCAGTGCACAGAAAGCTGCTGGTATAGCAGCTCCCTTCTATCCATTGAAGGACATTTGGGGGCCAATCAGCATTCACAAAAGATACATTCAATATCCTGTCAGGAGTCTATAACTCCAGGTTCTTCAATGCCACAAAGCCAGACTGCATTTGAAGGACCCTTGTTTCTAAGCTGCTGTTCAGCAGCGGCCATTAATTTTACAACCTAAGATCACCACAGAAAAATATTCAGTAGGATTGTATTCTGGAAGAGCCTGAAGCTCTCTGCAAATTAGTAGCAGCCAAAGAGTGGTATTGAAAGTATGATTCAGCCCCTGGAACAGCCATCTTATTCTGTTCAACCCACTTATCCAGGGCCACTGAGCAGCTCATCACAGCCAATTTACCAACCCAGGCTCTAACATAGCCTATTTATTCACTGCCAACCCTGGAGCGTTCTCTTTACACTGTTCAACCACCAGGCTCACAACCAGTTTTTTCTATGTAGACTTTTTATCTAGTCCCACCTGCAGTAATGCCCTCTTATTTGGCACCAGTTCAAGGGCAACCTGCTTATCTAGTGCAACCTCTGGTTTAGTCATCTTTTCCAGAATAACCAGCATATGTGATCCAGACAGCTTACCCTGTGCAACCTATGGAATAGCCTGCTTGTCAGGCACTATCTCTTAATCATGTCTCTCATTTGAGACAAACTGTTTATACCATCCAGACAACTGAATGGGGAACCTTTATTTATTTATATTATTTTTTTGTAGTTTTTGGCTGGGGCTGGGTTTGAACCCACCACCTCCAGCATATGGGGCTGGTGCCTTACTCCTTTGAGCCATAGGTGCCACCCATGGGGAACCTTTAGAACCCAGCAATACATAATAAACCCTCCTCATGGCAATCAAGTACATGTTACATTCTGCAGATCAGAAGTTACACTCTGTATACACTTTTTGTAGCACAGACTTCTGAGTAACAATCCTATTTAACACAACCCCAAGGTAGCATTTGCTAATGTTGGAACAAAAGATATATTTAACATCAGTGTTAAATACAAAAACATTAGGTACACAGAGGTGTTCTACTGAACCTTTATTTAATGTCCAGCATTCAGTAACTCCATGCTAAGCAAATGCCAGTTTTTGACACCAGCAGCTAAACACTCAGGCCTAGTCAAGTAGCATTATGTCTTAGAGGGCAGTGGAAGGACAGCTTCAAAACCCTGGGCAGATATCCTTCATTCAGCAGGCCTCTTCACAGGCCCACATCCAGTCCCCACATTTTTCAGTACAGCTTACCCAATCACATCTAACACCAAGCCAGTTTTCTCACTCAGCTTTCATTCAGCATCAGCAGATAACTCATTCATGTCATAGACAAGCACAGAAAACTCATCAATTGACTACTCAAGAAGTTTCCATAAATCAACAGCAATTTTTGTATAACTAATATGCTGCTCTTCAGCAGGTACCTCATTCATAGGCACCTAACCAAATTCAGCCATTACTAGGTATTCCAAAGACCATTAAAACCATGATCCAGGTTATACCTCCTTTAGAAGAATGGTTGCAATCAGCGACAATGGAATACTATATAATACAGCCTTTAGAGCAGCTTTAAGTGTTTCAAGCATTAGATAATAGTTAAACTTTTCCCATTCAGAAAAACTTAGCACAGCGTCAGCCAGCATGCATCCAGAAGCAGTCTGCTAACCAGCCACAGTGGCAAGCATCTTCTAGCTTAGAACTTGTTTCTGGGTCATCAGAACCACAATTACAACATTAGAATCTTCTAAGTCAGCCATCTTCTGTTCATCTCCTAACACTTAGCATTCCAGGTCAGGGTTCTATCCCCTTTCAGAGCATTCTGTGTTATAGACACAAGAACATTTACAAGGCCAAGACATTCCAAAGGTAAATCCTCCTGGGGGAAAATGTGAATGGTTGTGATTTTTCTGTAATGTTAAGGGGTTAGGAAAGCAGTCAGCTATAATAAAACTAGCATTGGACTGGGAATTATAGTCCCTCTACCTGGCTCTTTTCTGTACTCATTGGGTGATCTCTTTCCTCATCTGGAAAGTGAGGGGATTACAAAAGAAGATGATAACAACAACAACAACAAAAATTTGAGCATCTGCTAGGGATATATGTATCAGTGAATAAAATACAAAAATCCCTCTCTCACTGAATTTTGGTGTCTAATGAGGAAGGATTACCAATTATCATTATAGAAAGTAAATTATACAACATAAGGGACTTTGGGGAAAATACAGAGCAGAGAATAGAGGAAAGTGGGTTTTAAAGAAGGTAGTTATCGGAGTAGGTCTTATTGAAAAGGTAACATTTGAGCAGACACTTGAAGAAGGTAGTAGAGTCACCAGTGCACATTTCAGGAATAGGGTATAATGGGTACAAAGGCTCTAAGGGAGGAACGTGTCTAGAATGTTTGAAGAATAGCAAGGAAACCAGTGTAACTTTTCAAGATTTTTAGTCCTAAATGTTAGGAGTCTATAGTTCTCTTATTGTTCTATATTTATATTTGCTTTCCATTCCCAAGATACTTCACTTTGGATAGTGGTTTCCAATTTACTTTGTGAGATAAAAATTAATACTGTCAAATGATTCTTATGTGCTAAATACTATTATAAAGGCATTGCATGCATTATCATCACACCACCTCTAGGAATCCTAACTGTCATCTCTGTTTACAAGTGAGTAAACTGAAGTTCAGAAAGGTTAAATAACTTTCTCAGTGTCATGCAGGAGAGTTAGATTTGAACCCAGCACACCCAGTCATTTCACTACACATAGTTGTCCTCTCTGCCAGAATTAGAGAAAAAAAGGTCTGATAACTTAAGTGAGATTTTGTTTACTCAGGGAATTTGTTGAAATAATTAAAGCAAAGAACTAAAAATCTGACTTCTGTTTCTTTGCTCTTCTGCTCTGCTTTAGGAATTTATTGACTAATATAATGCTTTGAGGTCCTTAGATAAAAAGTGTGCTGTGTTGTAAGTTATTTATTGCCTCAAGTAATAGTGTTCCATAAAATTCCCTCTTCAAGAATTCATTATAATGAATTCTAATATGGGTATGCTGACTCCTAATAGAACTAAATGAGAATAAATGAAAACCTTTGTAGCTGAAGTTTCTTCAGATAAGACAGACTATTCCAGGATTAATTTTTTTTTTTTTTTTTTTTTGGAGACAGATTCTCACTATGTCACCCTAAGTAGAGAGCCATGGTGTTACACCTCCACAGCAACCTCAAACTCTTGGGCTTAAGTGATTCTCTTGCCTCAGCCTCCCAAGTAGCAGGGACTACAGGCACCCGCCAGCTATTTTTCTGTTGCAGTTGTCATTGTTGCTTAGCTGGCTCAGGCTGGGTTCGAACCTATCAGCCTCAGTGTATGTGGCTGGCACCATAACCACTGTGCTATGGGTGCTGAGCCAGGATTAATTTTTATTAGAATAAAGTGCTTCATAAACCTTTTGGATTGAAAAATGTTCATATCTGTGGGAAGACTGCATACTTTCTTTGTCTAATTAAAAAATATTCAAACATTTTATTATGAAAATGTCAACTATATAAAATAGTTGAAAAAATACAGCATGAACACTCATATACCTACCACTTAGATTATACAGTTAACTTTTGCTGAATTTGCTTTATTACATATCTATTCATCCCTTTATTAATCTTATTTTTCTACTGCATTTCAAAGTTAAAAGTAAGTTGCTGATATAAGTATTCTTTTTTTTTTTTTTGAGACGGAGCCTCAAGCTGTCCCCCTGGGTAGAGTGCCGTGGCATTACAGCTCACAGCAACCTCCAACTCCTGGGCTCAAGTGAGTCTCCTGCCTCCGCCTCCCAAGTAGCTGGGACCACAGGCACCCACCACAACGCCCGGCTATTTTTTGGTTGCAGCCGTCATTGTTGTTTGGCGGGTCCGGGCTGGGGATTCGAACCCGCCACCTTAGGTGTACGTGGCTGGTGCCTTAGCCGGTTGAGCTATAGGCGCCGAGCCGATATAAGTATTCTTCATTTATAAGTACTTAAGCATATGAAACATTGACTAGAACTCAGTATTTGTGTTTTAGTTTGAATTTATATACAATAAAGTGCATAGATCATAATTCATTGAGTTTTGACAAATATATACACACACCCATGTTATCCAAACCATTATAAAGACATTGAGCAGGTGTTGGTAGACTTTTTCTGTAGGTAGTATTTTAGACTTTGAAGTTTACATAATCTCTGTTGCAGTTATTTAGTTTTGTTGGTGTACACATGAAAAACAATCATAGACAATATGTAAACAAATAGGCATGACTGTATTCCAATAAAACTTTACTAATAAACACAAGTGGTGTACCAGATTTGGCCTGAAGGCTATACCTTGCCCACCTATTGTAGAATAATGCTATTACTCCAAAAAGTTCCATTATACCCAGTCAGTCCTTCCCATACTCCATTAGAATTAACTACTGTTGATTTGTTTTACTATAGATTACTTTAGCCTGTTCAAGACCTTCATGTAAATGTATTCATATAATATATACTCTTGTGTAAGGCTTCTCTCAAATGTTTTGAGATTGATCCATGTTGTTATGACTTTCAGCAGTTCATTTTTTTTGCAGTTTTTGGCCGGGGCTGGGTTTGAACCCACCACCGCCTGGCATATGAGGCCTGTGCCCTACTCCTTTGAGCCACAGGTGCTGCCCAGTAGTTCATTTTTTTTACTGCAGAAAAATATTCTATTTTATGAATACACCAAACTATCACAAACGAGCAGTTTCTGGTTTTTGGATATTATGAATAAAGCTACCATGAACATTCATATAAGTCTTTTTTTGTTTCCATTTCTCTTGGCTTATACCTGGAAATAATTGCTGGGTCATAGAATAAGTATTTAACATTTTAAGAAATTTCCAGTTTGGCTCAGTGCCTGTAGCTCAAGCAGCTAAGGTGCCAGCCACATACACCAGAGCTGGTGGGTTTGAATCTAGCCCAGGCCTGCTAAACAACAATGACAACTACAACCAAAAAGTAGCTGGGTGTTGTGGCAGGCACCTGTAGTCCCAGCCACTTGGGAGGCTGAGGTAAGAGAATCGCTTAAGCCCAGGAGTTGGAGGTTGCTGTGAGCTGTGACACCACTCTACTCAGGGTGACAGCTTCAGGCTCTGTCTTAAAGAAAAAAAAAAAAAAAAGAGAAATTGCCAGTTTTTCAAATTGGCCGCACAATTTTACACCAACACTAACAATGTTATTGGAGCTCCACACCCTTACCAACATTTGGTAGTGCATTTTTTAATTTTAGCTACTCTAGTGGATGTGTAGTAGTAATCTCGTTAGGGTTAATTTTTATCTCCTTAATGACTATGACGCACCTTTTAATGTATTTGTTGGCTTTTGGATATCTTTCTTTGTGAAGTATCTGTTTAAGTTATTTGCCTATTTTATTTGCTTGTGTTTGTCTTATTATTGACTTATAGGAGTTCCTTGTCAGATACATGTTTTACAAATATTTTCTGCAGTCTGTGGACTGCCCATTCATTTTTATAGCAGTTTTATTTGAGGAGACAAAGTATTTAATTTTGATGAAGTTTGATTCATCAAAATTTTCTGTTGTTGTTACTACTTTCTGTGGCCTAGGAAACCTTTGCCTTTGCCTATACCCTCATTCCAAAAATGCCCTCATGTTTTATGTTCTGTGTTTAAGTCTGTGCTCCATTGTTTTTTAATTTAAAATTTTTTAAAAATTTCAGAATATCATGGGAGTACAAACATTTTGGTTACATAAAATTGGTTTTGTACAGTTTGAGTCAAAGTTATAAGTGTACATCACCCAGATAGTACCAATTAGGTGTGAATTTACCCATCGTCCCTCTCTCCTACCTACTTGATTTCTGATGAGTGTTTCCATATATTGATACAAGTTAAATTAGTTCCAGTTTAATAGTGAGTATATGTGGTGTTTGTTTTTCCGTTCTTGTGATACTTAGAAGAATGGCCTTCAGTTCCATCCAGATTACTATAAGAGGTATTAGTTTACTAATTTACAAATGATAAGAAGGGGTGAAGGGTCAAGGTTCTTTTTTTTCCTATACAAGTATCTTACTGTTTCTGCTCTATTTGTTGAAAAGACTTTCCTTTCCCTACATCCCTACCAACACCTTTTATATGTCTTTTTGATTGTAGCCATTCTAGTGAATGTGAAGTGGTACCTCATTGTGGTTTTCATTTGCATTTCCCTCAAGGCTAAAGATGTTGAAAATCATTTTATTGTAACTCACACAGCTGAGACAGAGATTCAGACCCCACTTTGTTGCAAATAGAAATTTATTACACCTGCAGGGGGTCGTTGCCATAGGAGGCAAGCTACCCTGAATGACAGATCAAATGGGTTATATCCTATTTCTGCATCATAGCAAGTAAGCAAAGGAACAGAGGCTGAATCATAGCCATTAGCTTTAGGTGTGTGTGTGTGGGGTTATGTAGTACAGGGAAGGGGGGCTACGCCCTCCCTATGTACTTTCTTCAAGTTTCTCCTCGAAGTTCTTCCCCCTCCCTACACACTCCCTTATCTTCAGGCCTCTTCTCAGAGCTCTCCTCCCCACTCTTGAGGGGGCTGGGACTAATGGATTCAAAGGAAGTTTCTTTTTCAAAGGTAGGGGGCGTGATTATCACAATTTCATATGCTCCTAAGCCTTTTGTATATTTCTTTTTATCTCCTTTGAAGAAATATCTCAAGAACAAAATTAAACAACCCAATTAAAAATGAACTAAAGTGGTTTTTTTGAAACAGGGATTCCCTCTGTTACCCAGACTGGAGAGTAGTAGTTCCAGAAATAGCTCACTTCAGAGCTCAAACAATCCTTCTGTCCCAGGCTCCTGAGTAGCTGGGACTACAGATACCTGTCACCACTCCTGGCAAGAGGTTTTTCTTAATAAATGATGGTGACTGTGACTTTCTTGATATTGAACAAGAAATTAGAGATACAAGCCTAACATCTATTTTACTATCTTTAAAAACTTGATGTTTAATAATTGTATTCTACAACCTACACATTGACGTTAATGTTATAATTTTTAAAAATTAAGTACATAGTTTGTATGTAGCACTATCCATTGGGAATGATTAAGTATGGTAATGTTAGCAAGTTACATAAACATTATATTAATTATAAAATTGTTATTGAATGTTTAAAACTCAAAAAGCATTCTTTTTTATTTTATTTTATTTTTTTTATGGTAGGTATGGAGTCTTGCTATATTGTTCAAGACTCAGGCTGATCTCAAACTCCTGGCCTCAATTTATCTTCCCATCTTGGCCTCCTAAAGTGTTGGGATTGTAGGTGTGGTTCACCACACCCGTCCTAGATATAATAGTTTAGTATGTACTCTAGATACTAGCCCCTCATCAGATATATGATATACAAATGTTTTCTCCCACACTGTGGGTTATCGCTTCAGTTTTTCTATGGTGTCCTTTATGGCATAATTTTAAAAAAACATTGGGTAAAGTCCACCTTATGTTTTCTTTGATAATTGTGTTAGTGCTTTTCACGTCTTACCTATGAAGCTATTGTCTAATCTAAGGTCATGAAGATTTCCCTCTGTGTTTTCTAAGATTTTTTTTGTTTTTGCTAAATCATAGCTGTGTTTGTTAATGCAATCATAGGGTACAATATGCTGGTTTAATAAACAATTTGAAATATTTTCATCAAACTGGTTAACATAGCCTTCACGGCATTTTCTTAGTTATTTTGTTAAGACATTTATATTCTATACTTAGTAAATTTCACATGCCCCCTTGTAAGATGCACTGTAGGTGTGGTCCCAACAATTATCCTCCCTCCACCCATCCTCCCCCCTCCCATCTCTTCCTGCTCCTCCGTTCATCTTGGGTTATAGTTGGGTTATAGAATTCATAGGGAACTGTGGGTGTTTATAAATTGGTTTCATAGTAGGGCTGAGTACATTGGATAGTTTTTCTTCCATTCTTGAGATACTTTGCTAAGAAGAATATATTCCAGCTCCATCCATGTAAACATGAAAGAGGTAAAGTCTCCATCTTTCTTTAAGGCTGCATAATATTCTGTGGTCTACATATATCACAATTTATTACTCCATGCATGGGTTGATGGGCATTTGGACTTCTTTCATGATTTAGCAATTATAAATTGGGCTGCAATAAAAATTCTGGTACAAATATCTTTGTTATAATGTGGTATTTGGTCTTCTGGATATATACCTAGTAGAGGAATTGTAGGATCAAATGGCAGGTCTAATTTTTAGATCCCTAAGTGTTCTCCAAACATCTTTGCAAAAGGAACGGTATTAGGTTGCATTCCCACCACCAGTGCAGAAGGGTTCCTCTTTCTCTACATCCACAACAACATCTCTGGTTTGGGGATTTTGTGATGTGGGCTAATCTTACTGGAGTTAGATGATACCTCAAAGTGGTTTTGATTTGCATTTCTCTGATGATTAAGGATGATGAACATTTTTTCATATGTCTGTAGGCCGTGTGCCTGTCTTCTTCACAGAAGTTTCTTTTCAAGTCCCTTGCCCACCCTGAGATGGGATCACTTGTTCTTTTCTTGCTAATACATTTAAGTTCTCTGTTGATTCTGATTATTAAATCTTTGTCAGAGACATAACCTGCAAATATCTTCTCCCATTCTGAGGGCTGTCTGCTTGCTTTACTTACTGTCTTCTTGTGCAGAAGCATTTTTGATCAGGTCCCAGTAGTGTATTTTTGGTGTTGCTTCAATTGCCCGGGGGGTCTTCCTCATAAAATATTCTCACAGGCCGATTCCTTCAAGTGATTTACCTGCACTTTCTTCTAGTATTTTTATAATTTCATGTCTTAAGTTTAAATCTTTAATCCAGTGAGAGTCTAACTTAGTTAATGGTGAAAGGTGTGGGTCCAGTTTCAGTCTTCTAC
>NW_003852651.1:716922-718824 GCF_000181295.1 Otolemur garnettii | reverse complement strand
TACAGTATTGGCTGTGGGTTTGCTGTAGATGGCCTCTATCAGTTTAAGAAATGTCCCTTCTATACCAGTTTTCTTAAGTGTTCTGATCATGAAGGGATGCTGGATATTATCAAAAGCTTTTTCTGCATCAATTGAGAGAATCATATGATCTTCATTTTTTAAATTATTTATGTGATGAATTACATTTATAGATTTATGTTTGTTGAACCATCCTTAAGATCCTGGGATAAAACCCACTTGGTCGTGGTGTATAAATTGTTTGATGTGTTGCTAGATTCTTTTTGCTAGGATTTTGCTGAATATTTTTGTATCGATATTCATTAATGATATTGGTCTATAATTTTCTTTTCTTATTGGGTCTTTTCCTGGTTTGGGTATCAAGGTGATGTTTGCTTCATAGAATATATTGGGTAGTATTCCTTCTTTTTCCATGATTTGGAAAGTTTGAGTAATATAGGTACTAGTTCCTCTTTAACAGTTTGGTAGAATTCTGATAAAAACCCATCTCGTCCTGGGCTTTTCTTTTTAGGGAGATTTTATAAAGTTGATGCTATTTCTGAAATTGATATAGGTCTGTTCAACATTTCCACTTTATTCTGGCTAAGTCTAGGTAGGTGGCATGCTTCCAAGTATTGGTCTATTTCCTTCAGATTTTCATTTTTCTGAGAATAAAGTTTATTGTAATATTCATTAAGGAGTTTTTGAATTTCTGAGGAGTCTATTGTTATTTTGTCTTTGCCATTTCCTAATTGATGAAATTAGAGATTTTACTTTTTTATTCCTGGTTAGGGTAGCTAACGGTTTATTTTATTGACTTTTTCAAAAAAAACAACTTTTTGATTTATTGATCTGTTGTATAATCCTTTGTTTTCCATTTCATTAAAGTCTGCTCTAATTTTGGTTATTTCTTTTCTTCTGCTGGGTTTGGGATTGAAATGTTCTTCCTTTTCCAGTTGCTTGAAATATCTCATTAACTTGTTAACTTCCTCTTTTCCATTGGCTTGAGGAAGGCTTGCAGTGTTGTAAATTTTCCTGTTAGGACTGCCTTTGTGGTATCTGAGAGGTTTTGATAATTTGTGTCTTCATTATGGTTTTGTTCCAAAAATTTGGTAATTTCCTTCTTAATCTTATATGAATTCCTAAAGACCACAAGGTTGCTTCAAAAGACACAGATGCCCTACTTCATGAGATAATGAAAGAGCACGTCCCAGACATGCCAAGAGATTCTGAAATTCAGATAGCAAACAGTTTCAGAACCAGCTATCATTCAGCATAAGGTTAGTTTCCCTGTTTTTGTATGAGTTTGCAGATTCCTGTTGTTACTCAGTTCAACTTTTATTCCATGCTGGTCAGCAAAGATGCAAGGAATAATTTCTATTCTTTTAAATTTGTTGAGGTTAGACATGTAACATAATATGTGATCAATTTAGGAGGATGTTCCATGGGCTGATGAGAAGAATGTGCATTCAGTTTTGTTAGGATGAAATGTTCTAGTGATGTCTGTTAAATCTAATTGTTGAATGGTTAAGTCTAAAATTTCTTTGCCTAGCTTCTTATTGGAGGATCTGTCCAACACTGCCAAAGGAGTGTTAAAATCCCTGACTATTATGGTGCTGGAGGAAATCAAGTTGCTTATGTCAGTTAGAGTCTCTCTTATAAATTGAGGTGCATTCTGGTTGGGCACATAAATGTGAATAATTGAAATCTCATCATGTTGAGTGTTAACCTTAACAAATATGAAGTTACCAAACTTAATTTTCCTTACTTTTGTGGGTTTAAAACCTATTATATCTGCAAATAAATTTGCAACACCTTATTTTTTCTGGTTTCTATTTGCCTGAAGTATAGATGAGCATCCTTTCACCCTATGTCTGTGTTTATCTTTAAAGGTAAGATGAGATT
>NW_003852651.1:702487-716726 GCF_000181295.1 Otolemur garnettii | reverse complement strand
ATTGTTGTTTGGCGGGTCCGGGCTGGGGATTTGAACCCGCCACCTTAGGTGTACGTGGCTGGCGCCTTAGCCGGTTGAGCTATAGGCGCTGAGCCAAGATGAGATTCTTGTATGCAGCAGATATCTGGCCTGAGTTTTTGTATCCAGTCAACCATCTTGTGCCTCATCAGAGTACAGTTGAATCCATTCATATTAATTGTAAATATTGATAAGCCTGGTAGAATTTTGGGTATCAAGTTTTTGAAAAGTCCAATGGACATTTTTAATCCTTTTGCCACCGTGGAATTTGATTGAAAGTTTCAGAGTGAGTTTACTTCTGTGGTGGAGGAGTGCACTGGTTATTATGGAGGATGGGTCTGAGAATATCCTGGAGACCTATTTTAGTTATGACAAATTTTTGCAGCATATGAATGTCATTAAGGTATTTAATTTCTGCATCATAAATGAAACTCAGTTTAGCTGAATTCAGGATTCTAGATTGAAATTTATTTTGTTTTAGGAGATTAAAAGTTGATAACCACCCTCTTCTAGCTTGAAAGGTTTCAGCAGCAAGATCTGCAGTCATTCTAATGTTCCCCTTGTTGGTTATGGTTTTCTTAATCTGGCTGCTTGCAGAATTTTCTCCTTCATATTTACTTTGGCAAAGTTAATTATAATGTGCCTAGGAAATGTCTTATTCGGTTTGAGTAATGCTGGGGTTCTGAAACTGTTTGCTATCTGAATTTCAGAATCTCTTGGCATGTCTGGGACGTGCTCTTTCATTATCTCATGAAGTAGGGCATCTGTGCCTTTTGAAGCAACCTTGTGGTCTTTAGGAATTCATATAAGGTGATTATTAGTTTTCTTAAAATTTTCCCAGAGGTCTCTGAGAGAATGATCTGTTTTTGCTCTCTACTTCTCTTCTTCTTTGAGTATTTGGGAGCATTGAAAAGCTTTGTCTTCAATGGCAGAAATCCTTTCTTCTGCCTGCTCCATTCTGTTACTGAAGGATTCTCAGATCTTTGAAGGCTGTAAATTCTTGTCTCAATGTGTCGAAATCTTTGGTGATTTTATCTTTGAATTCATTGAATTCTAGAGACAACTTTTGAAATGCTCCTTGAATTTCTCATTCCAACTTTGCCTCCATTAGATTTCTCTTATTTGCAATCTAAATTCTGAATTCAATTTCTGACATCTCAGCTGTTTGTTTATGAATGAGATCTTCAGTTGTGTCTGCCATGTCATTCCTTTGGGTAGTTGATATAATCTGGTTATTCATGTTACCAGAGCTTTTCCGCTGATTTCTGCCCCATGATTATTTTGCACTGTTTGGCTAGATGAGCAGATAAGGTGAAGTTGGGTTGGGTGCTCCTGGAGTAGTGATTAACTAGCACTATGCCCATGAGTTGGGACTGGTGTCTGTACCTTTTTCTGTAGAGTTATGCAAAGGATCTGTATAGTGCTATGGCCTCAGAAACTGGGGACTTGCTTGGTGTGGTGGGGCTAGGTGGCTTTGTCTTGTTTTCAGCTGGTCTCTGTCTTACCCCAGTGAATCAGTTACTCTGGGTAGATGTCTCAGCTGTGGAGAAATACCAGTAATTAAGTCACCCCTCCCCCACAGGCAACAACTGGAAAAGGAAAATAAAACCTTTCCACAGTCATACACCCAGGGTACCACTTTGGATATTCCTTAGGTGATTTGCTCAGTTCAGGAGATCCAAATCAGTTGTCCCAGTCTGCACCTGATCTCAGGTGTGAGAGTTCCAAAGGTCCTTGGCAACTAGATAGCAGAGGTCTGCTGGTAGCTTGAGTATGACTCATTCCAGTATTCCATGGAGTCAGAATGATCCATCCAGCAAATGAATTAGTGTGGGAAGGTTGATGCCTCCTGCCCCACCTCCCACCTCTGTCATATTCAGTCACTGGTAAGCATGTGGGGCTGTGATCCAGTTCCCTCTAATGAGCAGATGCTCCATGGGTTTGTACCTGCCTGAGTCACGGGGAGATCTATGTCTCCTTGGCCAGGCTACCGCTCTCTGCCACCATCCGCCAGGGGGAGCTGAGGCCTGACAACCTTGGGTGCTTAATGTAAGCTGGGTGGGTTCACTCAGTTCCAGCCCCACCCCTCATTGATGTTGCTGACACTTATATTTTCACAGAGTTTGTTTCTGTCCCAGCAATATTCCCCTGTGGACTCAGTGCCGTTTGACTTTACAGAACCTGGGACTCGGCCCCATCTGTGCTGCTGCCTGGAGCTGGCACGTCTGTCTCTGCTGCTCTCTGTGTTTTGGTAGGCATAATTATAGCTCATATTCAACTCTCAGTTCTTGCCTCTGCCTGCCTGCTTTTGTCTCAGCTATGATCCCCTGCGGGCTGGGTGCTTCTTAGGCTCACTAAAGCAGTCCTCTGACTCAGCTCCACCTTGGGAGTATGCCATCTCTGTGCACGTGAATTCTAGTTTCCATCACCACTGTGCCCTGCCTAGGCAGATACCATCTCAGGCATACCCTTTACTCACGGGGCCTGCATTTTTGTCTCAGATCTGTTCTGCCTGTGGCTGCCACCAGAGAAGATGCCTGGCTTCCTCTGCTGCCCAGAGAGGCAGGGAGTGTCTCTTTTAAATATCCCCAAGGGTGACAGCCATATTATTCCCTCCTTTTCTGCTGCTGCTGTGTGCCATGGGGTACCATGTCTCCCTCTCCCATATGGTTCCCTCAGTTCACCATCTTATCCTTACTCCTGTGCTACAGAATCCGCACAGACCTGCAACAGCCCATGCCCTGTCCATGCCTCTTGAGAAAATGCCCCAGAATCTGGACTCCATGGGAGACAGGCTTCCAGATCTTGGGGTGAGAGTGGAGGGAAGGGCTGGGAGTTCAGAATTGCAAGTGGAGAATATATACAGTTTATGCCTGGTGGGAGAGTGCCATGGCACACTGGTAGGTCCTCTCTGGGGAAGGAGTTCTGGTTTTTAGAGGGTCTCTCCCAGGGGATAGCACAGGAAGATATCTGAACTCTGCTCACTTGTTTGTAGATTGCAGGACTCCCATCCGCTTGGCAAAGGATTTTATACCTATTGTTTGTTTCCTTGGGGTTTTAGCTCACCTCGGCAGGGTTGATGTGCATTCTTTAACCTCTCTTGGCTCAGCTCCAAACCATCAGCTTACTTGCTAAACTTCTGTCCTTTAACTCTCCTTCTGGACAGGAGCCTCTGTGGAAAGCTGGCTCCAGTTGGCCATCTTGCCTCTGCCCCCTAGACCTAAAATCTTAAAAAAGCACTTTCTTCTAAGAGTTTTAAATTTTAGCTTTTAAGTCTTTGATCCATTTTGAGTGAATGTTTATATATAGTTTGAGATAGGGGGTCTACATTCATTCTTTCCATGTGAATATCCAATTTTTCCAGCAATATTTATTTAAAAAAATGACTTACTCATTGAAGTGACTTGGCACCTTTGTTGACAATCAGTTGACCATAAAAGTATAATTCCTCCATATTTGTTTTCCTTTTTAAAGATATTTTGGTTTCTCTGGGTTCCTTGCATTTCCATACTGTTGTGCCCCCTATAACCTGAAAAGATAGAGTTGGACCCCCCCCTTAAGTGTACTCAATCAGAAATTTATTGAATCTGTGCAGGGGACTGCCTTGAGAGACAGTTCTGTCCCAGTAGTGGGCAAGTTGCCTTATATAATCTTGTGCAAGCATACTACAGAAGCCAAACGTGGCTGGGGGGGGGGCGGTTACAGCTTGGGTAATGATGGATACAGCAGTGGTTACAGTTATGTAACAATGGTTAATGCAGCCTTGGTTAACAATGGATATATCTCAAATCACAATGGTTATAGTTATGTAACCATGATTAATACAGCCTTGGTGGATTTCCACCATTGTTCATCCACTGAGAACTTGGGGGGTTTTTGTGAAACTTGGGACTTCTCGTGCTTTGACTCCTGGGAGCATGGGAACAGGCTGGGAGAGCCTGTAGTGTGGGGGAATGGGTTGGGGAAAAGGGCAGAGGAATGGTAGGGGGGAGTAACTGGAGAGGGTGAAGGAACAGGAGAGGGCAGGGGAAAGAGGGCTGGGAGTGCTTACAGCAATATGAATTTTAGGATCAGTTTGTCATGTTTTGTGAAAAATCAAGGTGGAATTTTGATAGGGATTGTGTTAACTCTGTTTATTGCTTTGGAGAATATTGTCTCTTAATATAATGAAATTATCTTTTCATTAACTTATGTCTTGTTTGTTGATAAACGTGTGGCGAAAAGGGAACCCTTTTTATATCGTTAATGGGAATGTGAATTGGTACTGCTTGTATGGAAAACAGTATGAGAGTTCTTCAGAATGTTAGAAATAAAACTATAATATAATCCAGCCATTCTACTTCCGGGTTGGAAGATATTGATCAAAAGGTGCAAACTCCTGGGCCAGGTATAGTGGCTTACACCTGTAATCAATCCTAGCACTCTGGGAGGCCAAGGAGGGAAAATCCCTTGAGCTTTGAAGTTGGAGACCAACCTGAGCAAGAGTGAGACCTTGTCTCTACTAAAAATAGAAAAATTAGCCAGTTGTGGTGGTGGGTGTCTGTAGTCGCAGCTACTTGGGAGGCTGAGACAGGAGGACTGCTTGAACTCAGGAGTTTAAGGTTTGCTGTGAACTAGGCTGAGGCCATGGCACTCTAGCCTGGGCAACAGAGTGACACTCTATCTCAAAAAAATACAGTGTATACTTATATCAAATTACTTTTTATTTGTCAATTATATCCTCATAAAGCTTGAAAAAATTAGGTGGTATTTAATTTTAGCAACATTTTGTAGCTTTCAGTGTACAAGTCTTAGTTATACCTCCTAGTTTTTTCCTAAATTATTCTTCCTGGTGTCTTTATAACTGGAAATTTTTTCAATTTCCTTTTTGAATTGTTCATTGCTAATGTTTACAAATAATTTGTTTCTTAGCTCTCATATTTTTTGTGGATTCTTTAAGATTTTGTATAATAAGATCATGACATCTAGGAATATAGATAGTTTGAATTTTTCCTTTCCAATTTAGATGACATGTCCTTATTAAAATTGCTCTTACTGGAACTTCTAATATAATGTTGAGTAGGAGATGAGAGCAGATATCCTTCTATTGTGCCTGATGTTAGTGGGAAAAATTTCAGTCTTTCACCATTATGTATGAGGTTACCTGTGGATCTTTCTGCTTTTAAAGAATTTTATTCATGTATAATTTACATATAATAAATTACATGTATTTTTAGTGTTCATTGAGCTGACAGATACATGCTACAATCAAGATACTGGTTGGACATTTCTAGAACATCCAAGAGTTTTTCCTGCTCTTTTCAGTATTTTTATGTGTTTACTCTAGGGGTTTTAATTTACATTGCTAATTCCTCATAGTTTCTACATAGATTTAATATTCCTTTAATATTGTATCATAAAATATAAGAACCATGTAATCCTTTATTTCCTCTAGGCTATAATTTTTTATGCAGGGTTGTCATAAGGTTCCTGTGGAACTTAAGATGATATAGAGTTTTAAATTGCACGCAAACTTTATGGGCACAGTGTATATTACATCTGTGTAGAGTGTAAGCCACACAATGCAGCATTTTAATTTTGGCTTGTATAAGGGTATGAATTTTCTAACAAACTAAGAAAGTTTTAAATTTTGATGAGGCCAAGCCTTTGAATTTTTTTTTAATTGTGCTTTTGGTATGAAATCAAAGAACTCTTTGCTTAGCCTTAGATTCTGGAAATTTTCTCCTATTTTATTCCTAAATGTTTTACGGTTTTCATTTCAGTCTGTAACATGTTAATTTTTGCATGTAGTTCTGAGATTTAGGTAGAGGATTTTTCGGGGTTAATTCTCCCTGTGGATGTTCTATTGCTCTAGCACCATTGGTTGAGAAAACTGTTTTTCATCTACTGAATTGTTTTTATGCTTTTTTGAAAAAATGGGTGGGCATATTTCTGTGGGTTTTTTTTTTTTTCTGGATTCTCTATTCTGTTTCATTCATTTATGTGTTTATCCCTCTATTAATTACACATGCTCTTGATTGCTGTATCTTTGTAGAAAGCCTTAATATTGAGTAGTGTGATTCCTTGAACTTCATTGTTTTTTAAGATTGAGCAATTCTAGGACTTCTACCTTTCCATAAAAATTTTAAGCTAATCTCTTTTTATTAAACTTTTTTATTATTTGGGATTCATTGAGAGTTAGGCTACACTGATTGCATTTGTTAGATAAAGTCCCTCTTATGATTATATCCTGCTCCCAAGTGGTATGCCATACAATGTGAACCCCAATCCCCCTCTCTCCTCCCTTTTCCCTACTCTTTCATTATCCTACCCCCCACTTTGTATTAGCTCATCTACTGCCTTCATATTGGAATTGAGTACATTTGATTCATGCTTTTCCATTCTTCTGATGCTTTACTGAGAAGAATGTGTTCCACCTCCATCAAGGTTAATACTAAAGATATAAAGTCCTCCTTTCTTTTAATGGCTGAATAGCATTCCACGGTATATGTATACCACAGCTTATTAATCCCTGCCTGGGCTGGTGCGTAAATACCAGCTGTTTCCACATTCTGGCAATTGTAAATTGAGCTGAGATAAACAGTCTAGTGTAAATGTCCTTATCATAAAAGTATTTTTTCTCTTCTGAGTAGATGCCCAGTAATGAGATTGCAGGATCAAATGGGAAGTCTAGTTTCAGTTCCTTGAGGATTCTCCATACATCCTTCCAGAAAGGTTGTATTAGTTTGAAGTTCTACCAGCAGTGTAAAAGTGTTCCCTTTTCTCCACATCTGTGGCAGCATCTGCAACTTTGAGACTTTGAGAATGTGGGTCATTCTCACTGGGGTTAGGTGATATTCCAGGGTAGATCTGATTTGCATTTCTCTAATGATTAGGGACAATGAGCATTTTTTCATACGTTTGTTAGCCATTTGTCGATCTTCTTTAGAGAAAGTTCTGTTCATGTCCCTTGCCCAGTGACATAGGGGATTGTTGGGCCTTTTGATGCTGATTAATTTGAGTTTGCTGTAGATCCTAGTTCAAGTGTTTGTCTGATTCAGAATATGCAAATAACTTTTCCCATTCTGAAGGTTGTCTATTTGCTTTGGTTGTAGTTTCCTTAGCTGAACAGAAGCTTTTAAGTTTAATTAAGTCTCATTTTAAAATTTTTGTTGTTCTTCTGTTGTAATTGCCACAGAAGCCTTCTTCATAAAATCTTTCCCCAGGCCAATGTCATCAATTGTTTTTCCCACATTCTTTGAGGATTTTTTTTTAATTTTAACAACTCATATATATTTATATTTCTGCTTATCTTCATTTCTTCAGCAAAAAGGGAAATAAAAATATTGATATAGAAAATAACCTGATGATAACACAATGCCAAAAATAGCTCATGTTAAGTGCAAGAGGTGAAGCTTGAAAGCAAGCTGAATTGCAACAACATACTAATTTGACATTTTAAATGCAAGACTTGCAATAAAATAATTCTTGCAATAAGCTTCTCATTTTTAGTTAACTTTTTAAAAACTACTCTATACACATACCCCATTGTAACACTTGACAGTAGCATTATGGTGCATGATGTAACTTTGGTACACATTGCAGATAAGGATGATTAATGTCTGTAAATGATATGCCTTCACCAATTAGAGCTCTGTACAGCCAGGTGACCAGCCACCTGATCCCACGTAACACCCCACCAGAATCCCAGCGTTCTTCCCAGAGCTATTGGAGACAGCAGGAGAGAGCAGGCTCACTGGATCCATATTGTGTTCCCTCTCTTGGTTCTCCTGGGCTCCATTGTCAGCTCCCCAAAAGTGGAGAAAAACTTCTCCATTTCCTTCTGCAGCATGTTGTTTCTTTTCTCTGCATCTTCTTTCATGCACTTAGCATTTTGTATTTTGATTTCTATCATCGTAAACTTTTTCCTCTCTTAATCTAGTTCATCATGGAGGCTTATAATTTCTGTTTCCAAAGTCAAGTTTCTTTGTTCGAAGCTCTTTATCCTGGACTTGTACTCTATCTTTGGTTTGGTCATTTCCTGTTTCAGGCTGGAAACTAGACTGTGCAG
The DNA here is from genome assembly GCF_000181295.1 of Otolemur garnettii. Lineage (NCBI taxonomy): Eukaryota > Metazoa > Chordata > Mammalia > Primates > Galagidae > Otolemur > Otolemur garnettii. The sequence goes on along the minus strand of NW_003852651.1, from coordinate 708,658 downwards.
TGCACTGTGGTTGCTGCCAACAAGTGTCTCAACTGTTGTCACTGCTGCTGGTGGCATGACTACTTCGACCTCCTACACTCTCATGGTCACTTTTGTTTTCGTAATCCCCAGAGTGAGATAGGTCATCCTGCGGAGGCCCATCGAAAACATTGTCCTCAAAGTTCCCACCATAAAAGTCTTGTTCTGGGCAGGTGGTGGTGGAAATTGGAGTTCTCAGGGAGAGAAATTTCACAGGAGGAGTGGATTGGGTGGCCCTGTCCACACTCTGTCATCAGGGTTCATCATGGAGAACTGCTGATGGACTTTGTCATAGGTGGAAAGTCTGTTGTGTTGGCACGACTCTCCAGACTGCTTTTTTGCTTGTTATCCCTTAGGGTCACATAGCCATTTGGCAGCCAGGTCATGCTTGGACCATTCCCAGAGTTCCCCAGAGTGTCAGTGTTCAAAACACCCATGTGTATTGTTCCATTCTGTACACTGTGAGTGCCCATTTTGGTACAGACTCCTTCAGTAAATAGGTCCTTCTGGCCTGTAAGCTCCCATTGGGGATGGTTTGGGTTTTCTCAAAACCTTCTGGGTGACTACTGCTGAATGACCCATTGGTGACTAGCCTGCTACCCTTATTGAAGGCTGGGTTCTTTTTGACCATGAGTGGGAGACTTCTAGAGACATCCAGCTTGTGAACACTGTTCCTTGGGCTGCTGGTTTTGCTGCTTAATAGATCTGTGGGTGAGCCATTGTCCATGCTGCTTCTCTGAGGTGACTTGGACTTGTCCCAAGAGCACCTCCTACCAGGGCTGTCCTTGGTATTGTTGTTCTACTTGTTCTGTGACTGGCCCATCATGGCTTTCTTCTGAATTACATTGTCATTGTTACTCCATCTTGGGGCTTGTTATGTAGTTCTGCATCTTTAGGGAAGAGGTGATAATGTTTGCTGATCATCACTGACATCAACTTTTGGACCACCACAGTGTCCTGTGGTCTGGAATCCTGTCCCTCATGTAGTCCAGATTCTTGGGCATTTTCTCCAGGGGTGTGGACAGGGCATGGGCTGTTACAAGCCTGTGCTGAATTAGCAGCATGGGTGTAAAGTGGGGACTGTGGAGTGAGGGAGCCATAAGGGAGAAGGAGAGATGGTGCCCTGTGGTGCTTCAGGGCAACAGCAGGGGCAGGAACAATAGGGCTCACACCCCTGGTGATGTTTTGGAGAAACATTTCCTGCCTCTCTTAGCAAGCAGAGGGAGCTGGGCCTCTGCTCTGATGGTGGCCATGGGTGGAACAGATCTGCTCTTTTACGATTTTTATTGTTTCATGCTTGAAATTTAAATCTTTTCTTCATCTTGAATCAATTTTTGTAAGTGGTGAGAAGTGTGCGTCAAGTTTCAGTCCTTTACATGTGGTTATCCAGTTCTCTCAGCACCATTTATTGTATAGGAATTCTTTTCCCCAGTGTTTGTTCTTGTTTGGTTTATCAAAGATTGGGTGGCTGTAAGAGATTAGGTTTATCGCGTGGTTTTATCCTCGGTTCCAAATGTTAGTGTCTCTATTTTTGTGCCAGAACTATGCTGTTTTGATCACTATGGCTATGTAGTATAGCCAAAAGTCTGGTTGGGTGATACCCCCAGCTTTGTTTTTATTACTAAGAATTAACTTGGCCTTATGGGGTTTTCTCTGGTTTCATACAAAATGAAGAATTATTTTTTCCAAATCCTGAAAGTATGATGATGGTATTTTAATAGGGATTGCATTGAATCTGTAGATTGCTTTGGGAAATATAGACATTTTGACAGTGTTGATTCTTCCTAGCCATAAGCATGATATGTTCTTCTGTTCATTAATATCTTCTGATATTTCTATTCTTAGGGTTTTGTAATTTTCTTGGTAGAGATCCTTTACCTCTCTTGTTAGGTTCATTCCTAGCTATTTCATGTTTTGAAGCTACTGTGAAGAGAATTCTGTCTTTGATTAGCTTCTCATCTTGGCTGTTATTGGCATATACAAAGTCTACTTTTTTGTGTACATTGGTTTTATATCCTGAGACATTACTGTATTTTTGATCACTTCAGGAGTCTTGTCGTTGAGTCTTTGGGATTCTCTAAGTACAAGATCATATCATCAGCAAGGAGTGAGTGATTGACCTCCTCTGCACTCATTTGGATGCCCTTTATTTCCTTCTCTCTCCTGGTTGTATTGGCTAGAACTTCCAGCACTGTGTTGAATAGTAGTGGCCATAGAAGACAACATTGTCTGGTTCCAGTTCTAAGCGGAAAAGCTTTCAGTTTTACTCTATTCAGTATAACATTAGCTGTGAGTTTGTCATAGATGGCTTCAATCAGATTCAGAAGTATATCACCTAGCCTGAATTCTTAAGTGTTGTAATTAGAAAAGATGCTGAATTTTATTGAATGCTTTTTCTGCATCTATTGAAAGGATCATATGGTCTTTGTTTTTACTTCTATTGATATAGTGAATAATGTTTATGGACTTGTGTATATTAAACCAGGCTTGCATCTTCGGGATGGCGTTGATCATGATGTATGACTTTTTTGATGATAAGCTGTAATCTACTGGCTAGGATTTTGTTGAGAATTTTTGCATCTGTATTCATTAGTAAAATTGGTCTGAAGCTGTCATTTTTAGTTGGGTCTTTTCCTGGTTTTGGTATTAGGGTAATGTTTGCTTCATAAAATGTGTTGAGGAAAGATTCCTTCCTACTCAATTTTTTGGAATAATTTCTGTAGTATGAGAATAAGCTCTTTGAAGGTTTGATATAACTCAGGTATGAATCCATCCAGAACAGGGAATTTTTTTGTTGGGAGATTTTTTATTGTTTCTTTGAACTCAGTGCTTGAAATTAGTCTGTTCAGGAGCTCTGTTTCTTCTTGATTAAGTCTAGGGAGAGGGTGTGATTCCAAATATTGATCTGTTTCCTTCACATTGTCAAATTTCTGGGCATTGAGTTTCTTGTAGTATTCAGAGATAATCTCTTGTATTACTGTTGCATCTGTTCTTATTTCCCCTTCATCATTTCCGATCAAGGTTACTAGAGATTTTACTTTTCTATTTTAGGTATTCTGGCGAAAGGTTTATCTATTTTATATATTTTTTCAAGAAAACAACTCCTTGTTTCATTAATTTTCTGAATGATTCTTTTGTTTTCAATTTCATTAATCTCTGATTTAATTTAGAATACATCTTTTCTTCTGCTGGGTTTAGGCTTAGATTGTTCTTTTTCCAGTTCTATAAGATGGCTTGTGAGTTTGTTGATGCATTCTCTTTCTGTTATTCTGATGTAGGCATCTAAAAGCAATGCATTTTCCTCTCAGTACTGATTTTACTGTATCCTATAGGTTTTGGTAGCTTGTGTCTTCATTGTTGTTATCCTCAAGGTAGTTAATGATTTCCTAGTTTCCTTGTATTTCTTCCTGCACCCAACTGTCATTCAACAGAAGGCTGTTTAATTTCCATGCCTTTGTGTGGGGTTTTTGTTGGAGTTGAGTTCCACCTTTAGTGCCTTGTGGTCTGAGAAGATGCAAGGTAAAATTTTAATTATTTTGATTCTGTTGAGGTTTGTTTTGTGTCCTAGGATATGATTAATTTTGTTAGTAAACAACACTTCATGGGAGAGACATGCATTATAGTGTCAATGAAACAAGAAGGCAGCTTATGAAATATTTCCCAGTTTTATTGGTTTCTTTCACTCCAGAATAACTAAATAAGAAACTCCGTTATGTTGTATATAGGCTTGGATTTTTTTTTTTTATCCTTCCTCCCCTTCTTCCCTTCTGTTCATCTGTCTTTTCCTAGATATTATAAGTACAACCAGGGCATAGAATCACTTATGGGGAGGGGAGGACTGGTAGATCACATAAAGGAGAAAGAAGGGTTCGGTAACTAGTAGAGAGCAAAGACAGAAGGGGTCTTTGCTTTTAAGTACTCTTTGGAATCATTTGTTGATTTTTTTTACTCAATTTTTGCCTATATCACTTAGAGACTCAGCTTCCTCACTGGTAAAATAAAGATAATACCTACCACTTAGAGTTATAAAACAGTTGAATTTAGTGAAATAATGTATATAAAGTGCTTAGAATTTAATAAATGCTCAATAAAAGTTTTTACAATAATAAAAATAACAATAATGAAAAGACATTTAAAGATATTACAATAAATCTTATAAATATTGTTTCTTTTCTCAAAAAGCTAATCCTACCATGCAGAAGAAAGGTCTGGAAACAAGTTCACAAAAGTGCTAAGTAAGAAAGGAGAGAATAGTGTATAGCATGGAAATCCTGACCTAGTTTTGAGTCTCACTTTGGCCATATCCTCATTCTGCAAGAGAATATCCAGAGGTGCTTTATGTTTATTGGACTTTTCCAGCAAGTTATAAAGGTCTAAATATCCAGATGTCAAGATATCTTTGGGGCTCAGACCTGTAGCTCAGTGAGTAGGGCGCCAGCCACATACACCAAAGCTGTGTTCAAGCCTGGCCCAGGCCTGCTAAACAACAATGACAACTGCAACCAAAAAGAAAAAAAAAAGCCACACATTGAGGCAGATGCCTGTAGTCCCAGCTACTTGGGAGGCTGAGGCAAGAGAATCACTTAAGCCCAAGAGTTTGATGCCATGGCACTTTACCGAGGGTGACATAGTGAAACTCTGTGTCTGTGTGTATATGTGTGTGTGTGTGTGTGTGTGTGTGTGTGTGTCTTTGGGAAAAGGGATTGATGCCTGTCTTTCATTTGGATTTAAAGTTGGGGGGACAAGAGATGACCCCAAAGTACCATTTCCTGCCTTCCCTCCTCATCCTAGTCGACCCATACTGAGGGACTTTTTCCTGACTAAATTAGACTAGTTTCTAATTATAGATTAGATAATTAATTCTTTAACATAATCACAGTTGAAACAGTGAAAGGAAATAATTTAGCAAATAGTTTTTATTGTACACACAAGATTCACCAAAACATATCAAACATAACAAATGTTTATATGGTCTCAGCAAGTTGGAGTATAATATAGCATGATGTCCTGATATATATATATATATATATATACATATATATATATCTATATATATACATATATATATATGAGTTCAAAGGCAAATCCTATGTATTAAGAAAAGAAAAACAGAAAATTTACTATGACAGCCATCTGGAACTATATTTTACAACTATTTCTAATAATTAATTGGATTTTTAAACAAGAATCTATTGTTCACATATTCAGTTTGCCAATAGCAGAAAAACATGACAGATCTTTAATTCTGCTATGTTTTTTTCTCACTGTTCTCTATTTTATTTATTTATTTTCAGTTTTTTATTTCAAATTAATTCAAGGGTACAGATGTTTCGGTTATATTGTTTTAAATTCTAAGGTAAAATTCAATTTGTAGTTGAGCCCTTCACCCAGGGGGCGTGCTGAACACCTTCACATTGTGCACATTAGGTGAGGTCCTGCCAATCACCCTCCCTTTCCCCATCTTTCCCTTTTTTTATTGAATGGTAACTATGTACATTAATACACTTCTGGGGTACAGTGTGGGGTTTTCACATGCAATCCGAAATACTTCCATCAAACTGGTTAACATAGCCTTCATGTCATTTTCTCAGATATTGTTTTAAAATGTTCACATTCTACTCTTAGAAAGATTCACTTGTACCCCTGTAAGATAAACCTCAGAAGTGATCCCTCCAATCCCCCTCCCTCCACACATTCCCTCTTCCCCTTTCCCTCCCCTCTCCCCATATTCTTAGGCTATTTGGTTATAGCTTTCATATAAAAAGTATAAATTAGTTTCATAATAGGGATGTGTACATTGGATAATTTTTCCTCCAATCTTGTGATACTTTGCTAAGAAGAACATTCTCTAGCTCCATCTATGTGAACATGAAGGACGTAAAGTCTTCATCTTTCTTAATGGCTGCATAGTATTCCATGGTGTACATACACCACAGTTTGTTGATTCATTCATGGATCGATGGGCACTTGGGCTTCTTCCATGACTTGGCAATTATGAACTGGGCTGCAATAAACATTCTGATACAAATATCTTTGTTGTAATGCGATTTTTGATCGTCTGGGAATATACCTAATAAAGGAATTGCAGGGTCAAATGGCAGGTCTATTTTTAGTTCTCTAAGTGTTCTCCAGATGTCTTTCCAAAAGGAACGT
>NW_003852651.1:693434-700455 GCF_000181295.1 Otolemur garnettii | reverse complement strand
GTTATTTCTTTTCTTCTGCTGGGTCTTGGATTGGAATGTTCTTCCTTTTCCAGTTGCTTAAGATGTCCCATTAAGTTGTTAACTTCCTCTTTTTCTGTTCTCTTGAGGAAGGCTTGTAATGCTATAAATTTTCCTCTTAGGACTGCCTTTGCGGTATCCCAGAGGTTCTGGTAACTCGTATTGTCATTATCATTATGTTCTAAATATTTGGTAATTTCCTTCTTGATCTCATCTTTGACCCATCTATCATTCTGCATAAGGTTATTTAGCTTCCATGTCTTTGTATGAGACTGCAAATTCCTGTTGTTACTAAGGTCAACTTTTATTCCATGATGGTCTGAGAAGATACATTGAATGATTTCTATTCTTTTAAATTTACTAAGGTTAGACTTGTGACCTAAGATGTGATCGATTTTGGAGTATGTTCCATGGACTGATGAGAAAATTGTGTATTCAGTTTTGTTAGCATGAGAAGTTCTGTAGATGTCTCTTTGGTCCAAAAGTTGAAGAGTTAAATTTAAATCTAAGATTTCTTTGCTCAGCTTCTTTTTGGAGGATCTGTCCGACACTGCCAAGGGAGTGTTGAAATCTCCCACTATGATGGAGCTGGGAGAGATCAAGTTGCTCATGCCAGTTAGAGTCTCTTTTATAAATTGAGGTGCATTCTGGTTGGGTTCATAGATATTGATAATTGAGATCTTATCATACTGAGTATTGCCCTTAACAAATATAAAGTGGCGATCTTTATCTTTGTTGACTTCTGTTGGTTTAAAACCTATTGTATCTGTAAATAATATAGCAACACCTGCTTTTTTCTGTTTTCCTTTAGCCTGGAATATAGATGAGCATCCCTTCACCCTGAGTCTATATTTGTCTTTTAAAGTAAGGTGAGATTCTTGTATACAACACATGTCTGGTTTGAGTTTCTGTATCCAATCAGCCAGTCTGCGCCTCTTTAGGGGACAATTTAAGCCATTTACATTGATAGAAATTATTGATAAGCCTGGTAAATTTTGGGCATTAAGTTGCTCGAAAGTCCAGTAGACATTTTTAATACTTTTGCCATTGTGGAAGTTGGAATTTGATCAAAAGTTTCTGGGTGGGTTTACTTTTGTGGTGGGGATTGCACTGGTCATTATGGAGGATAGGTTTGAGAATTTCCTGGAGAGCTGGTTTAGTTATAGCAAATTTCTTCAACGTGTGAATGTCATTAAAGTATTTAATTTCTCCATCATAGATGAAACTCAGTTTAGCTGGATACAGGATCCTGGGTTGAAAGTTGTTTTGTTTTAGGAGATTCAAAGTTGATGACCATCCTCTTCTAGCCTGAAAGGTTTCAGCTGAGAGATCTGCAGTCATCCTAATACTCTTCCTGTTGTCGGTTATGGTTTTCTTACGTCTAGCTGCTTTCAAAATTTTCTCTTTCATCTTAACTTTGGTGAAGTTAATTATGATGTGTCTTGGGGATGTCTTGTTCGGGTTGAGTTGCACTGGGGTTCTGAAACCATCTGCTATCTGAATTTCAGAATCTCTTGGCATGTCTGGAAAGTTCTCTTTCATAATTTCAAGAGGAAGAGCGTCTGTGTTTTGTGAAGCAACTTCATCACCTTCAGGGATTCCTATAAGGCGAATATTAGTTTTCTTCAAATTGTCCGAGAGTTCTCTGTGTGAGATCTGTTTTTGCTCTCCATTTCTTTTGATCTTTGCATTCCTGGGCTTCTTCAAAAGCTTTATCTTCAGTATCAGAAATCCTTTCTTCTGCCTGTTGCACTCTGTTATGGAGGGATTCCACTGTGTCTTTCAAATCCTTGAGGGCTGCAACCTCTTGTCTCAGTGTTTCAAAATCTTTGATCATTTTATCTTTGAAGTCATTGAGTTCTTGAGACATCTTTTGAGTAATTTCTCGAGATATCTTTTGAATAATTTCTTGAGAAATCTTTTGAATATTATCTTGCACTCCTAATTCCTTCCTTTCTTCCATTCTGTTAATCTTATTTGCTATCCACATTCTGAACTTGATTTCTGACATCCCAGCCATTTGCTTGTGGATGGGGTCTTCAATTGTGTCCTCCTCATTTTCCCTTGGAGGAGTTGATCTACTCTGGTTATTTTAGTTCCCAGAGTTTTACCGCTGGTTCTGTCCCATGCTGAGTTTACCTTGTTTGGAGGCCTTATCATAACTGTTCAGTTGTTGGCTTCTTCTCTTTGCCCAGAGAGACAAGCAGAGTGTGTCTGTTGTCTTCTCCCAGTTCTCGGATGCTGGGGCAGCCGTGGTGCATTGGAAGAGCAGCAGGTGCACAGGAGTGTGCGTGGCCGGATTAGACCTCGTTCAGCCTGCCGGGCGACCGGGGGGCAGGAAACTGGCAGCAGCCAGATCAGTCCTAGTTCAGCCCCTCTGGCACAACTGGTGGAGCAGGGGAACTGTAGTAGCTAGATCAGTCCTAGTTCAGCATTCTGTTGCAACCACGGGGTAGGGGAATGGCAGCGGTAGCGCATGGTCCGCAAGTGACCAGATGAGTCCTAATTCAGCCCCACCAGAGTAGCTGGGGGGAAGCGGGGGACTCCTTCACCGTCGCCTGTTGGATGCCTGTGGCACTAGCAAGCCGATCTGTACCCTACCAGCACGGGAGCCCGCAGCGGGGAACTCCTCCACCTCTGTCCGTGGGATGTATGTGGCTCTAGGAAACAGTTCTGGGCCCTCCAAGAGTGGTAGACCCCTCCAGCACCACCTGCAGGGTGAGCGTGGCTCTAGCAAGCAGTTCTAGGCCCACTCAGTTTTGGAGCCTGGAGCGGGGAACTCCTCCCATGGCCCCTGTGGGGTGTGCATGTCTCTAGCAAGCTGTTTTGGGTCTACCTGGAGTGGAGGACTCCTCTGCCACTGCCTGCAGGACACCTGTGGCACTAGTGAGCATTTCTGGGCCTGCCCAGAGCAGGATCCTGCTGCCTGTGAGGCGTGTGACTGTAGCAAGCAGTTTTGCCCCACCCCCACCCCCCCACCCCCGCTCCGTGAGGGCAAAGGGACCCACTCGGCAAATGAGTTAGTCTGGGAAGGTTAATACCTCCTTTCCCATCATACACCCATTCACTTGTAATACCCCAGGTCTGTGACCTTATTCACTCCAGCAGGCCACTGCTCCCAGGGTTTATGACTGGCAAAATCAGCCAGAAATCTGAGTTTGGCAGGGGGGCCTTGCGTGTTTAAATTAGGCTTCAGTCCGGCTAAATTTCTCTGTAAATCAGAGGTTGCATTGAGCTCTGGTTAGCAAACAGATAGCAGTTTACACTCAGGTGTCAATTCTAGCCTCTGCCCGCCTACTACCTTTGTCTCAGCCACATTAGCCCCCTGAGGGCTGGCACTCCACTCCAGAAAGTTATGGGCACCCTGCTTGTGGCTGCTGTCTGGAATCTCTGCTTGCCCAGAGAGATGGGGCTGGAGTGGTGTCAATTTGCAGTTCAGGATGCCACTGTTGCTGTATTGGCGTCCTCTGAGCCGACTTTCTTCTCCTCACACCTGTGACACAGTCAGCACAGAACAGCACCAGGCCCTTTCCTCTCCACTTCTCTCAAGGAGATGCCCAAGAATCTGGACTCTGTACCTCCAAACCTCGGAGTGAGTGGGTGCGGACTTCTCAGAGTTCAATGTTGCAGGTGGAGAATATATACAGTTTTATACAGTTCAAACCTTCCCTCAACTGTACACTTGGGGTGCCCCTTTGAATAGTCCTTGGGTTGTCTACCAGGTTTGAGGAGTCCAAATCAGTTGTCTCAGTCAGCACCCATTTCAGGTGGAAGAGTTCAAATGTCTCTGGGAGCTAGATAAGAGGGGTCTGCTTGCAGTTCAGATATAACTTGCTCCAGTGCTCCGCGAGGGCAAAGGGACCCACCTGGCAAATGGGTTAGTCTGAGAAGGTTAATATCTCCTTCCCCACCTTGGGCCCAGTCACTCGTAATCCCCCAGATCTGTGACCCTATTCACTCCAGTAGGCGACTCCTCCCAGGGTTTATGACTGGCAAAATCAGCCAGAAATCTGAGTTCAGCAGGGGGGCCTTGCATGTTTAAATTAGGCTTCTGTCCCGCTAAATTTCTCTGTAAATCAGAGGTTGCATTCAGCTCTGGGAAGCAGACAGATAGCAGTTTACACTTAGGTGTCAATTCTAGCCTCTTCCTGCCCACTGCCTTTGTCTCAGCCGTATTAGCCCCCTGAGGGCTGGTGCTCCACCCAAGAAATTTATGTGCACCCTGCCTGTGGCTGCTGTCTGGAACCTCTGCTTGCCCAAAGTGGTGGGGCTGAAATGGCATCAGCCTGCAACTCAGGATGCCCCCGTTGCTGCACTGGCGTCCCCTGTGCAGTCTCCTCTCCTCACTCCCGCACCACAGTCCGCACAGAACAGCAGCAGCCCTCTCCCCCTCCACTTCTCTCAAGGAGATGTCTGAGAATCTGGATTTCATAGGTAACAAACCTTCAGACCTCAAAGTGGGTGGGTGGGGACTCCTTGGAGTTTAATGTTGCAGGTAGGGTATATATACAGTTTTATACAGTTTTACAGTTTTATGCCTGACCGGAGGGTGCCGTGGCACGCCAGCAAGGGTAGGAGGTCCAGTTTTAGGGGGTCTCTCCCGTGGGAGGAAGTTTGAACTCTGCTCGCTTGTTTGCATGGAGTAAACTGCGAGCCCTTGTTGTGGGGAAGGGGACTCCCGTCTGCTTGGTGGTGGATTTTGTTCCTTTTGGTTGTATTTTTGGGTTTGCAGCTTGCCTCAGGAAGGTTGAAGTGCGCTCTTCAATCTTCTCCCTTGTCTCTGCTCCAAACCATCAGCTAACTTGCTAAATTTCTGTCCTTTAAGCCGCCTTCTGGACCGGAGCTTCTGTAAAAAGCTGGCTGCAGTCTGCCATCTTGGCTCCGCCCCTCCTCCCCCTCTTTCCCTTGATAGACTGTATTTGTGTTTTATCTTTTGTGTGGGCATGTAGTTGTTTGTATGTTGGTTTAATATTAGTATCGAATACATTGAATATTTGTTTTTCCATTCTTGAGATTCTTTACTAAGAAGAATGTGTTTCAACTCCTTCCAGGTAAATACAAAAGATGAAAAGTCTCCATCTTTTCTTATCCATTCATGGGTTGATGGGCATTTTTTGGGTTGCTTCCACGACTTGGCAATTGTGAATTGAGCTGCAGTAAACATTCTGGTGCAAATTTCCTTGAGGTAAAATGATTTTGGTTCTTCTGGGTACATTCCTAATAATGGGATTGCAGGATCAAATGGAAGATCGACTTTTAGTTCTTTAAGAATTCTCCATACTTCTTTCCATAAAGGTTATATAAGTTTGCAATCCCACCAGAAGTGCAAAAGTGTTCCTTCCCTGCCACATCCACGTCAGCATCCACAGATTTGGGGCTTTGTCATGTGGGCTAATCTCACTGGAGTTAGGTGATTTTGATTTGCATTCTTCTGATGATTAGAGATGAACATTTTTTCATGTGTTTGCTGGTCATTTTTCATCTTTAGAGAAGTTTCTGTTCATGTCTCTTGCCCACTTAACAGTGGTGTTGTTTGCTCCTTTCTTGTTGATGAATTAGAGTTCTCTGTAGATTCTAGTTATCAGCTTTTTGTCAGATTCCTAACATGCAAATATCTTCTCCCATGTGTTTGCTTTAGATGTGGTACTCTTTGCTGTGCAGAACCTTTTTCACTTGGTCATGTCCCATTTATTTATTTTTGGTGTTTCTGCAATTGCCAAAGGGATCTTCTTCCTAAAATCTTTTCCCAGGCCAATTTTGTCAAGTGTTTCCCTCACATTCTCTTCTAGAATTATTATCATTTTATGACTTAAATTTAAATCTTTTATCCAGCAAATATCAATTTTGTAAGTGGTGAGAAGTAGGCAGATCCAATTTCAGTCTTCTACATGTGGCTAAACAGTTATCCCAGTATGATTTACGAGATAGGGATTCTTTTTCCTAGTGAACGGTTTTTTGTTAGTTTGTTTTATTGAAGATCAGATGGCAATACATGGCTGGTTTCATCTCTAGGTTCTCTGTTCCATAGATCTCTATCTCTATATTTGTGCCAGTACCATGCTGTTTTGATCACTATAGATAGACTTGTGGTATAACCTGAAGTCTGGAAATGTGATACCTCCGGATTTGTCTTATTTCTAAAACTTTTATTGGCTATTTAGGATTTTTCCTGGTTCCACATGAAATGAAGAACTATTTTTTCAAGGTTTTCAGGGTATGACATTGGTGTGTTCATTGGGATTGCCTTAAAGCTGTAGATTGCTTTGGGTAGTATGGACATTTTATCAATGTTGGTTTTCCCATCCATGGACATGATATGTTCTTCTATTAACATCTGCCTCTATTTCTTTACTCAGGGTTTCATAGTTCTCTTTATAAAAATCCTTCACCTCCTTGTGATATTCCCACGTATGTCATTTTTTTGGAGCTACTGTAAAAGGTATTGTGTCTTTGATTTTATTCTCATATTGACAAATATTTGAATATATGAGGGCTACTGATTTGTTGACATTGATTTTGTATCCCTAGATGCCACTGTATTTCTTGATCACGTCTAAGAGCTTTGTAGTTGAGTCCCTGGGGAGTCCTAGATATAAGATGATGTCATCTGCAAAAAGTGAGAGTTTGACCTCCTGTGTCCCCATTTGAATACCCTGGATCTCCTTCTCTTGTCTGAATGCAAGGGCCAGAACTTCCAGCACTATGTTGAATAGCAGTGGCAACAGTGAGCATCTTTGTCTGGTTCCAGTTCTGAGTGGAAATGCTTTCAGTTTTACTCCATTATATATGATACTGGCTGTGAGTTTGTTGTAGATGGCCTCTGTCAGTTTAAGAAATGTTCAACCTGAGCCTATTTTCTTATCATGTTTGATAACATCCTAAAAAGGATGTTTGATATTGTCAAAAGCCATTTCTGCATTGAGAGAATACTGTGGTTTCTGTTTTTGACTTTTTTAAAATTATTATTACATTAATGCAAACATGGGGTACAGTGTAGTGTTTT
>NW_003852651.1:663428-692332 GCF_000181295.1 Otolemur garnettii | reverse complement strand
ATTTCTTCAAGTGTTTTCCTCCCACTTTCTTCAAGTATTTTTATGATTTCATGTCTTAAGTTTAAGTCCTTAATTCTGTTTTTGACTTTATTTATGTGGTGAATTACATTTATGGATTTACATATGTTGAACCTAACTTGCATCCCTGAGATAAAACCCACTTGATCATGGTGTAAAATTTCTTAATGTGTAGGTGTGTTCTGTTTGCAAGGATCTTACTGAATATTTTTGTATTGATATTCATTAATGATACTGGCCTATAATTTTCCTTCTTTGTTGGGTCCTTTCCTGGTTTTGGGATCAGGGTGATATTTGCTTCATAGAATGTCTTGGGAGGATTCCTTCTTTCTCTATGTTTTGGAATAGGTTATGCCATATAGATATTAGTTCCTCTTTGAAGGTTTGGTAAAATTCTGGTGTGAAACCATCTGGTCCACGGTTTTTCTTTTTTGATAGATTTTGTATTTCTGATGAAATTTAAATACTTGATATAGGTCTATTCAAAATTTCTAATTCTTTCTGATTGAGTTCACGAAACTGGTGTGATACCAGGTATTAGTCTATTTCCCCTACATTTTCATATTTTTGAGCATAGAGTTTTTTGTAGTAATCATTGAGGTTCTTTTGTATTTCTGTGTTATCTGTAGTTATTACTCTTTTTTCTTTTCTAATTGACGTTATTAGATTTTACTTTTCTGATTCTCGTTAATCCAGTGAAAGGTTTATCAATTTTATTAATCGTTTTGAAGGACCAACTTTTTTTTATTGTTGAGGATTCATTGAGTGTACAAAGAACTAGGTTACATTGATTGAATTTGTTAGGTAAAGTCTCCCTTATAATTGTGTCCCACCCACAAAAGGTGTGTCACACACTGTGACCCCCCAACCCCCTACCTCCACCTCCTTCCCTCTCTCTGTTTTCCCCATCCCCTACCATGTACTTGGTCATTAATTGTTCTCATATCAGAATTGAGTACATAGGATTCTTGCCTCTCCATTCTTGTGATGCTTTACTAAGAATAATGTGTTCCATTTCCATCCATTTTAATACAAAAGATATAAAGTCTCCATCTTTTTTAATGGCTGAATAGTATTCCATGGCATACATATACCACAGCTCATTAACCCATTCTAGGGTTGGTGGGCATTTAGGATGTTACCACATATTGGTGATTGTAAATTGAGCTGAAATAAACAGTCTAGTGCAAGTGTCCTTATGGTAAAAGGATTTTTTTTCTTCTGGATAGATGACCAGTAATGGGATTGCAGGATCAAATGGGAGGTCTAGTTTGAGTTCTTTGAGGATTCTCCATACATCCTTCCAAAAAGGTTGTATTAGTTTGCAGTCCCACTGGCAGTGTAAAAGTGTTCCCTTCTCTCCGCATCCACACCAGCATCTGCTGTTTTCAGATTTTGTGATGTGGACCATTCTCACTGGGGTTAGATGATATCTCAGGGTGGTTTTGCTTTGCTTTTCTCTAATAATTAGGGACAATGAGCATTTTTCATATGTTTGTTAGCCATTCGTCTGTCTTCATTAGAAAAGGTTGTGTTCATCTCTCTTGCTCATTGATATAAGGGATTGTTAGCTTTTCTCATGGTGATTAATTTGAGTTCTCTGTAGATCCTAGTTAGCAAGCTTTGGTCTGATTCAAAACATGGGAATATCCTTTTCCATTGTGTAGGTTGTCTATTTCCTATTTTAATTAAGTCCCATTTGTTTATTTTTGTTCTTGTTGCGATTGTCATGGAAGTCGTCTTCATAAAGTCTTTCCCCAGACTGATATCTTCAAGTGTTTTTCCCATGGTTTCTTTGAGGATTTTTATTGTTTCATGCCTTAAATTTACATCTTTTATCTCTTTTGAATAAATTTTTGTGAATGGAGAAAGGTATAGGTCCAGTTTGTCTTTTACACGTGGATATCTAGTTCTCCCAGCATCATTTATTGAATAGACATTCTTTTCCCCAGTGTATGTTCTTGTTTGGTTTATCAAAGATTAGGTGGTTGTAAGATGTTAGTTTCATTTCCTGGTTTTCTATTCAATTCCAAATGTCTATGTCTCTATCTTTGTGCCAATACCATGTGGTTTTGACGTCTATGGCCTTGTAGTATAGCTTAACGTCTGGTAGGCTGTTGTTCCTGGCTTTGTTTTTATTGCTAAGAACTACCTTAGCTATATGGGTTTTTTTTCTGGTTCCATACAAAACCAAGAGTCATTTTTTTCCAAGTCTTGAAAATGCAATGTTGGTATTTTAAGAGGGATGGCATTGAATCTGTAGATTGCTTTGAGAAATATAGACATTTTAACAATGTTGATTCTTCCCAGCCATGAACATGGTATGTTCTTTCATTTATTAATGTCCTTGCTATTTTCTTTCTTAGGGTTTCATAATTTTCTTTATAGAGGTTCTTCACCTCTTTTGTTAGGTATATTTCTAGGTATTTCATATTTTTTTGAAGCTACTGTGAAGGAAATTGTGTCCTTGGTTAGCTTCTCATCTTGGCTGTTATTGGCATATACAAATGCTACTGACTTGTGGACATTGATTTTATATCCTGAGACATTACTGTATTTTTTGATCAATTCCAGGACTCTTGCAGTGGAGTCTTTGGGGTTCTCTAAGTATAAGATCATATTGTCAGCAAAGAGGGAGAGTTTGACCTCCTCTGCTCCCATTTGGATGCCCTTTATTTCCTTCTTTTGCCTGGTTGTATTGGCTATAACAGGGGTCCTCAAACTTTTTAAACAGGGGGGCAGTTCACTGTCCCTCAGACCATTGGAGGGCTGGACTGCGGGCCCCAAGACAAGTCGGCTGCTAAGCAGGACAGGCAGTGGCAGCAAAAACACCCAGCAGGCTGGATAAATGTCCTAGGTGGGCTACATTTGGCCTGTGGGCTGTAGTTTGAGGACACCTGGGTTAGAACTTCCAGCACCATGTTAAATATTAGTGACAACCTTGTCTGATTTCAGTTCTAAGTGGAAAAGCTTTCAGTTTTACTCCCTTCAGTAAAATATTAGCTGTGGGTTTATCATAGATAACTTTGATCAGTTTAAGAAATGTGCCACCTGTGCCTATGCTCTTCAGTGCTCTAATTAGAAAAGGATGCTGGATTTTATCAAATGCTTTTCCTGTATCTATTGAAAGGATCATATGTTCTTTGTTTTTACTTCTGTTGATACATGAATAATGTTTATGGACTTGCATATGTTAAACCAGCCTCCATGAGATGAAACCTACTTGATCATGATGGATGGCTTTTTTGATGATACACTGTAATCTATTGGCTAGGATTTTGTTGAGAATATTTTGCATCTATATTCATTAGTGAAATTGGTCTGAAGTTCTCCTTTTGAGTTGGTCTTTTCCTGATTTTGGTATGGGGTGATGTTTGGTTCATAGAATGTGTTGGGGAAGATTCCTTCCTCCTTAATTTTTTGGAATAATTTCTTCAGTATGGGAATAAGCTCTTCTTTGAAGGTTTGATATTATTCTGGTGTGAAGCCATCTGGACCAAGGCATTTATTTGTTGGGAGATTTTTTATTGTTTCTTTGAGCTCAGTGCTTGAAATTGGTGTGTTCAGGAGCTCTGTTTCTTCCTGGCTAAGTCCAGGGAGAGAATGTAATTTCAAATATTGATCCATTTCCTTCACATTGTCAAATTTCTGGGCATAGAGTGTCTTGTAATATTCAGAAATAATGGCTTGTATCTCTGTGGCATCTGTTGTTATTTCTCCTTTTCATTTCTGATTGAGATTTTACTAGAGATTTTATTTTTCTATGATCTGGCCAGAGGTTTATCTATGTATTTATTTTTTCAAAAAACCAACTCCTTGTTTTATTCATTTTTCTGAATGATTCTTTTGTTTTCAAGTTCATTAATCTCTGATTTAATTTTGGTTATTTGTTTTTTTTTTCAGCTGTGTTTGGGCTTAGATTGTTCTTTTTCTATTTATTTATTATTATTTTTTTGAGACAGGGTCTTACATTCTCGGCCTTGGTAGAATGCTATGGTATCACAGCTCACAGCAAACTCCAACCCCTGGGCTTAGGCAATTCTCTTGCCTCAGCCTCCTGAGTAGCTGGGACTACAGGCACCCACTACCACGCCCAGCTATTTTTTGTTGCAGTTTGGCTGGGGTCAGGTTCGAACCTGACATTCTCAGTATATGGGGCTGGTGCCCTACCCACTGAGCCACAGGCACCATCCAGATTACTCTTTTTCTAATTCCATAAGATGGTTTGTGAGTGTGTTGATGCACTCTCTTTTTTTCAGATGTAGGCATCTAAAGTGATAAATTTTCCTCTCAGGACTGCTTTTGCTATATCCCACAGGTTTTGGTAGCTTGTGTCTTTATTGTTATTATGCTCGAGGTAGTTAATGATTTATTCTTTTTTCTCTTTCTGCATCTAACTGTCATTCACTATAAGGTTGTTTAATTTCTATGCCTTTGTGTGGGGTTGAATATTTTGTTGGGATTGAGTTCCACCTTAATGTCTTGTGATCTGAGAAGACACAAGGTAAAATTTCAATTCTTTTGATTCTGGTAAGGTTTGTTTTGTGCCCTTGGATATCCTCAATTTTGGAGAATGTTCCATGGGCTGATGAGAAGAACGTATATTCTTTAGCTTTGGGATGGAGTATTCTGTATTTATCTGTCAAACACAGTTGTTCTAGGGTCACATTTAGGTCCCTTGTATCTTTGTTTAATTTCTGTTTAGAGGATCTGTCGAGCTCCATAAAAGGAGTATTAAAGTCCCCTGCTATTTTGATGTTATGGGATATAGTATTGCTCAGACTAATTTAGATCTGTTTCACAACCTGGTGAATAAGTTTGGTGCATATTTAGAAATATTTAGAATTGAAATGTCTTCTTGTATTTTTCCCTTCACAAATATGAAGTGTTCACCTTTATCTTTTTTGACTTTAGAATTATGGGCTGGAAATTGTTTTGTTTAAATTGATTAAAGGTGGATGACCATTTCTTCTGGCTTGAAAAGCTTCACTTCAGAAGTCTGGAGTCACCCTGATAGATTTCCCCAAGTAGGTCAATTGGCACTTAGTCCTTATGGATTACAGAATGTTTTCTTTTGTCTTGACTTTGGACAGGTTCATCACAATGTGTCTTGGAGAAGCTCTATTTGTGTTGAGATGACCTGGGGTCTGATAGCCCTCTGAAAGGAGTGTGTCAGCATCTTTGGTGATATTTGGGAAATTTTCATTTACCATATTCTCCAGTGTGGCTTCCAGTTCTCTGGGGCATTCTTCTTCCCTTTGGGATACCTATAACTCATATATTTGAATGATTCATGTAGTCCCATAATTCTGTCAGTGAACATTCTGCTTTCTCTCTCCTTTTTTCTGCCTCTTTAACTATCTGAGTTATCTCAAGAGTGTTGTCCTATACCTCTGAGATTCTTTCTTCTGCATCATCTAATCTGTAATTGATACTTTCTATTGCATCTTTAAGTTCCCTAATTGAGTGTTTCAATTCCTTTAGCTTTGCTATATTCTTTCTATATTCTTCGTATCATTCATCTCTCATTTGATTCTGTTTCTGGATTTCCTTTTGGTTATTTTCTGTTTTCTCAGCAACTTCCTTCATTTTTTTAATCATCTATATTTTAAATTCCCCTTCTGTCTTTTCTAGCATTTCTTTATAGGTAGAATCCTCTGTAGTAGCTACCTCATGGTCCCATGGGGAGGTTTCTCTGGTCTGGTTTTTCATGTTGCCAGGATCTTTCTGCTGTTTCTTCCTCATGAGTGTTTTCTTTTGTGTGTTTCCTTGCCCTCATTTTTCTTTCATTTCCACTTGCTCTTTAAGTTACTGCACCTCTGACCTAAGGTGTTTATGAGTCCTTTTGGTATAAGATTAAATGGATGAGAAGATTGAAGAGCACGATGGGAAAAAAAGATTAAAAAAAAAGAAAAGAAAAAAGAGAAAGGAAAGGGGGCGAGTAAAAGGGAATATTGACAAGAAAAAGAGAGGCTCAGAAAGAGGGAGATGGGAGTAATAAAGGTCTACAGTAGAGTATTTGGACCCATACCTTAAAAGTTCCCCAACCTCTGGGGGTGCTGAGTTGGGTGGTTCTCTTGAGGTCTGCATCTCTTTGCCATCCTAAGCAGTCACAGTACCCCACCTCCAGCAAATAGGGTAGAAAAACAAATACATTACAAATCAAACCAAACCAAACAAACAGGAAACCTTATAGGATAGAATTTGGGATAAAAACAAGTATCAGGAGCAGAAATACTAGCAAAAAGAAAGTTCTTAGTATTAAAGAAGACAGCAGTGAAAAATTATATTTACACTTTGAAAAATGAAGAAAAAGAATGGAAAAAAGAAAAATAAAAGAAAAATCTAGGGGAGAAAAGTTGAAATAAAATAAAGAAAAACAAAAATCAATATATATATTTTGCTGAATATGGCTAGTCAACAGGTGATCTTCTGTGGTATGAGATGCTAATCATAATGCTGATACAGCTGTATAAGATGGAGACTGGAGGCTTTTGCTGACTTCTTTGCCCTCAAATCCTACAGGTTTGAGCCTGAATCTCTCCTCAGCCTGCTTTTGGCTAAGCAGAGGCTTTCCCAAGAAAGCATGTATCCCTGGGGTCTCTCCTGAAGTGGCTGCCCCGTTATCAGGTGTACCAAAACCAGCCTCATGCTAAGACCCTGAGGGCCAAAGCTGCAAGACAGCTCTCCTACTGCCGAACATTGAAAGCTCTGCTCTTCCATGGATTCTCAGTCTCCACCTCTGGGCACTGTTCAGAGTCATTGGATCACTTGCCCAAGATCTCCCAGCATAGGCTTTACTCTGTAACCTTGAGCATGGAGCCTGCAGGGCAGCTCTCCCGCAATGGCTACACAGCATCCCACACTGAACAGTGAAAGCTCTGTTCAGGCCCAGTGGCTCACTCCTAAACTCTGGATACCCTCAAAGTCACTTACACATTCACCCAAGATCTCCCAAGGTAATTCAGCCAAGTCCAAAGAAAACCAAAACAACGCACAGGGAAAGCGTTCCCTGTCTGCAATCTCGCTGTTGCTGTGGCTACTACAGCTGCAGGAGGCCCACGGCCTCAGACCAAATGAAACCACTTGCCACTTCTCTACTGCTTTTGTCCTCCTCCTGTGATCTTGAGGTCTCCCACTGCCTCCCTGTTTCTCCAAAGGGATGTTTCTGGGCAGACCCCACAAGCCAGAGGTGCCTGGAGTCTTCTCTCCCCAGTCTCCCTGCACCTGGTTGCAACGAAGCTATTACTTGGCCACCATCTTGCTCCATACAAAGAACCAAATTTTTGATTCAGTGATCTTCTGAATGATTCTTCTGTTCTGGATTTCATTTAATTCTGCTCTAATTTTGATTATTTCCTTTGTTCTGATAAGTTTGTGGTTGAAGTGTTCTTCAGTTACTCAAGATGTGGTTGTTGGCTCAGCGCCTGTGGCTCAAGTGGCTAAGGTGCCAGCCACATACACCTAAGGTGGCGGGTTCAAATCCAGCCCGGATTCGCCCAACAACAATGATGGCTGCAACCAAAAAATAGCCTGGTGTTGTGGCAGGCACCTGTGATCCTAGCTACTTGGGAGGCTGAGGCAGGAGACTCGCTTGAGCCCAGGATTTGGAGGTTGCTGTGAGCTGTGATTCAACAGCACTCTATCAAGGGGGAAAGCTTGAGGCTCTGTCTCAAAAAAAAAAAAAAGATGTGGTTGTTGACTTGTTCTCTTTCTATTTTCTTGGCAAAGACCTTTAAGGCTATAAATGTGCCTCTTATGATAGCCTTCACAATAACCCACATGTTTTGCTAGCTTGTTGCTTCATTATTATTTTGTTGAAGAAATCTAATGATTTTCTTCTTAATCTTGTCCTTAGCCTACCCTTCTGTTCAGCAGAAGGATATTTTGCTTCTGTGACCATTTTTGAAATGAAGATGTCTGTTCTTATTTTGTTCAACAATTATTCCTTGATGGTCTGAGAAGATACAAGGAATAATTTATTTTTTTAATTTTTTGAGGGTAGGTTTGTGTGCTAAGTTATGATCAATTTTGGAGGATGACCCATGTGCTGATAAGAAGAATGTGTATTCAGTTCTCTTAGGATGAAGTTTTCTGTATATGTCTGTTAAGTCTATTTATTCTAGAGTTGTGTGTAAGTCCACTATGTCTTTATTTAGTTTCTGCATGGAAGATGGGTTTATTACTGTCCAAAGGGTGTTAATATCTCCAGCTATTATGATACAGGAAGATATCATATTGTTTAGATTATTTAGGCTTTGTTTTATATATCAAAGTGTGTTCAGGATGGATGCCTAAATGTTAATTAGTGAAATCTCTTCATGTTATGTGGTTCCCTTGACCAGTATGTAGTGTCCAACCTTGTCTTTCCTTATTTTTGTTGCTTTAAATACAATTGTATTTGTAAATAAGATTTCAACCCCTGCTTTTTTCTGATTTCCATTTGCCTAGAATATTGTTTTCCATCCTTTCACTCTGAGTTTTCTTTTTTTTTTCCTTTGAGGTTAGGTTTGTTTCTTGGAGAGAGCAGATACTAGGTTCGAGCTTTTGTATCCAGTCAGCCAGCCTGTGCTGCTTTTGTGGGGAATTAAAGCCATTCATATTTATTGAGAGAATCAGTAGGTATGGTGGAATTTTGATTATCTCATTTTTCAGAGGTCCAGAGCTCATTTTTATTCCTTGTGACATTGTGGAAGCTAGGATTTTTTCTTTAATTTCTGGATGTGTTTACATTGGTGGTGGACCATCATGCCAGTCATTATGCAGAATGGGTATGAGCAACTCCTATAGAGCTTGTCTAATTATGGCAGATTTTCTCAATGTTTGCATGTCAGTAAAAAAAAAGTGATTTCTGCATGACAAATGAAACTTAGTTTAGCTGGATCCTGGGCTGAAAATTGTTTTATTTAAGAAAGGTAAAGGTCATTGACCATTCTCTTTTGGCTTAAAAAGTTCCTACTGAAATATCTGCAATCATCCTGATATTTTTCCCTTAGTACAGCAGTTCTCAACCTGTGGGTTGTGACCGCTTTTTTCCATTTGTGACAATGTGGCAATTACAAAGGTTGAGAACCACTGCCTTAGTAGGTAGTACTTTTCTTATACCTGGCTGCTTGCAGGATTTTCTCCTTTATATTGACTTTTGCAAAGTTAATTATTATGTGTCTAGGAGATGCTTTGTTTGCACTGAGTTGTGCTGGAGTTCTGAAATCATCTATCTGAATTTCTGTGTTTTTCACAATGCTTGGGAAATTCTGCACCCATATATTGAAGTACAGCATCAGTGCTTTTAGGACTCTTCTCCTTCAGGAATCCTTATCATTTGGATATTTGATCTTTTGGAATAATACCATAACTCCCTCAGGGAATCTTCTGTCTTTATTCTCCATTTTTTTTCTGACTCTTTGAATGATTGGGATAGTTCAACAGTCTGGTCTTCAGTTTCTGAAGTGTCTTCTCCCTATTGTACTCTGTTACTAAGGATGTCTATTGTGTTTTGTAACTCCTTGAATGCTTCTTTCAATCCCTTTAGCTCTGCTATATCTTTCTTCATTATGTTATATCCTTGATGACTTCATCTTTATATACACTAATTTCTTGTGATAACTTTTATACTATTTTTAAAATTTATATTTCCATGCTTTCCTCAATTCCAGTCATCTTATTTGCCATCCATATTCTGAATTTTATTTCTGACATTTAAACAATTTCTCTATGGATTGTATTTTCTGCTATATCTCCCTTATAATCTCTTGGGAGAGTTAAGGTGCTCTGATTTTTCATGCTTCCAGAATTATTCTTCTGGTTCCTCCCCATGAGTATTTTCAGCTTTTTAAATATTAATTGTAAGTTTTTAATTGAAATGTTAGGTTGCCTCTGAATAGTTATAGAGAGATAACTAATGGAGACTCTTAGGGAGTAACACATAGACCTATTTAATAACTAAAACTGTTGGGGTGAGACTAGATCTGGAAGCCCAAGAAACTGGAACTAACCACCCCTTCACCAATGAGCTAGAGCTTGTGGCCCTTCTCCTACAGCCTTGTGAAGTTTCCTTTCAGGGCTGCAGGAAGAGTGTCTGAGGGCTTGCTTGTTTAGATAGTACAACCTGATTCTGTCCTGGTATCACCCTGTCTTCCACCTATTTCAAAGGAACCACATCATTTCTCTGGGGCCCCTGCTACACAAAGACAGCTGTGGCCTAAGCCCTGCTGACCTCAGCTGGTGGAGGGATATTCCACCCTTGACTGAGTGAATTCCCCCCCAAGAAAAACTCAAATAAGCAGGGAACCTGCAGCCCCAGCCAGTGGTGGCTGGAGAATAAAAATCTACAGACAGTTCTGATTGAGAGTTTCGATTGAAGGCACTCAGGCAGTGCAAGCAAGACTCCCACAAACACAAACAAGTTCCAAGAATCTACAGTCCTTCCCTTCAGCTCCAGAGTCTTGGCTACAGGATTAGATAAAAAGCAGCTGTTGCCCATGGTTGAGTAGGGGTGTAGTTCCTGGGCCTTCCTAGTGGTAGTTGCCCAAGGCTAGACCTATCTTTTTTCAAGTTACAAGGAGGGAAGCTGAGGCTCGTTGGGCACAGATGCCAGGCAGGGGCTCTGCAGAGGGCTGGGGAAAGGTCTCCCCTAGCAGGAGTGAGAGCTAGGAGGGACCACACTTCCCGAAGCCAAAGCTAGACTGCAGAGCCACTGTTTCCTCTCTCAGCTGGGGGAAGCTTGGCTCAACCTCACAAAATGCAGAGGTCTCTCAGACAACTTACCAAACTCTCCTGCCTCTGCAGGAGTAGTCCATAGTCCATCAGGCAGCCAGAGAGAGGGCAGGATGGGCTGTGGCTTCCAGATTACCGAGAGAAAATTTGTTCATTTTGCATGAGGCAGGATGGGGACTCAGAGGTAAAAATTCCCAGGTACAGGAGAACCAGGACTTCGCTGCTCTTTTCCTTGGAATGAGGTGAGAGGTGCTTTGTTCCCAGCTCCCTCATGGAAGCCTGAGGTAGGCCTCATCATTGGGGCGGGGGGGGGGTCTCTCGCCCTTTTGGTACCAGGTGTCTTCAGTTGAGTCACTGGGTACCTGACCTCTATTATCTTCTTTCCTCTTTCTTGTCCTTGCAGTTCGTCTCAGTTTGGGTGATGTGAACCTTGATTTCTTCTCCTTGTGTTCAACTCCCCAATTTCAACTTTTCTGAGTTCACTTCAGTCCAACTTTTCTCCCTACTCAACAGGAGCTTCAGCAAAAGCTGCCTCTGGTTGGCCTTCTTGCCCCTCCCATTAATGGGATTATAAATGCTACTTTGGGTGGTCCTCACAATCATGGCTAATGTTTAGTCATTATTGGCCCTTTTATGTGATAGCTTCAAGTTGAGTTCTGTCATAATATTTCTAAGTGTTTAAAAATTAATATTTATAAATAGGTGCTGGCTATTTTTGCAGATGAAAAATTTAGTGAATTTTTCATTTTTGTTTTTTTCTAAAACTATAGTTAGCCTTCTTGATCCACAGGTTTCACATCTGTGAGTTCAACCAACTATGGATTGAAAACACAGTATTCTTAGAATGCAGAACTCTTGAATAAGGGCTGAATTTTTATATCAACAGTCCAACAGGGCTGATTGCAAGACTTTTAATATCTGTGGATTTTAGTATCCTTGGGAAATCCTGGACCTGTGAATACTGAAGGATGACCATAATGTTCCATATTGAAATAATGGGGACCTGCCCTAAGATTATTAAATTTGAGGGTTGATAAGCCTGTTTGTACAAAGTTGAATTAATCTTTTTATTTTTTGGGGGGGGAGGTTAAATGTTTATTAAACCAAGCTTTTAAATTATATATCCACCTGTAGTCTGTAAACAAATACAGTACATATGTAAGAAAAAGGCTAGCAGGTAAGAACTTATGGAAAAACTAACATTCCCTTTGTACACCGTCACCTCACCACAATACCCTCCCTAGGTCAGTGCCTTGGGACCATGATATATTTAAAGAGTTAAATGAAAAACCAGAGGTTTAGCTCAACTCCATCTCCTGGGGTGGATTTCAAGATAGATATTTGTTCTACATTATAGTAGAGTGGATTAGATCAAGGCAACAGTGTAGTTTTTACATCCACACATTGGCTAAAATAGTACGAACTAAACTTCCAGTCTTGGTGTCTCACTCCTTAATACCATGATTAATAAGAAATGTGAATTAAAATACCTGATGAACCACAGATGATTACAAAAATAGATAACTCACAGAGTAATAAATATCTACAGTTAGCAAAGCATAAACTTACAAAATTTACCTTTTTCCATAATGTACAGAATACTGTAAGTATGTTCAAGAGGTACAATCAACACACTTCAGAGTGGTAATTTTGAGGGAATTTGTTTACAGGAAAAACACTCAAGTACAAAACCCAGAGTAGGAAGTTGAATGCAGATGAGAATACACAAAACACACAGAATTCCAATTCCTCACATCTCATTACCCTTCTTAATAGACCCATTTAGCTTACAGCCCTTTATGTATTTTAAAAAGTAACTCTGTTATCTAGATACAAACTTTAAAAAAGTTTTATCATGAGACAGGCAAAAACTGATTAACTTAATGGTGGTACTAAAACCGCTGAAACTTACAACATTTTGTGTGCTTTCATTTACTTCTGTGTATGGGACTTTAAAATGCCCACCAAAAAAAAAAAAAATGCCTACCAAAATGTTTTAGATAGAATTTTTAAAATTTCCATGAAAATCTATTCTATAATCATTTCAGGTAGAGAAGGAAACAATAATCCCAAACTGGCATTGGAGGGCAGGCCCAAATCTTACAAAGTTAACTGGAATTTCATGAGTAAATTATATTCACATGGTTCCTTTAACACTTATCAACTGATACACAAGGTAACTGTATAATGCTATTCTGACACCAATCTCATTTAAAAGGTGCAGTATTTCCTATTTTCATTCTAGAATATAAAGCACTTATTCCACATAATGTGCATTTCAGTGATGTTGACATCTACTTGGTTGTATGACAGTGCCACCTTAAAGCTTCAGTAAGATTCATGGCAGAACTGAACTATAAAAGTTCAGAACTAATAATACCACAGGTAGTTACTCATCCTAATTTCTTACAGGGAATGAAGGGTCTACTTGACTTGTTATAAGGTCACCTCAGCTTAGAACAGTGTTCCCCAGAAACGTTGGCAAATTTCCTTGCCAAAAATGCCAGTATCTATAATCTCTGGGACTTAGTAGTTTATGTAAACAAGTCCCACTGACATATTAAGATTAAGATACATTCTATACCTTTCAGGGGTGTGTATAGATGCAGCTTTTCCCAAACTCATTTGCCCTTTCTGGGGAACACCTGGAACAACCACAGGACACTCACTTCCTGTGGATCATAGTTTGAAGAGAGGCAAGCTAAAGTAAATTTTCTAAAGTAGTGGTTCTCAGATTGTAGTTAAGCATCAGAAACACCCGGAAGACAAGCTGAGGCCCAGTTAGCACAGCACTACAGGAGTCTGGGGTAGGACACAAACTTGCATGTCTGAGACACCCAAGTGAAGGTGATGTTGCCGACTAAAGACCATGCATTTTACCAACTAAAGACCACATGTATAGTGGTGCCCATGGAGATGATGACCTGCGCAAAACTCAGCTTTAGGACGCCCTCCTGTGGCTTCAGGAAGGGCTGTGCACAGTTCTTGCCATAGCCAGTGAGCTAGAGGTGGAATCAGCCCTGTGGCTTCTTAGATGTTCATATGCCTTGGTACTATGCGTCACTCCTGGCTCTGCCCCACCTCACTAGGTGACCAGATGGAGTGGCTGCTTCTTTATAAGAGGAGCATAACTGTAGCCTCTCAGGGATCTGCGAGGCTTACAAGAAATGTGTGCAACTAACTGTGGTGAACCAAAAGAATGTGCCAGTCACAGCAGGAAAGTCCTGGGTGAGCATTCTGTCTTCTGTTGCTTCTGAACCTTTACAGAAGCATATTCTGACAGCTAATGAAGAATAACAAAGGCTAAAAATGCAGAGAACTGCAGTGAGAGGAAAATATGTAAGTGGTTACCTAATTTAAAATATCTAATTGTTAAAAAAAAGCAACCCACAATCAAAGTAGTTAATTATAGTGGCTTTAAGATAGTGTTTAAAAGTTAAATCAGTTGATCTGTGAACACATTCACTCCTCCACTCTAACTACCATGTTAATGCTGGTTAAATTTCAACATCAAGAGAAAGAAAAAAAATTCCCCCCTCATATGCATATAGATTACATCTAACACATTTAGCTGACATAGTTCCAATTTTATAAGCTACCATACTGGGGAAATTTCAAAAATAATTTTTAAAAAGTACATTTAATTTTGGTTCATAGAAACATCCACAGAATAAGAAAGAAACACACACTCGCACATTCATATGTGTGTTTAGTTGTTGCCTAATACATCTTAACCAATGAAATCCCTCTCATAATTCAAAAATCTACCTGTAAAACTTCATACACATCCATGATGGGTTTAGATTCAAGCCAACATCATGTTGCCAGGTCCAGGTTTCAGATCAGAAGGCAGAATTTTCCAACATGTTGCATGATTCACTTTATATATACTATGGGTGATATTGGAGACAACACAACATTTCTTCAACAGGTGGGCCTCCATAGCAGATGTGATACACTGCAGTGAACAAAGGAAACTTATCCATCAGTCCCTTTTGCTTGAGGATGTGATACACTTCAGTAGAAGTCTGAGCCCCTTGAAGCTTCTGTCCATTCAGCATTTCCTTTTCCAGTTCTTCAATGGTCTTCCCAGTCCCGGCAAATGCCTGAGCCACCCTGCCGTTCCACCTCCATAGCAGGTGGTGATCAGGTCGGCTACTTCACAGCTCTCTGGAAAGGTGGCTGTGGACACCTGGCCCTTGCAGAAGATTCTGGCAAAATAAATCATTTCCATGAGTCCCAGGCAGATGACGGCAGCTTTGGTGTTGTCTCCACAGTGGAGGCCGTTGCAGAACCCAGCTCCCATAGCCACAATGAGCACCACAAAGTTCAATAGCATCTGCATCATGTAATCTGAAAATTTGGAGTCTGCAGAAGTTCTTTGAAGAGAAGGCCATTCTCTATTACTTTGCTGTAGATGGTGGTCTCACAGAACTTCTCTGCGGCCACCTTATGGCAATGTTGGCTCCCATCAGCACACTGATGTCAATGCCCATCTTCTCTCAGATAATTTCAGAAATTAGCTTCAGCCCCTCAGGACCATCATCTATCCAGGCGTCCTCAAACTATGCCTGCAGGCCACATGCGGCCCACGGAGGACATTTATCCTGCCCGCCAGGTGTTTTTGCCGCAGCTGCCTGTCCTGCTAACAGTGGACTCATCCAGGGGCCTGCGGTCCAGCCCTCCAATTGTTTGAGGGACAGTGAACTGGCCCCCTGTTTAAAAAGTTTGAGGACCCCTGAGGGTGATCCCTAGTGATTCCTTGGGCACTCTCCCGGTGATCTCATCACAAATTCTGTGAATGAACTGGTGTGGAATGACAAACACCAGCAGATCTGCATCCTGCCTGGCCTCACTGAGATTTGGGACAGCTACCACATTTTTGGGCAGCTTATGTCCAGGAAGATATTTTACATTTTCATGGTCATTATTTATGACATCTGTCAGTTTTCTCCCATTAACCATTTCTTCAAAGACCCACATCTTGATGGTAGGAGCAAACTTCTGAAGTTTCTTGACATTATTACCAATTATTTTTGCAACAGCTGAACCCCGAGCTGACTATGCACACTTTGAGGGACACCGTTGCCATGGCCAGGCCAAATGTAGCAGCCCAGGTTGTGCCTCCCTGCCTAGCCACCTACCACCACCTGCTCCAATTAATCTGTTTATTAACAAAGCGAGATGGATATAGATAAGCTTGTATATTCTTCCAGACCATTTTGCATGTATACATACACAGGTGTTTTTTTAATGTGATCATAATGTATATACTCTTTTATGATCTTTTATTTAAAAGATTATCTTAAATGTTTAAACTTTTTTTTTAAGTTGCATGATATCCTATGCCATTATTTATTTAATGGAACAAGTAAGGGAGAAAAATATCTATTTTTTTTTTTACTGTTTTCAATTACATTCCATGTTGTGAGGAACATTCTTGGAGTTTAATCATTGTATGCATTCTTAATTACTTCCTTAGGAAACATTTCTTAAAAAATGGAATTACTAGACATTTTAAAGACTTGATATATTATTGCCAAATTGTCCTTCAGAAAGTCCTAACCAGTTTACAGTCTTCCTAGTGGTTTGTAAAAGTACCCGTTTTCCTCTACCCTTAGTATGTGTATTTGCTGTCCTTTAAAATTTTTAAATCATAAAATGTGTATTGTAACATAAAAAGTAGGAAAATGGGGAAAATCTCCTAGAATGCTATTTCTCAAACAGGTCTATGATATTATACTTGTTATATTCCAGGATTTTGTCATATTAATGAATGGTTATAATTACACATACAAGGTTGTTTAATGCTTTTTTCATTCATTGTTAATTGTTTTCTCTGCCTTTACTTGGTTTTCAGGAGTTCAGTTTTTAATAGCAACATGATAGTATAATAGTATTCTTATTTATCTAACTCTTCTCCCATTCCTGGACAACTAAATTGTTGCCAGTTTTTGTTATTTTATATAAAACTACAATACAAAGAGATATAATTATTGAACATTTACTATAAGCTTTATATGGATACTATGTGATTTTTCCTTACTTTGTGTTTATTTTCTTAGGATTGATGTCCAGAATTGTTAACAACATTTTTGTGGCCCACCTTTCCTTCCTTTGTCATCCTTTACTTTTCTTATTTCTTTCTACCATCATACAGTTATTAGAAGCCTAATAAGCTCCAGACATTATGCTAAGTGGTACTGAGAATACGAAATAAATCACATGGAGTCCTTGAAGTCAAACATTAAATATATATGATAAAGAAGGATATGATAAAATGCATTACTAGAAGATGGATCTGTCCATCATCTATTTATTCATCCATCTACCCATCCTTCCTTCTACAAATGATTTTCCCTCAGAAGCATGAGAGGGCCAGTTTCAGACATGATGCATCTTTATTCCTAAATATTTCAGAATAAGTGATTATATTTTAGAATATTACTTCAGAATACAGTGACCAAATTCAGAGAATTTTACATGTGTATATAATATTATTATCTATTATACACACTGAATTTCACCAGTTATTCACATAGTGTCCTTCATGGCAATTTCTTCCCACCTCCTTGATTCTAGGATCTAGTTGAAAATCTTCCATTACCTTTAGTTGTCCTGTCTTTTTAGTGTCTTTTAATCTGAAACAGTTATTTAGTCTTTCATCTTTCATAACATTGATATTTTTGAAGAACAAAGACCAGTTATTGTTTAGAATGTCCTTCTATTTGAGTTTATCTGAAGTTTTTCTCTTTGTTTAGATTTCAAGTTACATTCTTTTTGTCAGGAAGATCATGTAAATGATGTGTTCTTTCTGCCTCGTATTGGGAGGTGTGTTATGTAGGTTTGTCTCAACATTGGGGAGGTTAAATTTGACTACTTGCTTAAGATGGGGCCTGTCAAGTTCTTTCACTATAAAGCTACAATACCATTCTTTTTGCCTTTGTAATTAAACAGTAATCTGAGGAGATACTTTGAAACCATGTAAATAGCTTCATTTAGCTTTCACCCACTAGTTTTAGCATCAATTGATGATATTCTAACTCCATCATTCCTCCTTTTATTTATTAGTTGGCTTTGTACTGTAAGTAAGTGCTTTCCTTTTGCTGTTTGTTTATATCAGTATTAATTCATGGATTCTTACTTTATCAAGTTGGTTATGTTCTTTCACTGTCTTTATCTTGATGCCCAAATTGTGCCACATCTGGGCAGTAAGAACCCCTTCAAACTGGCTCCTGAGTAATTTCAATATGATCCCATCATGTTTTGAGCAGTTCTTTATTTTTTGGTACAGCAAGATGATCCAGGTTCATCTTATTCTTTATTTGTCTCTGTGCTGGGATCAACCATTTCTCTGAGGAACCTTCATCCCTTTTAGTTTATCAACCAAGATATATGAGCTAAGGTATATGTTTTTAAAAGGGTCCCCAAAGCAATTTTGCTGGTCTGTTTCCAGAACCCACAGTAACAGAGGCCTCTTGCATATAGTAGTTCCTTTATGTCAATTTCCCCCCTTTGATTCAGGATATAGTTGAAGATCATGCATTGCCTTTAATTGTTCTCTCTCTTGTTTCCTTTAAACTGGAATAGTTCTAGACATTGGTTAAATGAACAGGACTAAGGAGATGTTGAACTAATAAGGGAGGTGGAAGAACATAAACTGAGTCACGGTATATGGAAGATCCCAACTAAGAAGGACTACAGTTTAGTGACTTCAAGTAGACAGATTAAGCTAGATAATCAGGCAGGGACCAGTTCATTGAAAACTTACTTTGTCTTCTAAAGAAATTTAACCTTGTAGAAAGTGAAGAGCCATCATAGTTAAAACTGGGTAGGGAAAGGATTAATTTTGTTAGATTTGCGTTTTAAGATCACTCTGCTATCACCAGTGGAAGTTCATAGAGGATAGATTAGGTAAATGTAAAATTATTTTCCAAGAGTGGGTATTTGCCCTCTTTAAGTTTAAACTATTCTCCTAGAAGCCAGTGTTGTAGTTGCTGAATACTAATGCCTCAAAGGAATAGTTGGAAATAGTCTAGTGAAAATAGGCAAGAGACTACATATCACATAAGTTAGAACTTGAGTAATTGATTTATATTACTATAGAATGGCAGTAACTCTTTTAAGTAGTAGTTTTAAAAGCAAGACTGGAAGCTTAATAGTTCTGTCTTCTATAAAGAAATGTAATAACACAAAAGTATATAAAACAGTACTAACATTTTTGATGAATAAAATGTACTTGATGTATTACTGCTACAATTTATTTTTTTATCTTTGGTAATAATAATAATAGGATTGATATAGAAATTCTACCTGATTTGCAAGGCAACCAAAATATGAATTTTAACCATATTTTTCTAACAGCAGCAAATTGTATCTTTGGCTTGAATTTTGCCATTATGGTAATAGATTTTCTGTCTGTTCTGTTTATAGCATATATCCCAAACAGCTGGAATTGAACAAGTGGCTCTTCCAAAACCAGATTTAATTCGAAGGTAAGTATCTTCAAATTAATACCATGTAAACAGCGAGGGTATGCTGAAATGTATGCTTTCATTAGGTGCTTAGTATATCCTGACTATAGAATCTTTTGTGTTCTTGTATTGGTGTGGATGTTCAATGATGAATAGTAGGTATTATTTTTACTTTTTATGTCAATAGGGATCATGTTGATTATGAGATTAATTGACCATTTCCTTGTTCTCTTTATACTATTCTGTTTTAAGCAAAGCTCATAAGATTAATTTTTAAAAATAAATAAGAAATAATATAATTTAGAGTAAAATTCCAGCTAATCTAAAGAAATAAATTACAACCAGGTATATAATTATATTATTATTTAGTATTTATAAACTAGTATTTTCCTCTATGTTGTTTAGGTTGGTGAATTTCTCTTGTTCTACCCTTAAGTCCACTGATTCATTCCTTTGTCCTATTTATTCCACTATTGTGCCTATTCAGTGAGTTTTTTATTTCTGTGATTATATATTTAGTTCTATAATTTCCATTTGGTATTTTAAAATACGTTTTATAAGATTTGTTTTTTTTTCACTTTCTTGAAGATTATTTGTAATTGCTCATTGAAGCATTTTGATAATGGCTGCTTTAAAATTCTTGTTAGATAATTCCAGTATCTGATTCATCTTGGTGTTGGCATATGTTGATTGTTTTTTTGCATTTGATTTATAGTTTTTCTGGTTTTTATTATGATAATGGATTTTATTTACATTTGTTTTCTAGACAGTATGGATGTTAGGTAACTCTAGATCTTATTCAGGTTTTTAACAGGCAGTCCTCCTGTTTAGGTGCATAGGTCCTTCCCTACTTTTGTGGGCTGTGATTCTAATAATAATTTTGCTTTCAACATCCTTCTATTGCTATCCTGTTCTTCCTTGTTCACCTGGTATGGCACCACTGGCCCTCACAGCTAGGCTCTGAGGTGGAGAATTTTTCCCTAGGCCTCCTGCCCCAGGCCTATATACCAGGCCATACTCTACTTATTGGTGGGGTTCCCAGTGCCATGGGGAAGGAAAGGTGATACTCAAGTCCTCTTCTGCTGCTGAGTTCAGGGTCAGAGACACTGAGCTTGTGCTGCTTTTGCCTCTGGACCGAGAATAAGGAGACCAAACCTAGGCTACCTTTTGTCACTCTATGGATAATCAGAGGATAGGAAGCTGCTGTTTTTCCTCAAGCAGTGGGGAGCTTTAGCTAGTCTGCTTTAATCTTTTTACTTTTCAGTACTCTCATGTGACTGTCTATACTTAGGGGTAGGAGCAGGAAGAGTTGAGTTTCTGCCATATTGTCCCAAACCCTTAACTAGTTTAACTAGTTTTAAGTTATTTTGGAATATGTATATATAGCCTCATTAGCTAAAATTATGTCCCTTTTATCCCCAATGGAATTGTTACTGCCTTTTCTCTATAGATTTGAAATCACTAAGAGCAGTATTAATATATCTTCTTCCACCACTTGTGTGCAAATCCTTTTACATATGGACACAAAACAATTTCAAAGTTATTTTTATCTCTTCTTGTACATTTCCCTACAGATGCTTTATGAATAATTGTTAGGAGAAAGGACTTAACCTAAAAATTAATTTTAAAGATATTTGTTTGAAAAAGACAATGTCTGGTGGTTACCATTTTTGTTATTTAAATTGCAAATATTTTTGAATTTTTTGAAATTTTGAAAATTTTTTTGAAATTTTTTTAGGTGTTGGGTTATGTATATATACATATATGAATATATATTCACATATATTCATATAATCATATGAATAAATTATCCCAACACCTAAAAAATTTCAATAAATACATTTGCATAAGATTATATATATATATATATCTGTAGTTTGTTTTAGTGCAAGGGATATTTTCCTCTCCCTATCTCAAGCAGACATACCTCACCAACTGTCTTTCTTGGCACCAGAGGAGGCCTTTGTGTGCAGTAGCAGAATTTGCCATAGTCCTCATGGCTATTGCTGATGACACCTAGGCTTGTTAAGGAGGTATTATGCTGGGTAACCTTCAGAGAGAAGGAATTGAAGTGAGAAGAAGGCTGGAGTAGGGAGGTCATGTTGAGGGTAGGTACATTGACAAGGGCATTCTTAGTTGGATTTCTGTGGGTGAAATTCAATCTGTATGTAAAAACATATGTGATGGGGGAGTCTGCCTTAAATGAAGGGAGTGGATGGCGGGGAATGTTAATAGAACTCGTTTTATCTGAGCTGGCAGGAAGCTGAGAAGCTCTTGCCCCTAGAGCCCCTGCAGACCTTAAGGATGGTCATTTTAGAAGTAACTGATGATGTCCATATAGTGCTTCTCTGAATATTCAGAACTTTTTCTAACTTTTGATATCTTTGCAGGGTTCTGGAAGGAGTATGGAAGTGAGTGAGATCCAGTAATAACTGCAATGAGCAAATTTCTCCTTGGTTTTTCAGTTGAGATTAAATGTGATTTAGGAACATGTTTAATAATCACAGTGGTGCCTCACAAAGAGCCAAGAGGCCAGGTGCTATCCTCATTTTAGGATCAGCACATGGATGCTCAAAGGAATAAGTGACTTTCTAGGATCACATGGCAGGAAGTACAAGCCGATGTCTGGGGTACAGGAAGCTTGACTCTCAGTTCAGGATCTTTCCCCATCACAAGGCCTTTCAGGGGATGTTTCATAAGGTCTCTAAAAGATAGTTGAGAATCCACAACCAGAACTCTGGATTGAGACTAATTCAGTGCTGGAATGAAATGTCTTATCTCTGAAGTTAAGATCCTCTCCAAGTCACCTTGAAGTCTCCTACCATGGACCAGGTAGCACAAGACACACTTGTATTAAAACATCTACTACCTTCATATTAGAATAGAGTACATTAGATTCTTGCTTCTCCATTCTTGTGATGCTTTACTAAGAATAATGTGTTCCAACTCAGTCTAGGTTAATACAAAAGATAAAAAGTCTCCATCATTTTTAACACCTGAATAGTATTCCATGGTATACATATACCATAGCTTGTTAATCCATTTCTGGGTTAGTGGGCATTTAGGCATTTTACACATTTCGGTGATTGTAAATTGAGCTGAGATCAACAGTCTAGTGCAAGTGTCTTTGTGGAAAAAGGAATTTTTTTTCTTCTTCTGCCCAGTAATGGAATTGTAGGATTAAATGAGAGAGAGGTCTTGTGTGAGTTCTTTGCGAGTTCTCCATACTTCCTTCCAAAAAGGTTGTATTTGTAGTCCCACCAGCAGTGCAAGTGTTCCCTTCTCTCCACATCCGTGCCAGCATTTGCAGCTTTGAGACTGTGTTGTGGGCCATGTTCACTGGGGTTAGGTGATATCTCAGGGTGGTTTTGATTTGCATTTCTCTGACAATCAGGGATGATGAGCATTTTTTCACGTTTGTTAGCCATTTGTCTGTCTTCATCAGAGAAGGTTCTATTTGTATCTCTTGCCCGTGGTAGATGGGATTGTTTACTTTTTGTGGATTAATTTGAGCTCTCTGTAGATTCTAGTTATCAATCTTATGTCAGATTCATGCCCTGAAAATATCTTTTCCCATTCTGAAGGTTGCCTTTTTGCTTTACTTGCTGTGTCCTTAGCTGTGTGGAAGTTTTTCAGCTTAATTAAATCCTATTTGTTAATTTTTGTTGTTGAAATGACTGTTGAAGTCTTTGTCATAAAATCTTTCCCCAGTCCAACATCAACAAGAGTTTTCCCCACACTTTCTTCTAAGATTTTTATTGTTTTGTGTCTTAAATTTAACGCTTTTATCCATCTTGAGTCAATTTTTGTAAGTAGTGATTAGCTCTCCCAGCATCATTTGTTGAATAGGGATTCTTCCCCTCCCCCGTATGTTTTGTTTGGTTTATCAACAATCTGAAGTTAAGTAGAGACTGATGGCATTTCTTGGTTTTCCATTCTGTTCCATATGTCTATGTCTCTATTTTAGTGCCACTACCATGCTGTTTTGATTACTGTGGACTTACAATATATCCTTAAGTCG
Source organism: Otolemur garnettii (assembly GCF_000181295.1). NCBI lineage: Eukaryota > Metazoa > Chordata > Mammalia > Primates > Galagidae > Otolemur > Otolemur garnettii. Next base: position 669,103 of record NW_003852651.1, on the reverse strand, counting down.
GGTAGGGTGATGCCTCTGACTTTGTTTTTATTACTAAGAATAGTTTTATCTATACATGTTTTTTCTGGTTCCATGCAAAACAAAATACCATTTTTTCTAGTTTGTCAAAATATGATGTTGGTATTTTAATGGTGATTGCATTGAATCTATAGATTGCTTTGGGTAGAATAGACATTTAGACAATGTTGATTCTTCCTAGCCAAGAGCATGGTATGTTCTTCCATTCGTTAGTGTCTTCTGCAGTTTCTTTTATTAGAGTTTCATTGTTCTCTTTGAAAAGATCTTTCACCTCTTTTGGTAGGTATATTTCTAAGTATTTCATTTTATTTGAAGGTACTGTGAAGGGAATTGTGTCCTTGATTTGCTTTTCAAAATGGCCGTTAATGGCATATACAAAGGCTAATTTTTTCTAGACATTGATTATGTACCCTGAGACATTACTGTATTTCCTAATGACTTCTAGGAGTTTTGTGGTTGAATCTTTAGGGTTTTCTAAGTATAAGATCATATAATCAGCAAAGAGCAAGAGTTTGTCCTCCTTTGCCCCAATTTGGATGCCCTTTATATCCTTCTCTTGCCTCATTGCATTTACTGGAACTTCCAGCACAGTGTTGAATAATAGTGACGATAATGGACATCCTTTTCCGGTTCTAGTTCTAAGTGGAAAAGCTTTCAGTTTTACTCCATTCACTATGATGTAATCTGTAAGTTTGTCATAGATGGCTTCAGTCTGCTGAAGAAATGTGCCACCTATGCCTATTTAAGTGTTCTTTTTAGAAAAGGATGCTGAATTTTGTGAAATGCTTTTTCTGCATCTATTGAGAGGATCATATGGTCTTTGTTTTTGCTTCTGTTGATATGATGTATTATATTTATGGATTTGCATATGTTAAACCAGCCTTGCATCCCTTGGATGAAGCCTACTTGATCATGATGTATAATTTTTAATGTGTAGTTACAATCTATTAGCTGAGATTTTGTTGAGTAGTTTTGCATCAATATTCATTAGTGAAATTGGTCTGTAGTTTTCCTTTTTAGTTGAGTCCTTTCCTGGTTTTGGAATCAAGGTGATGTTTGCTTCCTAGGATGTGTTTGGGAAGGTTCCTTCCTTCTCAGTGTTTTGGAATAGGTTATGCAGTTTAGGTACAAGCTATTCTTTGAAGGTGTGATAAAATTCTGATATGAAGCCATCTGGTCCCAGGCTTTTATTTGACGGAAGGTTTTTTTATTATTTCTGCAATCTCAGTGCTTGACATTGGTCTGTTCAAAAGATCTATTTCTTCCTGGTGAAGTCTACAAAGATGGTGTGATTCCAGTTATTGGTCCACTTCCTCCACATTGTCAAATTTCTGGGCATAGAGTTTCTGATAGTAGTTGGAAATAATCTCTTTTGTCTCTGTGGTATCAATTGTTATTTCCCCCTTTTCATTTCTGATTGAGGTAATTAAAGATTTTACTTTTCTATTTCTGGTTAATCTGGATAATGATTTCTGGTTAATCTGGCCGAGGAACACAGTTTGAAACAGTTGAGACATATCTATTAAGTGATCTGAGGTGACCTTCAGGCTCCCAATCCTGTGGGGATTGAGGGCAAAGAAATCAGGAAGACCACACCAGGTTTCCTAGGCAAGACAGAGCCTTCCAGTCTCCATCTTATATAGCTGTATCTGTGTTGTAATTAGTATGTCATATCCTAGAACAGCGGTTCTCAACCTGTGGGTCACAACCTCTTTGTTCCATTTGTAACAACATGGCAATTAGGAAGGTTGAGAACCACTATCCTAGAAGAATTGCCTGTTGCCTAGGCAATATACAGCAAGATTCACACACACACACACACACACACAGAGTTTTTTCTTCCTTTTCATTTTTTTTCTCAATAATGCATTTATTACCTTCTTCAGTTCCCCAAGTACAATTTTTTAAATTTATTTTTTATTTCAAATTAATATGAGGGTACAAATTTTTAGGTTATGATGTTCTCACTTCCAGGGTAAAGTTCCTTTTGTAAAAGAGCCCCTCACCCAGGTGGCGTGTTATACACCTTCACAATGTGCACATTAGGTGAGATGCTGCCTCATGCTGTCCCTCTTTCTATCAGTCATCCTCCCTTACCCCTCTCCCCCTTCTGCCTCCTTCTACCCCTGTACTAGACTATATTTGTGTTTTATTGTTCTTATGACCATGTAATTGTTTATATATTAATTTCCTAATAGTATGGAGTACATTGGCTATTTAATTTTTCATTCTTGCAATACTTTACTAAGAAGAATTTATTTCAATTTCATCCAGGTAAATGTAAAAGATGTAACATCTCCATCTTTTTTAAAGGCTGAATAGTATTCCGTGGTATACATGTACCAAAGTTTGTTGATCCATTCATGGGTTAATGGGCATTTAGGTTGCTTCCATGATTTGGTAATGGTGAATTGAGAAACAGTAAACATTCTGGTGCAAATGTCTTTGTGGTAAAATGATTTTTGTTCTTCTTGGTAGATACCTAGTAATGGGATTGCAGGAGCAAATGGAAGGTCCACGTTTAGATCTTTGAGAATTTTCCATACTTCTCTCCAAAAAGGCTGTTTTAGTTTGCAATCCCACCAGCAGTGTGGCAGTGTTCCCTTCTTTCCACATTGGAACCAGCATCTTGTATTTTGTGACTTTGTGATGTAGGCTAATCTTGCAGGGGTCAGGTGACATTTTAGAGTGGTTTTGTTTTGCATTTCTCTGATGATTAAAGATGATGAGCATTTTTTCAGCTGTTTTTTGGCCATTCATGTGTCATACTCAGAGAAGTTTCTGTTTAAATCTCTTGCCCACTTATAGAGGGAGTTGTTAGCACTTTTCTTACTGTTTAATTTGAGTTCTCTGTAGATTCTAGTTAGCAGGCCTTTGTCATATTTATAAAATGCAAAAACCTTTGCCCTTTCCAAAGGCTATCTGTTTGCTTTTTTTTGTGGTACCCTTAGCTGTGCAAAAACTTTTTAGCTTGATCAAATTGCAGTTATTTCTGATGTTGCTATAATTGTTAGGGGAGGTTTCTTCCTCATAATTTTTTTCCCAGTACAATATCTTCACCTGTTTTCCCCACACTCTTCTAGAATTTTTATTGTTTTGTGGTTAAATTTAAATCCTTTCTCCAGTGAGAATCAATTTTTGTCAATGGTGAGAGGTGCGGGGCCAGTTTCAGTCTTCAACATGTGGATAACCAGTTCTTCTAGCACCAATTGTTAAGTAAGGATTACTTAATTACCCGATGCATGTTTTTGTTAGGCTTATCAAAAATCAAATGATGATATGTGGCTGGGTTCGTCTCTAAATTGTCCATTGTATTCCATAGATTTACATCTCTATTTTTGTGCCAATACCATGCTTTCATCACTATTGACATGTCATATAATCTGAAATCTGGCATTGTGATGCTTCCAGATTTGTTTTTATTTCTAATAATTGTATTTTCTGTTCAAGTTTTATACTTGTTCCATGTGAATCAAAGTACAATTTTTTTCAATTTCTTTAAAGTATGACATTGGTGCCTTGATGGGGATTGCATTAAATTTGTAGATTGCTTTGGGCAGTATGGACATTTTAACAATGTTGATTCTTCTCAGCCATGAGTGTGTTGGTATGGTTTTCCATTTGTTGATCTCTCCTGCTACTTCCTTTCTCAAACGTTCATAATTTTCTTTATAGAGATCTTTCACATTTTTTGTTATATTCTCACGTATTTCATCTTGTTTGGTGCTATTGTAAAAGAAATAGAGTCTTTGATTTTATTCTTGGCTTGACAATTGTTGGCATATACATAGGCTTCTGACTTGTTGGTATTGATTTTGTATCCCAAGATGCTGCTATATTTCTTGATCATGTCTAAGAGCTTTGTAGTTGAATCCCTGTGGTTTTCCAAGTATAAGATCATGTCATCTGTAAAGAGGGAGAATTTGACCTTTTCTTTCCCCATTTGGATTCCTTTGATCTCCATCTGTTACCTGATTGTGATGGCTAGGACTTCCACCACTATGTTAAATAGCAGTGGAGACAGTGGGCATCCTTGTCTGGGTTCTAGATTTTAGTGGGAATGCTTTCAGTTTTACTCCATTCAGTAGGATATTGGCTGTGAGTTTGCTGTAGCTGGCCTCCATCAGTTTAAGGAATGGTCCTACTAAGCCTATTTTCCTGAGTGTTTTCATCATGAATGGATGCTGGATATTATCAAAAGCCTTTTCTGCATCAATTGATAGAATCATATGGTCTTTGTTTTTTATTCTATTTATGTGGTGTGTTATATTTATGGATTTGCATATGTTGAACCAACTTTTCATCTGTGGGATAAAACCACTTAAGCATGGCGTATAACATTTTTAATGTGCCACTGTATTCTATTTGCTAACATCTTGTTGAATATTTTTGATATTAATGATATTGGTCTATAGTTTTTTGTTGGGTCCTTTCCTGGTTTGGGGATCAGGATGATATTTGCTCCATAGAATGTGTTGGGGAGGATTTCTTCTTTCTCTATATTTTGGAAAAGTTTATGCATTATAGGAACTAGTTCCTCTTCAAAGGTTTGATAGAATTCTGGTGTGAAGCTATTTGGTCCAGGGCTTTTCTCTTTTGGGAGATTTTATGTATTTGATGCTATTTCAGTACTTGATGTTGGTCTATTCAAGATTTCTAAATCTTTCTAGCTGAGAGTTGGAAGGTATTGTGTTTCCAGATATTGGTCCATCTCCTCTACATTTTCATATTTCTAGGAGTAGAGTTTTTGTATTAATTGTTGAGAATCTTTTGTATTTCAGTGGCCTCTATTGTTATTTCCCCTTTATAATTTCTGATTATAGTTATCAGAGTTCTTATTTTTCTGTTTCTGGTTAGTCTAGAACAGCAGTTCTCAAGCTGTGGGTCGCAACCCCTTTTAACAATGAAAATACACTGTGACATTAGGAAGGTTGAGAACCACTGGTCTAGAAGTATATCATCTAAAATCGAAAGTTTTTTTTTCAATTTTATTAATCTTTTAAAAGAACCAACTTTTTTGTTTCTTTGATCTTCCAAATCTTTTGTTTTCAATTGTATTTAATTCTGCTCTAATTTTGGTTATTTTTTTTTTCCTTCAGCTAGGTTTGGGATTAGATTTTTCTTCCTTTTCCAGATGCTTGAGATAGCCCATTATATTGTTGACTTGCTGTCTTTCTGTTTTCTTGATGAAGGCTTCCAAAGCTATAGATTTCCCTCTGAGGACTGCCTTTGCAGTATCCTACAGGTTTTGATAGTGTGGCTTCATTGTTGTTTTGTTATAGAAATCTAATGATCTCTTCCTTGATCTCATCTATGACCCAGCTATTACTCAGTGTACGGTTATTTAGTTTCCATAATTTTATCTGAGTATGAAGATTTCTATTGCTGTTGAGTTCAAGTTTTATTCCATGATGGCCTGAGAAGATACATGGGACAATTTCTATTTATTTTAATGTATTGAAGTTAGCTTTTGTCCTAATATATGTTCACTTATGACTTTTGTTGTTGTTGGCTAGGGCTGGGATTGAGTCTGCCACTTCTGGCATATGGGGCTGGTGCCCTACTCCTTTGAGCCACAGGTGCTGCCCTTTATATGTTCAGTTTTGAAAGATGATCCATGGGCTGATGAGAAGAGTGTGTATTCAGTTTTTTTTTTT
>NW_003852651.1:661835-663408 GCF_000181295.1 Otolemur garnettii | reverse complement strand
CTGTGTACATTAATGCAATCATGGGGTACAGTGTGGTGTTTTCATATACAATTTGAAATATTTTCATCAAACTGGTTAACATAGCCTTTATGTCATTTTCTTAGTTATTGTGTTAAGATGTTTTTTTCTACTCTTAGAAAGATTCACTTGTACCCGTGTAAGATAATCCATAGAAGTGATCACTGCAATCACCCTCGCTCCACTCTTACCTCCCTCTCTCTCCCCTCCCCATATTCTTGGGCTATAATTAGGTTATAGCTTTCATATGAAAGCTATAAATTAGTTTCATAATAGGACTGTGTACATTGGATACTTTTTCTTCCATTCTTGTGATACTTTGCTAAGAAGAACGTTTTCCAGCTCTATCCATGTAAACATGAAGGACGTAAAGTCTCCATCTTTCTTTATGGATGCATAGTATTCCATGGTGTACATATACCAAAGTTTATTGATCTATTTGTGGATTGATGGACACTTGGGCTTATTCTATGACTTGGCTATTATGAATTCGGCTGTAATAAACATTATGATCCAAATATTTTTTTTGAAATGTGATTTTTGGTTTTCTGGATATAAACCTAATAAAGGAATTGCAGAATCAAACAGCAAGTCTATTATTAGTTCTCTAAGTGTTCTCCAGGCGTCTTTCCAAAAGGAACGTATTAGTTTGCATTCTCACCAGCAGTGTAGAAGTGTTCCCTTTTTTCCACATCCACGCCAGCATCTCTGGTTTTGAGATTTTGTGATATGGGCTAATCTTACTGGAGTTAGATGATATCTTAAAGTAGTTTTAATTTGCATTTCTCTGATGATTAAGGATGGTGAGCATTTTTTCATATATCTGTAGGCCATGCACCTATCTTCTTTAGAGGAATTTCTTTTCAAGTCCCTTGCCCACCGTGAGATGGATGGGATCACTCGTTTTCTTCTTGCTAATATGTTTGAGTTCTCTGTGGATTCTAGTTAGTAAACCTTTGTCAGAGACATAACCAGCAAATATCTTCTCCCATTTTGAGGGTTCTCTGCTTGCTTTACTTACTGTGTTCTTGGCTGTGCAGAAGCTCTTTAGTTTGATCAGGTCCCAATACTATATTTTTCATGTTGCTTCATTTCCCCGGGGGGGTCCTTCTCATAAAATTGTCACCCAGGCCGATATCTTCAAGTGTTTTCCCTACACTTTCTCCTAGTATTTTTATGGTCTCATGTCTTAAGTTTAAATCTTTAATCCAGTGAGAGTCTAACTTAGTTAATGATGAAAGGTCTGGGTCCAGTTTCAGTCCTCTACAGGTTGCCAGCCCATTCACTCAGCACCATTTGTTAAATAGGGAATCTTTCCCCACTCAGTGTTTTTAATTGACTTGTCAAAGATCAGGTAACGGTAAGTAGCTGGAGTCATCTGTTGGCTCTCTATTCTGTTCCGTACATCCATACATCTACCTCTCTATTTTTGTGTCAGTACCATGCTGTTTTAATCACTATGGATTTATAGTATAATCTGAGGTCTGGTAGCATGATTCTTCCTGCTTTGTTTTTATTCCTGAGTAATGTCTTGGCTATTTGAGTTTTTTTCTGA
>NW_003852651.1:651188-660234 GCF_000181295.1 Otolemur garnettii | reverse complement strand
GTTCTCTTGAGGAAGGCTTGCAGTGCTATAAATTTCCCTCTTAGGACTGCCTTTGCAGTATCCCAGAGGTTCAGATAACTCATGTGTTTTCCTTATCATTTTGTTCTAAAAATTTGGTAATTTCCTTCTTGATTTCGTCTCTGACCCATCTGTCATTCAGCATAAGTTTATTTAGCTTCCATGTTTTTGTAAGAAACTGCAGATTCCTGTTATTACTGAGTTCAACTTTTATTCCATGATGGTCTGAGAAAATGCATGGAATAATTTCTATTCTTTTAAATTACTGAGGTTAGATTTGTGGCCTAAAATGTGATCAATTTTGGAGTATGTTCAATGGATTGATGAGAAAAATGTGTATTCAGTTTTGTTAGGATGAAATGTTCTGTAGATGTCTGTTAGATCCAATAGTTGAATAGAATTTAAATCTAAGATTTCTTTGCTCAGCTTGTTTTTGGAGGATCTGTCCAACACTGCCAAAGGAGTGTTGAAATCTCCGACTATGATGGAGCTGGGAGAGATCAAGTTGCTCATGCCTGTTAGAGTATCTGTTATAAATTGAGGTGCATTCTGGTTGGGTGCATAGATATTGATAATTGAGATCTTGTCATATTGAGTATTACCCTTAGGAGATATAAAATGGCCATCCTTATCCTTGCTTAGTTTAGTGCTTTGAAATCAATTGTATATGTGAATAAAATTGCAACACCTGCTTTTTTCTGCTTTCCATGAGCCTGGAATATAGATGACCATCCCTTCACCCTGAGTCTGTATTTGTCTTTTAAGGTAAGATGAGATTCTTATATACAAAAGATGTCTGGTCTGAGTTTCTGTATCCAATCAGCCAATCTGTGGCTCTTTAGAGGACAATTTAATCCATTCACATTGATTGAACTCATTGATAAGCCTCATAAAATTTTGGGTATCAAGTTACTCGAAAGTCCAGTACACATTTTCAGTCTTTTCGCCACTATGGAAGTTGGAATTTGATCAAAAGTTTCTGAGTGAATTTACTTTTGTGGTGGAGAATTGCACTGGTCATTATGGAGGATAGGTTTGAGAATTTCCTAGAGAGCTGGTTTAGTTATGGCAAATTTCTTCAACATGTGAATGTCATTAAAGTATTTTTCTCCATCATAGATGAAACTCAGTTTAGCTGGATACAGGATCCTGGGTTAAAAGTTATTTTGGTTTAGGAAATTCAAAGTTGATGACCATCCTCTTCTAGCCTGAAAGGTTTCAGCAGAGAGATCTACAGTCATTCTAATACTCTTCCCCTTGTAGGTTATGGTTTTCGTGCATCTAACTGCTTTCAGAATTTTCTCTTTCATATTAACTTTAGTGAAGTTAATTATGATGTTCCTGGGTGATGTCTTGTTCCAGGTGAGTCGTGCTGGGGTTCTGAAAGTATCTGTTATCTGAATTTCAGAATCCTTTGGCCTTTCTGGAAAGTTCTCTTTCATAATTTCATGAAGAAGAGCCTCTATGTTTTGTGAAGCAATTTTGTCGCCTTCAGGGATTCCTATTAAGGCGAATATTAGTTTTCTTCAAATTATCCAAGAGCTCATTGAGAGAAAGATCTATTTTTGCTCTGCATTTCTCTTCATCTTTGAGCTCTTGGGCTCGTTCAAAGGCTTTGTCTTTTGCCGCCTCCCGACTGGCGGGCGGTGGCGGTTTGGGGAGTCGGCGTATGAAAGGGGATTGACAAATAAGACAAGACAGACACATTGGGAAAGGGACTGAGCCGAAGCTGTTTATTGTAATAGGTAGGGGTTTTTATAGTTTTAGTTAGTGGGGGAACAAGGGGTACTTCTAGATTTGGTTATGTATGTAGTCCTGGTTTGTGATAGGCTAGTATTGTGAGGATGAAGTAGGAAGAAGGTGGAGAGTGATATGAGTAAATTTCTTTGGAATGTGTGCACGTGTTAAACCGCCTCTGGTCTTTTGTATTGTTTTTCTTAATCAGCAAGGTCGCTAGGTGCCTCCTTCTAAGATGCACTTTTTCTTGAATGTGCTGTAATATAGTTGTTAACCCTTACAGTCTTCAATGTCAGAGATCCTTTCTTCTTCCTGTTCCATTCTGTTAGTGAGGGATTTTACCGTATTTTTCAGATCTTTGAGGGCTGCAAGCTCTTACCTCAATGTTTCAAAATCTTTGGTCATTTTATCTTTGAAATCATTGAATACTTGAGACATCTTTTGAATAATTTCTTGAGATATCTTTTGAATAATTTCTTGAAATTCTAATTCCCTCCTTTCTTCCATTCTGTTAATCTTATTTGCTATCCGAATTCTGAACTCAATTTCTGACATCTGAGACATCTGTTTATGGATGGGGTCTTCAATTGCATCTGTCCCATTTTTCCTTGGGGGATTTGATCTACTCTGGTTATTCCAGTTGCCCGAGTTTTTCCTCTGATTCTGCCCCTTGCTGAATTTACACTGTTTGGAGACCTTTTCCTATCCATTCAGTCAGTGACTGCCACTGGGGAAGGTGCTGGCTTTTTCTGATTGCTCAGAAAAACAGGGCATATCTGTCGTCTTCTCCCAGTTCTTGGGCGCTGAGGCTACCAGGCATCAGGGGAATGGTGGCAGCTGCAGTAACTTGCACAGCCGGATCAGACCTCGTTAGGCCCACTGGGGCAACTGGGGAGCAGGGGAATGGCCGTGGCTGGATCAGTCCTAGTTCAGCCCCGCTGGGGCAACTGGAGGGCAGAGGAATGGCAGCCCTGGCATAGGGGCATGCGGACAGCCAGATCATTCCTAGTTCAGCCCCGCAGGGACAAGGGGGCACGGGAACAGCAGCAACCGTGTGGGGAACACGTGGCTGAATCAGTTCTTGTTCACCCCGCTGGTGCGAGGGGGCAGGGGAATGGCAGCAGCTGGATCAGTCCATGTTCAGCTCCACCTGGGCAGCAGGGGGCAGGGGAACAGCAGTGGTGGCACGGGGCATGGGCATGGCCAGATCAGTCCTGGTTTGGCCTGATGGGGGAGGAGGGAGCAGGAGAATGGCAGCACCTGGATCAATCCTGGTTCTGCCCGCTGGGGCGACTGGGTGTGGTTGGGGAACATGCCCAGATCAATCCTAGTTTGGCACTCCTGGGCAACCCCAGGGTGGCTGATTCAGTCTTGGGCGCATGGCGCCAGGCAGCCCCCTGAGGCGGGGGACCAACCAGCAGATAGGTGCATGAGGGGATGCGCAGGCTGGCTGGCTGGCTGGCTGGCTCAGTCATGTATTCAGTTTTGTAGTGATAAAATGTTCTGTTAATATCTCTTAAGTTCATTTGTTCTAGGTTATTGTTTATGTCCATTATTTCTTTTTTCTGCTTATAGGATCTGTCCAGTACTGCCAATAAAGTGTTAAAATCTCTAACTATTATAATGTGGGAAGATATCATATTGTTCGTATCTGTTATGGTTTGTTTTATATGTCAAGGAGCATTCAAATAGAGTACATTGATGTTAATTATTGAAATCTCTTCATATTGTGTGTTTCCCTTGACAAGTATATTGTGTCCAAATTTGTCTTTCATTATTTTTGTTGATTTGAATCCTATTGCATCTGCAAACAAGATTGCAACCCTAGCTTTTTTCTGCTTTTCATGTGCCTGCAATACTGTTGCCCATCCCTTCACCCTGAGTCTGAGTCTTCTTTTATCCTTTGAGGTAAGTTGAGTAGGCAACAGATATCTGGCCTGAGTTTTTGTGTCCAGTAAACCAGCCTATGCCTCTGTAGAGGAGAGTTCAAATCATTAACATTAATTGAGAGAATTGGTAGATATGGCAGGTTTCATCATCCAGTCAAAGTTGCTCTGCTAGCACTGGCTGTGCCCACCAACTGAAGCTCACAGGGCTGCCCAGCTGACAGAAATGTCCCCGAGTTGAGGAGAGACTCTCTTGCACTTGGTACCATCCAGCCAATCAAACTCAGAAGGCTATAGCTCTATGTAGAGTTTACACCCAAAGGTCAGATAAAGTTGCTTAGGTACTGCGCAATACTGGATGGTCAAGTTCAGGGTACTGGCACCCAGCATGGGGTGTAGGTCTGAAGTTTAGATTAAGAGTGTGGTGTGAGGCATAGCCCACCCAGTTAACCTCAGAGAGTCTCTGCCAGGTAGAGAATGCAAATCCAAAGTTCAGTCCAAATTTGCTTAAACAGCAGGCCCCTCCCACCCAGTCAACCTAAGCCCCATCTGGTAGACTGCACAGTCCAAAGTTCAGTCGAAATTCAAAGTCAGTTAAGCAGTGGCCCACTTACACAGTCGAGCACAGAGCTTTTCCTGGAGGGCAGAAAACAGATCTGCTTGAGCTGGACATAGGTAGTTCACTGTCTCTCCACCAAAGTTAGGACTGGTACACTACTGTTCTCAGGATGCAGCTCTGTGGCCAGCAAACTTCCTTGGCTTTTCAGTCAGGTTGCCAAACACTCCAGTCTCTGCAGAGGGCACTCCTTCTGGCAACTGGGATGGGGAAAGGGTGATATGAATTCTCCAGATTGCAAGAAAAATATTTGTTCTTCTGTGCCAGGTAGGATGGGGCCTGGGCTCAGTAGTTGGACATCAATAATAAAATAAGACTGGGGCTTAGTGTCTGCCGTCCTATGGGGTAAGGCGAGCAGACTTTTGAACCCTGTTCGCTGGTGGGTTGGTCACGTCCTTTGGAGCTCCCATTAAGGGGGAGGGAGTTCTCCCTTCCTCCTGGAGCTGGGCTCATGCCTATTCTCCTGTTCTTTTTTTTTTTTTTCCTACTTTCTTTTTTTATGCTGCTTGATTCAGCCTGGGTGATGTATATCTGACATAGTCCTCTCAGTGTGCAGTTCCTTACATTTGGCTTCCATCCACTTCAGTCCAATATCTCTCCCTTTGTACTCGAGCCTCTGTTGAAAGCTGCTTCTAATCAGCCATTAGTTTTCTTTTTCATATTTAAATTTTTTCCAACATTTTCCCCCTAGATTTTTCTTTGTTTTCATGTAATTATAATTTTTCATTGTTTCCTTCTGTAATAATTAGGGCTTCATTTTTTCCTAGCTTTTCTGCCCCTTCTATTATTTTACTCCCCAATTTCATCCCCTAAGGTTTTTTTTGTTTGTTTGTTTTGATTTGATTTATATTATTTTTGTTTTTATTCTATGTTTTGGGGAGGATTCTTGTGTCTCCTAAGGCTGCCAAAGAAAGAGCTTCAGACCTCGAAGGACCCACCTGACCAGCCTCCCAGAAGTTAGAATTTGTGTGTCTGGGTCAAAGTACCCTCCTATACACCACTATTTTCCTGTCTCTCTTTTTCTGTTTCTATCTTCTGTTTGTCAAACTTCACTTTTACTCTCCCCCTTTCCTTTCTCTTTCTTGAATCCTTTATCCCTTCTTGCTCTTCGTTCTTCTCTTTCTTCTAGTCCATTACAAAAAGACACTTCAACATCTTAGATCAGAGGCACAATAACTTAAAGAGCAGAAGGAAGTGAAAGCAAAAAGTAGGTCAAGGAAATAGATAAAGAGAAAGCACTCATAAGGAGGAAAGAACAGAAGAATCCTGGCAACATGAAAAACCAAAACAGAGCATCCATCCTCCAAGGGATCATGTGGTAGCTACTGCAGAAGATTCCACCTATAAGGAAATGTTAAAAATGGAATTTAAAATATGGATGGTAAAAATAATGAAGGAAATTGCTGATAAAGTGGAAAATAACCAAAAGCAAATCCACAAACAATCAAATAAGAGCTGGATGATATGAAGAACATAGAAAGGATATCATGGACCTTAAGGAATTGAAGCAGTCAATCGGGGAATTTAAAGATGCAATACAAAGTATCAATTACAGATTAGACCATGCAGAGGAAAGAATCTTAGATGTAGAGGGCAAAGCTCTTGAGCTAACACAGGCAGTTAAAGAGACAGGAAAAAAAGAGACCAATAGTAGAAGGTTCACTGAGAGAATTATGGGACTTTATGAACCATTCAAACATAAGAATTATAGGTATCCCAGAAGGGGAAGAAGAGCACTCTAGAAGAATGGAAGTCCTACTAGAGCATATCATAAATGAAAATTTCCCAAGTATCACTAAAGATTCTCTTACACTCCTTTCAGAGGGATATCTAACGCCAGGTCATATCAACTCAAACAGAACTTCAATTCACATTGACATGAATCTGTCCAAAGTCAAGACAAAAGAGAAGATTCTGAAAGCAGCCAGGAATAAACTCCAATTGAGCTACAGTGGCAAATTCATTGGGGTGACAGTGGACTTCTCAAATGAAACTTAAGTCAGAAGAGAATGGTCATCTACCTTTAACCTTCTTGAACAAAACAATTTTTCATCCCAGAATTCTATATCCTGCCATTCTAAACTTTAAAATTGATGGATAAATCAACTTATTTACCGATATGCAAACATTGAGGATGTATGCTACAACAAGACCAGCTTCCCAGGAAATACTTGTTCTGCACACTGACCATCACAGTGGACCACCAGCAAACTCCCAGAAACTAAAGGATAAAACCTAGCTTCAACAATTATGCAAAAGATAAAACTAAGTAATAAACTTTCCCAAAGTAAGAAGAATAGAGCTCCATCATGCTTATCAATTCTCTCAATAAATGTTAATGGCTTGAATTCCCCACTGAAGAGGCATAGGTTGACTGATTGGATAAAAAGGCATAATCCATCCATTTACTGCCTGCAGGAAACACACCTAGCCTCAAAGGATAAAATAAAATTTAGGTTTAAGGGATGTAAAACAATTTTTCAGGCAAATGGAAAACAGAAGAAAGGAGGAGTTGTAGTGTTATTTTCAGATACAAGTGGGTTTAAAGCATCTAAACTCCAAAAAGACAAAGATGGACATATTATATTGGTCAAGGGAACAATACAACAAGAAGACTTTTCAATTTTACATATTTATGTACCCAACTTAAATGCTCCAAATGTTCCACGGGCCAACACTGTGCTTATTAGACATATACAGACCACTCCATCCCAAAGCTAAAGTATATATGTGCTTCTTGTCAGCTCATAGAACATTCTCCAAAATAGGCCATATCCTAGGACACAAACATCAACAAAATCAAAAGAATTGAAATTTTACCTTGTATCTTCTCAGACCACAAGGTAATAAAGGTCAAACTCAACAAAAATCATCACCCCACACAAAGGCATGGAAATTAGACTACCTTATGCTGAATGACAGTTGAGTCAAGGAAGAGATAACTTCCTTGAGCATAACAACAATGAAGACACAAATTACCAAAACCTATGAGACACTGAAAAAGCAGTCCTGAGATGGAAATTTATTGCATTAGATGCCTATATTCAAAAAGCAGAAAGAGAACCCATTAACAATCTAATGAATCATCTTAAAGAAATAGGAAAAGAAGAGCAATCCAATCCTAAACCTAGCAGAAGAAAATAAATATCCAAAATTAAATCAGCAATAAGTGAAATTGAAAGTAAAAGGATCATTCAGAAAAGTAATGAAACAAAACGTTGGTTCTTAGAAGAGATAAATAAAATTGAAATTTTTGTATTTATTGAAATATCTTGGGTGGTTCTGGTGGCTCAGTGGGAAGGGCGCTGGCCCCATATACCAAGGATGGTGGGTTTGAACCTAGCCCCAGCCAAACTGCAACAAAAAGTAGCCACGCATTGTGGCAGACACCTGTAGTCCCAGCTACTTGGAAGGCTAAGGCAAGAGAATCACCTAAGCCCTGGAGTTTGAGATTGCTGTGAGCTGTGATGCCGCAGCATTCTACCAAGGGCGATAAAGTGAGACTCTGTATCTAAAATAAATAAATAAGTAAAATTTTAAAAAAGAAGTATCTTCAAGTTTATTAAAGAAAATGTTGAAGAATGCTTTTGACACAGATAAACTAAGGTAGCCTGCCTTTTCATAGTTATATTGATTCAAATATGTAAAACATACCTAATTAGAATTAATCATGTTGAACCATTTTTACGTTATTCACTTTAATTTTTTATTTGCCTTGTGCACTGTACCTGGCTCCTATACCTGGTCTGTCTAGCCCCTGTTGAGTTTATTACATAAATAGGTATATTTTGAGTGAGAATTTGTTTTAGTTTTGCAAGTTTTATTTGGGCCTATTAACAAAGTAATTCCCAAATAAACAAGATAAATTTATTGAGAATATCTCTTAATCAAAGATTCCACAGAGCTAGGTGAAGTGGCACATGCCTATAATCCCAGCTATTTGGGAGGCTGAGGTGGGGGAATCACTTGGGACCAGTTCAAGGACACACTGTGCTGAGTGTGCCTGTAAATAGTCACCATTCTCCAGTCTGTGCAACATAGCGAGGCCCCATCTCTAAATAAAAAATAGCATTAATAAAATTTTAAAAGATTCCACAGAGGTCTATCATTGTTTTTCTTTCATTTTTTATCACTCTGAGATGTTTGCCAAATAAGTATACTTAATCTGTTTAAAAAATAGTTTTATAAGAAAAAATAAAAAATAGCTTTATTGAAATACAATTAACATACTCTCCACCCATTTAAAGTATATAATTCAATGGCTTTTAGTATATTCACATAATTGTACAATTGTAACTTCTAAAAATATATTGTATATATTTTTTATTTATAGGTTTTTCTTAAAACTCATTATGATTTTATAATTGGGAATTTTCATTAGAATTTTCCCATCAAGGCTGGAATGAGTTGCTTTTTTTTTTTTTTTTAATTCCTAGCTTGACTCAAGATGTGGCAGCTATGAACGAAAACACCAATAACCTTGATAATCCAAGCGGAAATGGCAAACAGGATCGTGTCAAACAGAGAAGAGCTTCCTGTCCCCGACCAGAGAAGGGGACTAAATTTCAGCTTACTGTTCTTCAGGTCAGTGTGAAAATATGGTTTTATTAAGAGTACATGTATAAATTAGTTTCAAGCTATAACCTAATAACAGCCTAAGAATACGGGGAGAGGGGAGGTAGAGGGAAGGGGGGAATGGGTGGAGGGAGGAGGATTGGAGGGATCACTTCTGAGGTTTATCTTACAAGGGTACAAGTGAATCTTTCTAAGAGTAGAATGTGAACGTTTT
>NW_003852651.1:637438-651168 GCF_000181295.1 Otolemur garnettii | reverse complement strand
GCACTCCTCACCCTGGTGGTTCAGGATTTGTTAAAGGGAGGTGGTTTGGCTCGGTGACTAACTTCATGGGTTGGAGCCACCCAGGCCCGAGCGCAAATCCTCTCTCTATTGCTCATTAGCTGTGGCGAGCTTGGGCACAAGCTTTTGGCTTTGCAGTTTCCTCATCTATAAATGAAGATTAAATACGTTTTCCTGGAGACATCATCTTATTTTTCCAGTCCTACCAGTCTGCGGCTACAAAAATGTACAACTCTTTATAAAAAGTGTTTCCTACACATTTTCTCCTTTAAGCCTGATAATTACTACGTTAGGGAGATAGGAGGGCACTTCCTCTAGCCTGAGTTACTTTCCCCTTTAACTTCACAAGTTAAAAAATCTTAGTCTTAAAATAATAACTAAGAAAATGACATGAAGGCTATGTTAACCAGTTTGATGGAAGTGTTTCAGATTGTGTGTGAAAACCCCACACTGTACCCCAGAAGTGCACTAATGTACATAGTTACCATTCAATAAAAAAAAAAGAGTACATGTAGTGGTGTGTTTTGATAAAGAGTGTATGCTGCAGAAGTGTAGAATATTGTGAAACCCACTAAACTAACTTTTCCTCCATTGAAAAATTTCTGATAATGCCAAGCATGGTGGCTCACCCCTGTAATCTTTGCACTCTGGGAGGCTGAGGTGGGTGGATTTCCTGAGCTCATGGGTTTGAGGCTAGCCTGAGGAATAGCGAGACCCATCTCTTAGAAAAAAAAATAGTTTGGGCACCTGTAGTCCCAGGTACTCAGAAGGCCGAGACAAGAGAATCACTTGGGCTCAAGGGTTTATAGTTGCTGTAAGCTATGATGCCATGGCATTCTACCAAGGGCAACAAAGTGAGACTCTGTCTCAAAAAAAAAATGTTTTGTTTTGTTTTGTTTTGTTTTTTCTGATAAGGGTGTTATGTGTTAAGCTTGGGAAATACAGGAGAAATATAAGGAAAAAAATAAAATTCACTTGTAACTACAATTCAGAGATAGCTCTTATTAATGTTCTAGTATGGTTTTCCTCTTTTTCCTGTATGTATATGTAGTGTTTTACATTATTAGATTGTAATGATACTAGTAATAGTAGCAAAAATTTATTGAATTCTTTTGTGGTAGACACCCTAAATATTATCCATTTGTTTTATCATATAATCCTTCAATAACCTTACATGATAGGTGGCAATATATATACATCTTTACAAATGAGGATACTGGCTGTGCACAGTGGCTGACACTTGTAATCCCAGCACTTTGGAAAACCATTGCAGGAAGATCCCTTGAGACCAAGAGTTCTAGACATATTGAGACCTCATCTCTAAAAAACACAGACAAACAAAAAACAAAACAAAACAGAAAAACACAAACAAATGAGGATACTGAAGATCAAAGTGAAGTAATTTGCTTAATGTCACTCAACTAGCAAGTGATAGTCAGTTTGGATCTGACTGTAAAGCCCATATCTCTAACCAGTATGATGTATATTTTTAGATGGATGCTAAACCTACATACAATTTTATATTCTGCCTTTTAAAAAACATGATTTCATGTATTTTTTTTAATCCCTAAGTAATTTTTCAGTAACACATAATTTTAAATGGCTGCATTATGTAGTCCCTTGTATAGACATGATAATTTTATCATTCCCTTTATTGGTCTTCATTTAGGTTCTTTTTGTTTGTCCTGTCTTTCTGCTAGTCTGTCCTTTTTCTAACTTACTATATTCCCTGCTCTTTTGTTTTCTGTCTTTTATTCTATACAGCAAACATCCTTGAATATAAATCTTTATCTATCCCTGATTATTTCCTTATCATGATCCATAGGAATAAAATTACGTGTCAAAGAATATGAAAATTTTTATAGTGTCTAGGTACATGTTGCTAGGTTGCTGTTCAGAAAGGTTTTGCCAGTTTACATTTCTATTAGCTATGCCTCTTTTCTTTTGCTTAGAGTCAATTTGTAGGATTAAGATAATTTTGGAAAAAATGACTATATTTAGATATTTGCATTGCAGATAGCTATAATGACCATTGTAACTTTTGCCTTTTTATAAAAGTTATGTTCCATTTTCTTTATCAGAGGATCATATTTCTAACTTAGTTTTTATTGTGTAATTCGAACCTGTTATATTTGTTATCAAATGGCTGTTTTGGTGGTATTTTACTAAAGGAAAACAGAATTTTTTTAGATTCTGAAATAAGTTTTGCCTATGAACCATTTTCTGTATATATTGTATGTGAACAAATTTACATGTTTCCTGCGCACTTTGCAAAGAGAAGACAGTGACTGACTCTTAACCTGGTGAAATGTTTGTACTCAGGTGTCAACCTCTGGAGACAACATGGTGGAGTGTCAACTGGAGACACACAACAACAAGATGGTTACCTTCAAGTTTGATGTTGATGGTGATGCACCAGAGGATATTGCAGACTATATGGTAAGTATAGTACATGTAAAACCAAATTACTTTCCCATTAATATTGTATATCTCTTCCCCCCCCCAATTCCCCTTCATTTATTCACAGCCAGCATGTTTTAACATGTGCAATTTTAAAAATTTGTACAGAGCTAAACCAGTTATTATCAAGGGTAAGTCATTGTATCTACTCTGGTTTAAGTATATTTATCTAGAAAATATAAGGGGGTTTTATTAGAGATGTTCTAGTTCAATAGTTCCTATCTCTGGCTGCATGTTGAAATCACCCAATAAGCATTTTGAAAACAATTCTATTCCCTGGGCCCCTGCTTAAAGCAGAAACTTTGGAGATGAGGGTTGAACAACAATAATTTTTGAAGTTCCCCAAGCAATTCTAATGTGTCAGCCACTGATCTAACATCTTATATATAGGTGTTCAAGTTATATTCATCATTTCATTAAGTTTTTTATATTTTCTATGAATTGTAATGCTCAGTTTAGTATTTTTCCCCTTTTTCTCATGGGTATGGGACTAGGGTAAGAGGAAGACTATATAATGCTTTTGTTTCCACCAACTTTCTTTGTATACACATTCCTAGCCAAACAGAATTAAACATTTTAGAAGTTAATCATTTTATCTTGTTTACCATAGTATTTTCTAATACTAATTACAACTCTTTTCAGACCATTCTTTATTAACTTTGGACAGGTTTTATTTTCTGATTTGTGATTTAAAAGGTTTTGGGTTTGAATATCTTAGTTTTAAACATTGCCTCAGTTATATTCTTCAAATAACAACCAATATATAGAAAGCCGAATTTTTTTTTTTTTTTTGAGACAGAGTCTTACTCTGCCCACCTGGGTAGAGAGCCATGGCATCATCATAGCTCACCGCAACCTCAAACTCTTGGGCTCAAGGAATCCTCTTGCCTTGGCCTCCCAAGTAGCTGGGACTATAGGTGCCACCACACATGGCTAGTTTTTCTATTTTTAGTAGAAATGAGGTCTTGCTCAGACTGATTTTCAACTCCTGAGCTGAATCAGGCCACCCACCTTGGTCTCCCAGAGTGCTTGGATTACAGGCATGAGCCACTGCACCCAGTCCTGAATATTTTTTTAAATGCTAAGTTCTTCTCTGGTAAGTGTGCTAATCTCACAAATGTCTGTGATCTCAAAATAGAATAATGTCTTATGTAGCACTTTATGATCCTTGTTAATTCTGTTATGGCACTTAGATTTAGATAGTCAATTTCAATTTTTTTCTTTATGGTAGTCACCATGGATACAATATTATAATTCTGAAGAAACAAAATTCATTCTCATGAGTAGCCTTACTTTTGGGCAGGTTGAAGATAACTTTGTGCTGGAAAGTGAGAAAGAAAAATTTGTAGAAGAATTGGGGACTGTCGTAGGTCAAGCGCAGGAGATTCTTCATGTCTACTCTGCTTCAGAAAGAACCACTGGAGTTGACTCTATTACTGTGGAATCCAACAGTAGCCAAGTAAGAGCAATTGGATAGAAAATAGGTCTTCTCAGATATGTATCAAGAACTTGTTTATTTATCTATTCATTTTTAATTCAGACAGGATCATCTGAACAAGTACAGATAAATTCTGCATCCACTCAAACCAGCAGTAAGTATATTTAATAAAATTTACCATTTGGCTTTTGAAGTAAAGTATTTGGAAATTTTAATTTACACACTTTAATTGGGAAAGATGTTAGCCAATAATGTGATTTGATAAGTTGTTAATGTAGGTTTTTCCACATTTTGAAAGGACATAATAAACCAGAAGTTAAAATCCATCCTTCAAATTTCCTCCAAGTGTTGATTCTTTATTTGATAAATTCATTTCTGGGTTGTCACATGGTATGTTACCATAAAAGCAGTGGCATACTGATGACCTTTAACAGCATAACTGTTTGAAACTAAGTGGGAAGAGTTTTTTTTTTTTTTTTCCTGATATGAAATGGATAGAAACTATTTTAAAAAGATTATTAGATTCTAAGTTTGCCTCGTATGTTAAAACTCATTCATGTCTTGACTTCATTTCTCCAATGATATGCTTCTACTTGCTCTGGTCACTAATACCTTTTTGTAAATAAGATAATGGGTAAACATACAGAGAATAAACCTACGGTCTTCCAATTTCTTTTCTGATCACTCTATTTCTCCAGTCTACTCAGCTCCAGTCATGGGTGTATTATGAGTGTAGACAAACAAGGACCTGTGAAGGAATTATAACAACTTGAGGAATCAAAAGGTGGTGTGGGAGTAATAGGACCAGATAATATCATCCTAAATTTTAGTTAGACTGGGTTAGAATGCCAGAGTCCTATATCTTGTTTTTCTGGTTAGCTGAGACCTGAGAAGTTTTCTAACTGACAAAGTAGGGTAAAGTTTAAAAGAGAATTGCTTATCTGGGTAAGTTTATGAAGTAGGAGTTAAGATATAGAGGCTTATTTTAGTTAATTTAAAAAAATATCATACAGCATAATTGACTTTTCTTTTGGTGTACAGTTCTGTGAATTTTAATGCATTTACAGATTTATGTAAGCACCACTATAATCAAGATATGGAACAGAAGATGAAGGTCTCAGTGGAAAAAATAACAATACGTATTTTTGGAGACTCTAAAATCCTTCTCTAAAGATACTGTGTGCTTTGTTCTTTAGATTTTTTGTCAGGATTGGGAGCTCTGGTCTCATAAATTACATATATCCTAGTACTATTGGATATGGAGATAAAAGCCAAGTTGTTTTTTAACCTGGCTTCCTTAGTAAATAAAGTAATCAAATTGACAATTGCTGAACATATTAAGTTTTTGCTAATTCTTTCTGCAGATGAATCTGCTCCTCAGTCATCTCCAGTTGGTCGGTGGCGATTTTGTATCAATCAAACAATAAGAAATCGTGAGGCTCAGTCTCCTCCTTCTCTTCAGCATTCCACGTCTGCTGTTCCTGGTCTACACCCACTTCTTAGTAAGCTTTTATTCACTGCCAGCTTTATCCAGACTCAAAGGATAGGGTTGCAAAACATATACTACGTCTTTAGCTGATTGCTGTGGGTATTTTATGCTTATGAGAACATTCATAAACATATTAAAGTCATTAATATTAGGGTATAACTTAAGCCATTTTATTTAATACTTAACGGGGAAAAATAAAGTTGTTTTTATTTTTTTACTTGACAGGTTGATTTGAATTCTGTGTATCTTGAGTCTTGTTTACAATAGTACTTTTCTTTTTCTTTTTAGAGTGAGGGTCTCACTCTGTCACCCTGGCTGGAGTACAGTGGCATTGTCATGGTTCATTACAGCCTTAAACTCCTGGGCTCAAGTGATCCTTTTGTGTCAGCCTCCCAAGAAACTGGGACTACAGGCACATGCCACCATGCCCAGTTAATTTTTCTTTATTTTTGTTTTTTTGTGGAGAGGGGATCTTGCTATATTGCCTAAGCTAGTCTCAAACTCTTGGCCTCAAGTGATCTTTTCTCCTTAGCATCCCAAAGTACTGAGATTACAGACATGGGACATGGTAGCCAGCCAAGAATACTTTCATACAGGTTCTCATTTATCTCTTGCTTCTCCTGTCACTTTTAAGTTTGGGTACTGGTCCATGCTTTGTACCCATCAATACATGCTTAGCCACTCTTTGTTACTGTTCCAGGTCCAAGAAACACAAGTAACAAAGAAATATCACAGGATGTACTGCTCACTGTAGAAAATAATCCATGTCAGCGTGCACTTTTCACCTCCAAATCAGAGCACAAGGATGTAGTTGATGGTAAAATTTCTGAATGTACTAGTGTAGATACTGAGCAGCCAGCTATACTTAATCAAGTGGAAGCTAACAGGCAAATAATGGCAGTTACTACAAGTTCCAGTAATTCTTCTACTTCAGTTTATGCTGTTCCAGTTGAATGTGAGGGACTCACCAACCAAGCAGACTTATTCGTACCTGTGTATTCAAGTCACCAAGCTGCCAGTCAGGTTGATGTAGTTATGGCCCATCCTGGTGAATCAACTCAGATTTCTGGTAACTTTCCTCCTATTCCGACATTTCAATCTGATCAAAAGCCTCAATCCATATTAGTACAACAGCCAACTATGGATGCAGAGTTTTTTCCCCAAGCGGGGGAAACCACATCAAACACTGAAGCAAGTTCTCTTAAGACAGTTATTCCCACTCTGACCCCTGGCCTTGAATCAACTACTTTTCTGCCCACTACTGTCTTGGAATCAGATGGAGAAAGACCTCCAAAAATGGAGTTTGCAGACAACCGAATTAAAACTCTGGATGAAAAATTAAGAAACTTGCTCTATCAGGAGCACAGCATCTCTAGCATCAATCCTGAGAGTCAGAAGGATACCCAAAGCATAGACTCTTCATTTTCTTCCTCTGCTGAAGATACACTCTCCTGTCCAGTGCCAGAAGTCATAGCCATCAGTCACTGTGGAATTCAAGACAGCCTTACACAATCCTGTAGTTTCCAACAGACAGGAGCTAAGATTCTGTCCAGTGTGGCTATGAGTCAGCCTGATAACGTATCAGTGTTCAAAAGGGACCTGAATGTGATAACTTCTGTACCCAGCGAATTGTGTTTACATGTAAGTATCATTCCTTCTAACCAATTTCTTGCTCTTTGCTTATGATTTTAAAGAAATGCCTTCTCTTACAGAATTCTGTCCTTTGAACCAAAATTGCCTATGACACAAGATTCTAAAGTCACAGGTATTCAAGAAGGCCATGACTTAGGCTATAGGTGTCCAGAACTTCTCCATTTGGTAAGCGAGTCCTCTGGTGAATTAGCTAGGAACTTGTGAACAATGTCTATGTTTGTATTAATGACAGAACAGAAACTGATTCATAGATTGTTTTAGTGGGTAGGAGAATATACTTGTAGATTTCCATTTAAAATGTCTGTTATTACTTTCCTTCACCGTAAATTTTATGGTTTTAATTTAAACATGTTTGGGAGGCTTTAAATTATTTGAAAACTAAAAGGGAAACTAAAAATCATCCATTAATTCCATGACTTGTTCTATTTTTAATTTTAATTTTTAATTTTTAAGAGATAGGGTCTTGCTATGTTGCCCAGGCTGGTCTTGAAATCCTGACCTTAAGTTATCTTCCCACCTCAGCTAACCAAGTAGCTGGTTTTACATGCCCAAGCCACTATGCCCAGCTCATGATGTGTATTTTTAAGTTGCATAATATATGAGCTTTAATTTTGCTCTTTTACCCTTTTATATAACAAAGGTAATTGTTAATAATTTCATGCTTATCCTTCTTGATGTTTCTTAAGCTTTAACAAATCTATTTATGTATATATCACAGCATTTTATTTGAAAAAACAACATTGTGCTATATACATATTGGTTCACAACTTAAATTTTTCATTTTACAACATATCATGGACATCTTCCTAAATATTTATCACAGTACTTCTTTGTCATTATTATTATTATATAAGCATTATATGCTTATACATTTTAAAGTAAGATCTACCTCACCCCCAAACCTATAGACATAACTATTAACAAATTTTACAGATATAGTTTTAATTAATATACAAATATTTATATGGACATACTTCTTTATATACATTTTATTTAGATATATGTTATATATTTATATACATATACTTTTTATTTATATGTGCTGTTGTACATTTTTTTTACTTATGAGAGTCTGTTCATGTCAGTACACTTCTACCTTGACTGTTTAAAACAAATGCATGATATTCCACTGAATATATAAAATTTAAATTTTTGTATGCTAGTAACTATTTTACTTATTTATGTATTTATTTATTTATTGAGACAGAGTCTCACTCTGTCACCCAGGTGTGGGTAGAATGCTGAGGCGTGATAGCTCACAGCAACCTTAAACTCTTGGACTCAAGAGATCCTTTTGCTTCAGCCTCCCAAGTAGCTAGAACTTCAAGGTACCTGCCACAATGCCCTGCTAGGTTTTCTATTTTCAGTAGAAACATGGTCTTGCTCCTGCTTAGGTTGTTTTCAAACTTCTGTGCTCAAGAAATCCACCCACTTTGGCCTCCCAGAGTGGTGGAATTACAGATGCAAGCCACCATGCCCAGCCTATACTAGTAACTAATTTATAGAAAAAAAAATATACAAACACAAAAGCCATTGAAAGGATATAAATTAAAAATAACTCTTGTATTGACATTCTCCCACACCCTGTCCCACACTTCAAACACTCTTAAGTTCCTGGATCTAATTCTTGTTATCAGCATTAATAGCGTATATATAATATATGTTTTTATTTCTTGATTTAGCAATTTTAAATATAGGGTGTCTCAGAAGTTGCCAGGCATGGAGAAACTGAGAAATTACAGCTAATCTACATTTATTTACAAAATATTCATTATAAAATTTTATAAAGCGGTGGCCAACTTGTAAAGAATATTTTAAAAATATTTTATAATGAATATTTTGTAAATAAAGGTACATTTAACTAAAGTTTCCCAGGTTCCTTATGTATGATGACTTTTGGGACACCCTGTAATAACTAATGACCCAGTGCTATGACAGGTAAGGAAATTATTATATCTTCCCTTCCAATTTTCTTTTACACCTCTCAATTTTAATCACTTATATTACTTTCTTAACATTGGCAAAGTTTGTGACATTTACATTCTATTTTTAAACAATTGTTTTTCTATGCTTATATGTTGATTGTAAACATTGAAAATCAATAATCACTGGGCATGGTGGCTCATGCCTATAATCCTAGCACTCTGGGAGTCTGAGGTGGGCAGATTGCCTGAGCTCAGGAGTTTGAGACCAGCCTGAGCAAGAATGAGATCCCTTCTCTACAAAAATAGAAAAACTAGCTGAGAGTTGTGGCAGGCGCGTGTAGTCCCAGTTGTTTGGGAGGCTCAAGGCAAGAGGATCTCCTGAACCCAAGAGCTTGAGGTTTCTGTGAACTATGATGCCATGGTACTCTACCCAGGGCAACAGGGTAAGATTCTGCCTCTAAATGAATGAATGAATGAATAAATAAATATAGTTTTGTACTATAATTATATATGTTATCTGATGATCACATATTATGATTAGAATCATGAATAAATAAAAAGTTTATTTTCTAGAGAAATATATATATTTTTTGAGAAAGAGTCTCACTCTGTCACCCTTGGTAATGTGGTGGTGTCATAACTTATAGTAGCTTCAAATGCTTGGGCTCAAGTGAGCCTCCTGAGTTTCTAGGACTATAGGAATCCACCACAACACTCAGCTAGTTTTTCTGTTTTTATTAGAGATGGGGTCTCACTCTTGCTCAGACTGGTCTTGAACTCCTGAGTTCAAACAATCCACCTGCTTCAGCCTCCCAGAGTGCTAGGATTCTAGGTGTGAGCCACAGTGACTGGCAATATGAATAATGTTTTCAAATATTTTACATGAATGACTAATTTGGTATTTTTCTCTGCATGTCCAAAAATGTTTTTATTTTGCTTTATTTTTTTTTTTAATTAAATTTGAAAGGATTTTTGTTTTTTTATTGTTGGGGATTCATTGAGGGTACAAGAAACCAGGTTACACTGATTGCATTTGTTAGGTAAAGTCTCTCTTAGAATCATGTCTTGCCCCCAAAAGGTGTGGCACACACCAAGAACTCACCTTCCCCTCCTTCTTTCACTCTCTGCTCTCCCCTTCCCCCACCCCCACTGTGTCACTAATTGTCATTAATTGTCCTCATATCAAAACTGAGTACAAAGGAGTCATGCTTCTCAATTCTAGTGATGCTTTACTAAGAATAATGTGTTCCACTTCCACCCAGGTTAATACAAAGGCTGTAAATTTTCCATTTTTTAAATGGCTGAATAGTATTCCATGGTATACATATACCACAGTTTGTTAATCCATTCCTGAGTTAGTGGGCATTTACATTGTTTTCACATCTTGGTGATTGTAAATTGAGCTGTGGTAAATAGTCTAG
Organism: Otolemur garnettii; assembly: GCF_000181295.1. Taxonomy (NCBI): domain Eukaryota; kingdom Metazoa; phylum Chordata; class Mammalia; order Primates; family Galagidae; genus Otolemur; species Otolemur garnettii. The sequence continues at coordinate 640,764 of NW_003852651.1, read as the reverse complement.
TGCAAGTGTCCTTATGATAAAAGGATTTTTTTCCTTCTGGGTAGATGCCCAGCAATAGGATTGCAGGATCAAATGGCCTAGCTTGAGTTCTTTGAGAGTTCTCCATACTTCCTTCCAAAAAGGTTGTATTAGTTTGCAGTCCCACCAGCAGTGTAATGATGTTCCTTTCTCTCCTGTAGTTTTGAGATTTTGTGATGTGGGTCATTCTTGCTGGGGTTAGATAGTATCTCAGGGTAGTTTTGATTTGCATTTCTCTAATAATTAGGGATGGTGAGCATTTTTTTCATATGTTTGTTAACCATTGGTCTGTCTTCTTTAGAGAAAATTCTATTCATGTTTCTTGTCCATTGCTTGATACATGCCATTGTTGGCTTTTTTTCATGTGGATTAATTTGAATTCTCTACTGATTCAAAATATGCAAATATCCTTTCCCATTGTGTAGGTTGTCTATTTGCTTTGGTTGTTGTCTCATTAGCTGTACAGAAGCTTTTCAGTTTAATTAAGTCCCATTTGTTTATTTTTGTTGTTACAATTGCCATAGCAGTCTTCTTCATTGAAGTCTTTCCAGTGTTTTTCCTATGCTTTCCTTGAGGATTTTTATTGTTTCATGCCTTAAATTTCAGTCCTTTATCCATCTTGAATCAATTTTTGTGAGTGGAGAAAGGTGTGGATCCAGTTTCAGTCTTTTACATGTGGATATCCAGTTCTCCCAGCATCATTTGTTGAATAGGGAGTCTTTCCCCCAGTGTATGTTCTTGTTTGGTTTATCGAAGATTAGGTGGTTGTAAGATGTTAGTTTCATTTCCTAGTTTTCTATTTGATTCTAAATGTCTGTGTATCTATTTTTATTTTAGTACCATGCTGTCCTGACCACTATGGCTTTGTAGTATAGCCTGAAATCTGGTGTGCTGATGCCCCCAGCTTTATTTTTATTATTAAGAACTTCCTTAGCTATACAGGGGGGTTTTTGGGGGTTCCATACACAACGCAGAATCATTTTTTCCAAGTCCTGAAAGTATGATGTTGGTATTTTAATAGGGATGGCATTGAATCTGTAGATTGCTTTGGTAAGTATACACATTTTAACAATGTTGATTCTTCCCAGCTATGAGCATGGTATGTTCTTCCATTTGTTAATATCCTCTGCTATTTCCTTTCTTAGGATTTCATAGCTTTCTTTATAGAAGTCCTTTATCTCTTTTGTTAGGTTAGGTATATTACTAGGTACTTCATTTTCTTTGAAGCTATGGTGAAGGGAGTGTCCTTAATTAGCCTCTCATCTTGAATGTTATTGTCGTATACAAAGGCTACTGACCCTTACATTGATTTTATATCCTGAGACATTATTGTATTTTTTGATGACTTCCAGGAATATTGTGGTTGAGTCTTTGGGTTTCTCTAAATATAAGATAATATTATGATCAGCAAAGAGGGAGAGTTTGACCTCCTCTGCTCCCATTTGGATGCCCTTTATTTCCTTCTCTTGCCTAATTGTATTGGCTAGAACTTCCAGCACTATGTTGAATAGCAATGGTGACAGAGGACAACCTTGTCTGTTTCCAATACTAACAGGAAAAGCTTTCAGTTTTACTCAATTCAGTAAAATATTAGCTTTGATTTTGTCATACATTGCTTCGATCAGTTTAAGAAATGTGCCATGTATGCTTATTCTTTTTAGTGTTCTAATTAGAAAAGGATGCTGGATTTTATTGAATGCTTTTTCTGCATCTATTGAGAGGATCATATGGTCTTTGTTTTTGCTTCTGTTAATACGGTGGATAATGTTTTATGGACTTGAGTTGTTAAACTAGCCTTACATCCCTGGGATGAAACCTACTTGAGCATGATGTATGACCTTTTTGATGATAAGCTGTAAGCTATTGACTAGGATTTTGTTGAGAATTTTTGCATCTATATTCATTAGTGAAATTGGTCTGAAATTCTCCTTATTAGTTGGGTCTTTTCCTGCTTTTGGTATCAGGGTGATGTTTGCTTCATAGAACCTGTTGGGGAAGATTCCTTCCTTCTCAATTTTTTTGGAATAATTTCTGCAGTACGGGTATAAGCTCTTCCTTGAAGGTTTGATAGAATTCTGGCATGAAGCCATCTGGACCAGTGCATTTTTTTGTTGGAAGATTTTTTATTGTTTCTTTGATCTCATTGCTTGAAATTGGTCTCTTCAGCAGCTCTATTTCTTCTTGGCTAAGTCTAGGGAGAGTGTGATTCCAAATATTGATCCATTTCCTTCACATTGTCAAATTTCTGGACATAGAGTTTCTGGTAGTATTCAGAGATGATCTCTTGTATCTCTGTGCTTATCAGTTGTCATTTCCCCTTTATCATTTCTGATTGAGGTTGCTAGAGATTTTACTTTTCTATTTCTGGTTAACCTGGCCAGAGGTTTATCTATTTTATTAATTTAAAAAAAAAACAACTCCTTGTTTCATTAATTTTCTGAATGATTCTTTTGTTTTCAATTTCATTGATCTCTGATTTAATTTTGGATTTTTTTTTTTTTTTGCAGTTTTTGGCCAGGGCTGGGTTTGAACCCGCCACCTCTGGCATATGGTTCTGGCACCCTACTCCTTTGAGCCACAGGTGCCACCCTAATTTTGTATGTTCATTTTCTTCTGCTGGGTTTAGGCTTAGATTGTTCTTTTTCCATTTCCTTAAGATGGCTTGTGAGTTTATTGATGTGCTCTCTTTCTGTTTTTTGAATATAGGCATCTAAAGCGATACATTTTCCTCTCAGAACTGCTTTTGCAGTATCCCACAGGTTCTGGTAGCTTGTGTCTTCATTGTTGTTAAGCTCAAGGAAGTTAATGATTTCCTCTTTTATTTTTTCCTGCACCCAACTGTCATTCAGTGAAAGGCTATTTAATTTCTATGCCTTTGTGTGGGTTGAACGTTTTTGTTGGAGTTGAGTTCCACTTTTAGTGCCTTGTGATCTGAGAAGATACAAGGTAAAATTTTAATTCTTTTGATTCTGTTGAGGTTTGTTTTGTGTCCTAGTATATGATCAATTTTGGAGAATGTTCATGGGCGATGAGAAGAATGTATATTCTTTATCTTTGGGATGAAGTGTTTTATATGCATCTATCAAGCAGAGTTGTTCTAGGGTCTCATTAAACTCCCTTACATCTTTGTTTAATTTCTGTTTAGAGGATCTGTCCACCTCTGTAAGGGGAGTGTTAAAGTCCCCTGTTATTATGGTGTTATAGGATATCATATTGCACAGACTAATTAAGGTCTGTTTCAAGAATCTGGGAGCATTTAAGTTGGGTGCATAAATATTTAGAATTGAAATGTTGGCTCAGCGCCTGTG
>NW_003852651.1:628641-637188 GCF_000181295.1 Otolemur garnettii | reverse complement strand
AAAAAAAAAAAAAAGAAATGTCTTCTTCTTGTATTTTTCCCTTGAGCAATATAAAGTGACCGTCTTTTTTTGACTTTAGTTGCTTTAAATCCGCATGTATCTGAAAATAAGATTGCAACCCCTCTTTTCTTCTGAATTCCGTTTACCTGAAAAATTGTCTTCCAACCCTTAACTCAGAGTTTTAATTTGTCTTTTGAAGCTAGATATGTTTCCTGCAGACAGCAAATGGATAGCTTGTGTTTTTTAATTCAGTCAGCCAATCTATGCCACTTCAGTGGGGAATTCAAGCCATTGACATTTATTGAGAGAATTGATGAGTGTGGTAGTGTTCTATTCATCTTATTTTGTGAGAGTCCATTGCTTAGTTTTATCTTTTGCATCATAGTGGAAGTTAGGTTCTATCCTTTAATTTCTGAGTTCTCACTTTGCTGTTGATCCATTATGATGGTCAGTGTGTAGAACAGGTTGAAGCATTTCCTTTAGAGCTGGTCTTGTTGTGGCAAATTTCCTCAATGTTTGTATATCAGTAAATAATTTGATTTCTCTGTCAATTTTAAAGCTTAGCTTAGCAGGGTATAGAATTCTGGGTGGAAATTATTCTGTTTAAGTAGATTAAAGTTAGATGGTCATTGACTTCTTGTCTGAAAAGTTTCATTAGAGAAGTCTAAAGTCACCCTGATGGATTTGCCCATGTAGGTCAACTGGCGCTTACTCCTGGCAGTTGGAAGAATCTTTTTTGTCTTGACTTTGGACAGGTTCATCACAATGTGTCTTGGAGAAGCTGGGTTAGAGTTGAGGCAACCTGGGGTCTGATATCCCTCTGAAAGGAGTGTGTCAGTATCTTTGTTGATATTTGGGAAATTTTCTTTTATAATATTCTCTAGTATGGCTTCCATTCCCCTGGGGTATTCTTTTTCCCCTACTGGGATACTTATAACTCATATGTTTGAACGTTTCACTCCCATAATTCTATCAGTGAATGTTATGCTTTCTCTCTCTTTTTTCTGCCTCTTTAACTATCTGAGTTATCTCGAGAGCTTTGTCCTCTACCTCTGAGATTCTTTCTTGTGCGTCATCTAATCTGTGGTTGATACTTTCTATTGCATCTTTAAGTTCCCTAAGTGACTGCTTCAGTTCCTCCAACTCTGCTATATCCTTTCTATATTCTTCATATTGTTCATCTCTCATTCTGTTTTTGGATTTCCTTTTGGTTATTTTCCACTTTATCAGCAGTTTCTTTCATTGTTTTCATCATTTCTTTCATTGCTTTCATCATCTGTATTCTAAATTTCCTTTCTGTCATTTCTAACATTTCTTTATAGGTGGAATCTTCTGCAGTAGCTACTTCACTGTCCCTTGGGGGGGGGTTGCTCTGGATTGGTTTTTCATGTTGCCAGGGTTTTTCTGCTGATTCTTCCTCATGAGTGTTTTCTTTTATCTGTTTCCTTGCCCTAATTTTCCTTTCACTTCCTCTTGCTCTTTAAGTTATCGTGCCTCTGGACTAGGGTTTCAATGAGTCCTTTTGGTACAGAACCAGAAGGATAAGAAGATTGAAGAGCAAGAAGGGAAAAAAGAAAAGAAAAAAAGAAAGGAGACGGGCTGAGTAAAAGAGAATATTGACAAAAAGAACAGTCACAGAAAGAGGGAGACAGGAGAAATATAGGTGTACAGTAGGGTACTTTGACCTAATCTTAAAAAAACCCCAATCTCTGGGGTTGCTGGGTTGGATGGTTCCCTTGAGGTCAGCAGCTCTTTGCTAGCCTGCTCGGACACAGTACCCCACCTCCACCAAGTAGAGAGGAGATACAAAAATGCTATAAATCAAACCAAAACAAGCAAACAGAAAACTTTATGGGATAAAATTGGGGGAAAAACCAAATAATAGGGGTAGAAACACTAGCATAAATGTAGTTCTAAAAAGAAAGAAAAAGAAAAGAAGACTCTAAAGGGAAAATGTTGACATTAAAAAAAAAAAAACAAGAAAGCAAAATAACAACAACAACAACAACAAAAAACCGAAATCAAAAACAAAGTAGTATATATATCTTGATGAATATTGTCTGGGCAACAGGTGTTTTTCTGAGGTATGAGACGTTAATCACAATGCTGATATGGCTATACTAGATGCAGACTGGAGGCCTCTGCTGATTTCTCAAACCCACAGGTTGGAGAGCCTAAATCTCTCCTCAGCCCACTTAAAAGACACTTTATACTGCTAACCTTGGCTTAGCACTTGTCACTGGGATCACTCCTGAAGTAGTTGTACACTTACCCAGTGTGACAAAACCTGTGTCACTCTATGCTCCTGAGGGCCGAAGGTGTAAGGCGTCTCAGTCCCTGCCTTTAGGCTGCTCAGTCACTAGATTGCTCACCCAGGGTCTCCCGTGGGATCCTTGCTCTGTGACCATGAGGGCAGAACTTCCTGGGGTAGTTCTTTCACAATGGCTCTGTGTGGACCCACAGCCAAACACCATTAGTTCCATCAGGCTCAGCAGCTCAGTCTGGGGCCCTAGACAATGCTTAATGCCCCCCACGCTCTTGCCCAAGTTCTCCCAAAGTAGTTCGACTGAGTGCCCAGTCCAAGAAAACCAAAACAGCTTACAGTTAAGACATTTCCAGTTTGCAATCTCACTGGTGCTGTACTTATAGCTGTCGGCAGGATTAGACCAAATGTACACACGCAACCACTTGACAGTTCTCCACTGCTTTTGTCCTCCTCATGGGGTCCAGAAGTCTCTCGCTGACTCCATGTGTCCCAAAAGGGATGTTTCTGGGAAGATCCCACCAGCCAGAGATGTCTGCAATCTTCTCTCCCCAGTTTTACCATGCCTAGTTGCAAGGAAGCTGTTACTCAGCTGCCATCTTGGTCCTCCTCCAATTTTTATTTTGCTTTACACTTGATTAATGAACTATAGATGATAGTATCAGAATCTTCTAAGAATTTGAAGGCATTATTTCATTTCTTTTAGTCTCTACTATTGCTGATATGACCAATGTTAGTTTGATTGTCATTGATTAGTAGGTAACTTGGCTTTTACTCCAGACTCCAGTGTCGTCCACAAGTACTTCCTACAATGTGGAAATATTCTATCTTTGCACTATCGAATGTAGTAACCACTAGCCACATGTTCCTGTTGAGCACTTGAAATGTGGCTAGGGCAATGGAGGGTCTGAATTTTTTATTTAATTTAACCCTTTGGGGAGCACTCAGAATCAAAACGTGCCAATTGAAGCATGCAGTGGTCACAACAGCCATTAAGATACACAGCGTGCTGTTGGATGTTCTTCAGTTTCTTACTGATCAAAATAATTCACCCAAGTTTGTTTCAGTCATTTCAGGCACAACTGTGAAAAATATTGAGAACAATGCTTGATGTTTATGGTCTCAACTCAGGAAACATAATAGTAGCAGGTGTCCTTAAATTTTTGTTTGCAAAATGAACAATGCATAGTTCATAACAAATAAACATCTTGTATAAATGCCTAAAGGTGTTTTTTACACTAAACTAACATCTTTGAAGGCCTATGCTGTAGGCAGTCAAAAGGTCAAATTAATTTAAATTGAGACAGCCACATGTGATTAGTGGTTACGGTATTGCACAGAAGTGGTCTAAAGTCTTTTAGGAAACTTTCTTGGAGCTTTGGTTATCAGACTGGTCTAAGTATGTCTTTTTCCATTAATCTTATTGCTTTGGTAGGTTTTTTGAGTTTGAGAATTTGTGTCATTTTTCAGCTCTGTTAAACTTTCTTTTTCTTTTATTTCTTCTCCTACATTGTCTTTTTCTTTTCATTGAGAAATTGTAGGAGATAGGCTGGGCCCAATGGCTCACACCTGTAATCCTAGCTCTCTTGGAGGCTTAGTGGGAGGATCCCTTGAGCCTTAGGAGTTCAAGACCAGCCTGACCAGGTGTGAGACCCTGTCTCTACCCAAAACAGGAAAATTAGCTGGGCATGGTAGCACACGCTTGTAGTCCAAGCTACTCAGGAGGCTGTAGGAGAAGGTATTGCTTGAGCCCAGAAGTTTGGAATTATAGTGAGCTATGATTCATTTTTGTTCTTATTGCTTCAGATTCATTGAGGGTATGAAGAATTAGGTTACACTTTTAGGTAAAGTCCCTCTTATAATTGTGACCCATACACTGTAACCCCCCATCCACCTCCCTTCTCCCCTCTCCCCATTGCCAGCTCCTGAGTTTCCCCACCCCCTACCTTGAATTGATCAGAGTTTTTCTCTTATGTGGGTATGTATTAGATCATCTACTGGCTTCATATCAGAATTTAGTACATTGGATTCTTGCTTCTCCATTCTTGTGATGCTTTACTAAGAAGAATGTATTACAGCTCTATCCAAGTTAATGCAAAAGGTGTAAAGTTTCTATCTTTTTAAATGGTTGAATGGTATTCCATGGTATACTTATACCACAGCTTATTAATCCACTCCTGGGTTGATGGGAATTTAGGTTGTTTTCACATGTTGGCAATTATAAATAGATCTGCAGTAAACAGCGTAGTGCAAATGCCCTTATGATAAAATGCAGTGTTTTTTTTTTCCCTGCAATTTCAGATCACTGTAGTGGTATTTAGTCATATCCAGTTAATTTTTTATGTGGGCTTGGTGCCTGTAGCTCAAGCAGGTAGGGGCCAGGCACATGCACCAGAGCTGACGGGTTCAAATCCAGCCTAGGCCTTCCAAACAATGACAACTGCAACCAAAAAATAGCTGGGCATTGTCATGGGCACCTATAGTCCCAGCTACTTGGGAGGCTGAGGCAAAAGAATCACTTAAGCCCAAGAGTTGGAGGTGCTGTGAGCTGTGACGCCATGGATCTCTACCCGGGGTGACAGCTTGAGACTCTGTCTTTAAAAAAAAAATGTGGCAATTAATGAATTTAATTTTTAAAATCTTTCTTAGTCTTGTCTCCTAAGCTTTTTTCCTCAGAAAATTGCCAAGAGATTAATTCTATAATATATAAATAACATGTACAAATGAATGAGAAAAAATCAAACAGCTCAGTAAAAGAATGGCCAAAGCATCTGGACATGCATTTCACAAAAGTGTAAATATAAATGCCTGATAATCATGTGAAAAGATTTAACTTAATCAGTAATGAGAGAAACACACAATTTTAAACAGTGAAAATCAATTTTTTGCTAATCTGGCTAGCAAATGTTAAAGATATTAACAATGTCTAATGTTAAGGAAACAATAATCTTCATTTTGTTTTTGTAAGAATAAGATCAGTACATGTTACTTAGGCAAAGTAGCACTATGAAAATTTGAAGTGTGTACATTCCTATGACCTAACAATCTTACTCTAAAATTCTACCTGAAAGAAATATTTCCACATATGAACAAAGAGCATGTAGAAGAATGTTCACTATAATATTGTTTATTTGTTACAGGAAAAGAATAACAAATAACTTTATTCATAAGTAGAAATGGTTATATAAATTGAGGGATATTGATACTATAAAGCAATTTAAAAGCATGAAGTAGACCTATAAATATATATAGTTATTATCTTTATACTTAGTGTAGAACTATGTCCAAGAAAATATCATTAGGAAGAATATATTCAGAATAATTCAGAGAGTATGATGGGAGTTATATATACATAACTTGATCCTTGATCACTTCCAGGATGAGTCCCTGGGGGTTTCCAAGTATAAGATCATCGACAAAAGAGTGGGAGTTTGTCCTCCTCTTTCCCCATTTGAATACCCTTTAAATACCCATATGTTCCCCATTTGAATACACTTTGAATCCCATATGTTCCCCTCTCTCCATATCCACGTCCCCATCTGCAACTTTGGGATTTGGTGATGTGGGCTATTCTCACTGGGGTTAGGTAATATCTCAGCATGGTTTTGATTTATATGTATCTGGTAATGAGCAATGGTGATATTGATATATATCATATATATATTTGTATATTTTATTTTAGAATTATATGAGGGTACAAATGATTAGGTTATATTGTTTGCATTTGTTAGGTAAAGTTCTAGTCCAGCTCTTTACCCAGGAGGTATGCTATATACCCTTCTATTGTGCCCATTAGGTGAGAGCTTACCAATCTTCCACCTTCCTCCTCTTTTCTCTTTCCCTTTCCCTCCCCACCCTGTTTAAACTTAATTGAGTTTTTCTTCAGTTTGGGTATGTAGTTGTTTATCTATTGGTTTCATATTAGTATTTAGTAGATTGGATCCTTGTTTTTCCATTCTTGTCATACTTTACTAAAAAAACTGTTCTTCATCTCCATCCATGTAGAGTCTCCATCTTTTTATGGCTGAATAGTATTCCATAGTATATCCTATAGTTTATTAATCCATTCATGTGTTGATGGGCATTTGCATTGATTCCACAGTTTGACAATTGTTAATCGAGCTGTGATGAACATTCTACTGCAAATGTCCTTATGGAAAAATGGTATTTTTTCTGGATAGGTAAATAACTAGTAATGGGATTGAGGGATCCAATGGAAAGTCTACTTTTAGCTCTTTGATGATTCTCTATACTTCTTTCAGTAGAGGCTGTATTAGTTTCAAATCCCAGTGTAAAAGTGTTCCCCTCTCTCCATATCCATGCCCCCATCTGCAACTTTGGGATTTGGTGATGTGGGCTATTCTCACTGGGGTTAAGTGATATCTCAGCGTGGTTTTGATTTATATTTATCTGATGATAAGCAATGCTGAACATTTTTTCATGTTTTTTGTCCATTCCTGTCTTCAGAGAAGATCCTATTTATGTCTCTCGCCTACTTATTAATGTGACTTTTTCCCTCCTTTCTTATGGATTACTTGGAATTCTCTGTAGATTCCAGTTATCATCCTTTTGTCAGATTTGTAGCATGCAAATATCTTCTGCTATACTGAAGGTTTACTCTGGGTTTTAGTTGTTGTATCCTTAGCTGTGCAGAACTTTTTAACTTGATCATATCCCATTCCTTTATTCTTAGTGTTGCTTCAATTGCTGAGGGAGTCTTCTTCATAAAATCATTTCCCAGGCCAATATTGTTGAGAGTTTTCCCCACACTATTTCTAGAATTTTTATCATTTTGTATCTTAAATTTAAATCTTTATCCAGCATGAGTCAATTTTCCTAAGTCATGAGAGGTACAGATTCAGTTTCAATCTTTTACATGAGACAAACCAGTTCTCCCAGCACCATTTATTAAATATGGATTCTTTTCCCCAGTGTCTGCTTTTGTTTGGTTTATTGAAGATCAGGTAGCAATATGTGGCTGATTTCATCTCTGGGCTCTCTATTCCATAGATCTATATCTCTATTGTTGTGCCAGTATCATGATATTTTGATCACTGTAGACTTGTAGTATATCCTGAAGTCTGGTAATGTGATGTCTCCAGATTTGTTTTTACTTCTTAAAATTGCCTTGGCTATTTCTTTTTTTTTTTTTCTGGTTCCATATAAAATGAAGTGCTATTTTTTCAAGTTCTTCAATGTATGACATTGGTGGTTTGATGGGGATTACATTAAATCTGTATATTGCTTTGGGTAGTATGGACATTTAATAATGTTGATTCCCCTCAGCCATGGGCAGGGTATGTTCTTCCATTTGTTCATGTCTTCCATGTTTTTCTTTAGGGTCCTATAGTTCTTTCTGTAAAGATCCTTCACATTCTTTGTTAGGTATATTCCCAGGTATTTCATTTTCTATGCAGCTATTGTGAAGGGTATTTGATTTGACTTGACTCTCAGCTTGATGGTTGTTGGAATATATGAAGGCTACTGATTTGTGGACATTGGTTTTGCATCCTGAAACTTTACTGTATCCCTTGATCACTTCCAGGAGTCTTGTGGATGAGTCCTTGGAGTTTTCCAAGTATAAGATGATATCGTTGGCAAAGAGTGAGACTTTGACCTTTTCTTTCCGCATTTGAATGCCCTTTAATCGTTCTCTTGCCTGATTTCATTGGCTTGAACTTCTAGCACTGTGTTGAATAGCAATGACAATAGGGGACATCCTTCTCAGGTTCTAGAACTTAGTAGAAATTCTTTAAGTTTTACTCCATTCTATATAATATTGCCTGTGGGTTTGTTGTAGATATCCTCAGTCAGTTTAAGGACTGTCCTATCTATGCCTGTTTTCTTCAGTGTTCCTGTCAGAAAAGGATGCTGAATTTTGTCAAATGCTTTTTCTGTGTTTTGAGAAGATCACATGGTCTTTGTTTTTGCTTCTATTATATGATGAATTACGTTTATGGATTTACATATGTTGAACCTACCTTGCATCTTTGTGATAAAGCATATCTGATCATAATGTATAATTTTTTAAATGTGTAATTGTGTTCTGTTTGCTAGGATTATATTGAATATGGGTATTTATATTTTTAAAAGAAAAAACAAAGTATATTTATGCATATGCACATAAATACACACCAAATTTCTGAAAATACTAACTTATATTAGTAGGTATCTTCCAGAGGGAACTGGGAAGTATGATTGTTATATCTAATGGTTTAGATCTTTTACCAAATAATTCATACATTGTAGTATTTGCTTTTCTTTCTTTCTTTTTTTTTTTTTTT
>NW_003852651.1:601938-603324 GCF_000181295.1 Otolemur garnettii | reverse complement strand
TAGCTTGCCGAACTTCTTTCTGGGCTCAGCTCCCCGTCTTTGACTTCATAGATTCTGATTCCAACCAGTTTTTCTTCCTTTGTTCAGGAGCCTCTGACCAGGGTTGCTACCAGTCGGCCATCTTCCCAGAATCCCCCGACTTTTGAAAATCTTGACACCCAAAATACTACCAGGTTTATCATTACTCTTAATTAATGTGAACAGCTTAAACTGTCCTCTTCAGAGAAACAAGTTGGTTGATGGGATACAAAAACTCAGGCCGGATATCTGCTGCATACAAGAATCTTATCTTACATTAAAGGATAAATATAGACTCAGGGTGAAGGGATGGGCATCTCTAATCCAGACAATTTTTTTTCTCTAATCAGAAAAAAGCAGGGGTGGCAATTTTATTTGCAGATACACTAGGATTTAAACCAACAATTTTATTTATGTATTTTTTATTAAATCATAGTTGTGTACATTAAACCAACAAATGAAGGAAAGACAAGGATGGTTATTTTATATTTGTTAAGAGAAACACTCAACATGGTATCAATTATTAACATTCATGCCCTCAACCTGAGTGCTCCTCAGTTTACAAGGGTGATCCTAACAGACATGAGCTATTCACTATGTTCTAGCACCATAATAGTTGCAGATTGTAACACCTCTTTGGCAATGTTGGATAGATCCTCCAAGAAGAAACTAACCAAATAAATTTTGGACTTAAACTTCATCATACAATGATTGAATTTAATAGACATCTGCAGAACATTTCATTCTAACAAAACTGAATACACATTCTTTTCATTAACCCATGGAACATCCTCCAAAATTTATCACATCTTAGGTCATAAGTCTAACCTCAGCAAATTTAAAAGTATTGAAATTATTCCTTGTATTTTCTCAGATCATCAAACAATAAAAGTTGAACTCACCAGTAACAAGTATCTGCATACTCATACAAAGACATAACCTTACGCTGAATGATAGTGGATCATAGATGAGATTAAGAAGGAAATTGCCAAATTTTTGGAATAAAATGATAATGAAGACACAAATTATCAGAACCTGTGGGATACTGCAAAGGCAGTCCAAAGAGGGAAATTTATAGTATTGCAAGACTTCCTCAAGAGAATGGAAAGAGAGGAAGTCAATAACTTGATGGGATATCATAAGCAACTGGAAAAGGAAGAACATTTCAATCCAAAACCCAGCAGAAGAAAACAAATAACCAAAATTAGAGCAGAATTAAATAAAATCAAAAGCAAAAGAATTATTCAAAACATCAATGAATCAAAAAGTTGTTTTTTTGAAAAATTCAACAAAATTGATAAACTTTTGGCTAACCTAACTGAAAACAGATAATTAATAGTATCACCAATTGGAAACGACAAAGGCGAA
>NW_003852651.1:596512-600415 GCF_000181295.1 Otolemur garnettii | reverse complement strand
AGAGAGGTAGATGTATCAAACAGAATAGAGAACCAAGAGATGAACCCATATGCTTATCGTCATTTGATCTTTGATAAGCATATCAAAAATATGAATGGGGGAAAGATTCCCTATTTAACAAATGGTGCTGGGAGAATTGGCTGGCAATTTGTAGAAGACTGAAATTGGACCTACACCTTTCACCATTAACAAAAATTGACTCTCACTGGATAAAACATTTAAACTTAAGACATGAAACTATAAAGATTCTTGGAAAGAGTGCAAGAGAAACACTTGAAGAAATTGGCCTGTGAGAATACTTTATGTGGAGGACCTCCAGGCAGTTGAAACAACACCAAAAATACATTACTGGGATCTGATCAAACTAAAAAGCTTCTGCACAGCCAAGAACATAATAAATAAAGCAAGCAGACAGCCCTCAGAATGGGAGAGGATATTTGCAGGTTAAGCTTCTGACAAAGGTTTGATTACCAGAATCCATAGTGAACTCAATCTTAATAAGAAAAGAACAGATGATCCCATTTCATTGTGGACAAGGGACTTGAACAGAAGCTTTTCTGAAGATGATAGGCACATGGCCTACAGACACATGAAAAAATGCTCATCATCTTTAATCATCAGAGGAATACAAATCAAAACCACTTTTAGATACCATCTAACTCTAGTAAGATTAGTCCACATCACAAAATCCCAAAACTACAGATGTTGGCATGGATATGGAGAAAAGGAACACTTTTGCATTGGTGGTGGGGGTGCAAGGTAATACGCACCTTTTGGAAAGAAGTATGGAGAATATTCAGAGATCTAAAGTAGACCTGCCATTTGATCCTGCAATTCCTCTACTAGGTGTATATCCAAAAGACAAAAAATTCACTTTATAACAAAGATATTTGCACCAGATTGTTCATTTCAACTAAATGTATAATAGCTAAGTCTTGGAAGAAGCCCAAGTGTCCATCAACCCATGAATGGATCAGTAAATTGTGGTATATATGTACCATGGAATATTAAAAAAATCTGTAGACTTTACCTCTTTTACATTTACATGGTAGAAGCTGCAACATATCCTACTTAGTAAAGTATGTCTAAAAAGGAAGAAAAAATATCTAACGTACTCAGTACTATTATGAAACCAATTTACAATCACTCACACTTTCATATGAAGAATAGATCACAACTATAGCCCAAGATGAAGGGGAGGATGGAATAAGAGGGGGAGGTCAGATCGAAGGAGAGTGAATGATGGGATCACACCTATGGTGCATAATGCAAGAGTACATGTCGGATCTATTAGTATAGAGTATAAATGTCTTTATACTAATACTCTATACAATAATTAAGTAAACGAGATGAGGTATATATTAACCAGTGTGATGTAATTGTAATTGTTACTAATTCTATGTGAAATCAGCACATTGTACCCCATAAATGCATTAATGTATACATGCTCTATGTGTTTACAATTTAACTAAAAAATTAAATATATATTATGTATTTAATATATATGTAACATGTTATGTATTATATATTTCATATATATATATGTATTTTTTTTTACTCCTATGTTATATATAATTGCTGTGATTTCCTTCAGTAATTGCGAGAAAGGCATGGGATATGCTTCCTGGCACTATATATTGCTATTTGTCTCTTATGATGCCTTTTTCTTGACCACAAACCTTTTCCTCTATTGGAGGTTAGGAGGACACATGCCTCTACTGTCTTTTCTTTGGTGTGGAAGGGGATAGGTATGGGACAGAACTGCATGACTGTTTCTTCTTTGGTACTTTGACCAATTCATTCTTCCATTCTTTGAATATCTACTGAGCATTGAATTAAATTAAAATCTCTGTTTTTGTGGTACACATTGCCATGGGGGGAAATAGACCCTAAACAAATGTACAGGGGTCAGAGAAAGACTTATGTGGTGGTGACATTCAAGAAAGCAAAAGAAGTACAGTAAGCAGGGGAGTGTTCTGAGATAAAGTGGAAGAGACAGATAGGAGACATATTGTGTAGTCAAGTTTAGTAAGCATTCTAGTCAACTCCTCATCCTTTTAATTGGCCATGATACTCTTCTGCTATCCCTATCTGCCACCTGAGTTTGTAGCATTTTGAAATAGTTTCTACATGTATCATGGTCTGTCTTTTCCTCCGTAGGCCTATATGCTTGTGTCTGTATCTATTTTTCCTGTTGTGTCTATGAACTTGGATTGATAAGGGATGTTAGAACATATATTTATTTCATTTGCTGTCTTAATCTATTTACTACATATTAAACATATTTTCTGTAATTTCAATGGGACCAATGCAGCACTTTCTAAATTGTATATTTGCACCAGATTGTTCATTGTAGCTCAATTCATAATTGCCAAGTCATGGAAGAAGCCCAAATGCCCATCAACCTATGAATGGATTAATAAATTGTCATATATGTATACCATGGAATATTATGCAGCATTAAAAAAGATGGAGCCTTCACCTCTTTTATGTTTACATGGATGGAGCTGGAAAATCTTTTTTTAAAGAGGTTTCTTTTTTTATTAAGTCATATATACATAGATCATGAATACATTTATTCCTTTGTGAGATCCAATGTGTTGATTATTTGTACAAATTGGAGTGTATACTCTCCTTAGTAAAGTATCTCAGGAATGGAAAAAAAATCCAGTGTACTCAGTACTATTATGAAACCAATTTATAATCACTCACACTTTCATATGAAAGATGAATCACAACTATAGCCCAGGATAGGAGATGGGAAAAGGAGATGGGAGAAGAGTGGGGTGGTGGTTTGATAGAGGGAAGGTAAACGGTGGGACCACACCTATGGAATCTATAAAGTATAGAACACAAATGCCATAAATAGTGATTAAGTAAATGAGGTAAAAGCTATGATAATTAGTTGGATGTAACCACTCCAATTTGTACAAAAAATCAACACATGGAATCCCACACAGGCATAAATGTATTCATGATCTATGTATATATGACTAATAAAAGAAAAAAGAAATAAAAATAAGGTGTAGTCTTGAGGATTTTTTTCTCCTCTTGAAAATAATGTTATTAGTCCAAAATGGGACTTCAGAAAATAAAAACTGGTTGTTCACAATTTTACTTTCAGTAACTCTTGACGTCAGCTACCTAAGTGTTAATAATAATGCTTACACAAAACAATATGCTTACTGCTACATAGGCTGTCTTCCTTCAGACAAATGATAAATCCTATTCTTTTTCCTTTTATATTCTCTTTTAGTCTTCTAGATTAGTACTGGCCATTATCATATTTTCCAAAGTATTTGTGGTTATCTGTATTAATTTTTGTATTGTTACAGGGGATTTATTTTTAAAGCACTCATTTAGATACAATAGTTAATTCTGGGAGGCTTTTGCAAGAGGGTAGGGAGACAAGGAGAAGAGAGAATGATTTTATATTATGGCCAGCATGGTCTGATGTTGATGACAGTTTTTAGAGTATGAATTTGAAATAATTTTCAAGTACTTTGTAAATTCATGTTTGTTTACATAGTACTTTGTGAATTTCTGTGTGCTTACATAAAGTAAGAAACTTGATTAGCTGATATTTATCTGTAAATCCAAGTGCCTAAATAGCTTCTTTTCCAGTGTTATATACCATATTTCAAGCCTCTTTAACTCTAAAATAGAGTAGAAATGAAAATTTTCACTTTAATAGCATGAGGCTTTAGTAACCTTTGTAGTAAATTGATACTTATGAAGAAATAATTTCTATTTTGATTTTTGGTTGTCTTTTTTGGCTTTTGTTTCATTTCATTTTTGAGACAGGGTCATTGCTTTTTTACTCATGCTAGAGTGCAGCAGTGTGATCATAGCTTACAGTAGCCTTGAACTTCTGGACTCAGGCAATCATCCTGCCTAAGCCTC
>NW_003852651.1:587197-596447 GCF_000181295.1 Otolemur garnettii | reverse complement strand
TTTTTTTTTTTTTTTTTGTGGAGATGGGATCTTGCTATCTTGCCTAGGCTGATCTCAAACTCCTGGCCTCAAGTGATCCTCCTACCTCAGCCTCCCAACCTGCTAGGATTACAAGTCTGACTCACTGTGCTTAGCCTTGATTTTTGGTTTTTAAATTTTATATAATGATGAAAAATGTTCTGGGGTGGAAAATTAATAATCTACTCTTTTATTTATCTGAAGTCTAAATAACATATATATAATTTTGAGATACCACTTTGCTCTGTCATCCAGGTTAGAGTGTAGTGGCATCATGATACCTCACTACAACCTCAAATCCTAGACTGAAGTGATTCTCCTGTGTCAGCCTTCCAAGTAGCTGGGACTAAATAGTAGTACATGCCACCACGCCTGGCTAAGTTTTCTATGTTATGTGAAGACCTGGTCTCACTCTTTCTCAGGCTGGTCTCAAACTCCTGGATCCTTCCTCCTTTTTTTTGGAGAGTGCTAGGATTACAGGTATGATCACCATGCCTGGCCTAAACAATATTTTTAAAGAAAAGGGAAAAGCTTAATTTCTATAAATTGACTATTTTAGATTCAGTCTGATATGGTATTATTAATGTAACTACATAATAATATCCTATTTTTAATTAAAGAGTAATCCACACAAGAAACTCCAATGATATTAAAAATGTCACCTTAACCTAAATTATTACCACTTTTTCCTCATATTTTTCTCTCCATTAGGAGATGTCCTCAGATGCTTCACTTCCAGGAGATCCAGAGGCCTATCCTGCTGCTGTGTCAACTGGTGGAGCCATTCATCTGCAGACAGGAGGTGGATATTTTGGCCTAAGCTTTACTTGTCCTAGTCTCAGAAATCCTATTAGCAAGAAATCCTGGACTCGCAAATTAAAAAGCTGGGCATACAGGCTACGGCAGTCAACCAGCTTTTTCAAGAGATCAAAAGTCTGTCAAGGTAGTGTGCTTACAGTCAGGGACATAGACTAGGTAACATCACTTTTCGTTTACTTATTTTTTTGTTCATGCACAAATCTTGCCACTTTTTCCATTTAGCCCATGTTTGTGACAGACACATCCCATTAATGTCATTCCCATTTTATTTTTCCTTTTGTGGCTAAGTTGGTTTTCCGGTTTTTCATCTCATATAGATACTGGGGATAAATCTCACAATGTCTGATATAGAGTTAGGGACGTATATGATGTTGCTTATTACATTAACACCTTTTAATAGTCTAGCAGGAATTAAACTTTTTCTACTTTTCTTCAGTTTGGGTACTATAAACAAATTTAGTCTTAACAAATAATTCTTTCTTTTCTACTTACAATTTGGCAAAAATACAGTGGAAGCAGAAGATATAAGGTCTGCAATTGTTCCTGATCCCAATACTCTGACACCGGAGTCCACAGCTGATACTAGGGTTTTGAGTAGATATAAAGTGATGACTGGATCATTTCAGCGGGGTCGGTTCCAGGTTTGTGTCTGTGGTTGAATCCTTATCTACAAGGGCATTATAAAAGGTAACAGACATTGAAGATGTTGGTCTGTAGATGATATTTACTTTAAATGTAGATTATTATCATATTTTAATTGTTCATCTTGCAAGTATCACTTCATCTTTTGTAGGCATCAGTAAAGATGAATCTAAAGAAATGGAGATTTTAGACCTTTTCCTTCATTGCCTCAAAGGGAGCTTGTTCACTGTCCATGGTGAACGTATCTTTTTCTGTAATCCTGTATCTTCTCTTGCTTTATAAACCTATCTTTTGCTTCCTCAGTAAACTTTGTTTCACACTTGCAAAAAAACAATTAAAGAAATGGAGATTTTAGTATCTGGAAGACAGCACAGAAATGGGTTATCATTTTTTGGCAGGTGGTTGGGTTATCTTTTTTTAAATTTAATTTCATGTCCTTTAGAATCTTGGCAAATCTAATTGTGGAATTTTATTTGAACACTAAGAAGCCAACTGTATTTAACCAAGGGACCCCAATAGAAAGACTGAATATGGGGAGTATAGATGGAATTTTTAAGTTTGGGTATTGTCAATACATGTACATCACAGCAGACCATCCACTTATCTATGCTGTGCCAGACACTTTTACCTTTTTATATCTCAGGTGATTACAGTTCCTCAGCAGAAGTCAGTGAAAGTGACATCTTTTGGAATTGAACCAGTGTTCAATGAAACAACAAACCATTCTAGTGAAGAAGCTCTAGCCTTTAGTGACACAGCAAAATCTCAATTGGTAGAAACGGATCCTGCCATGCACAATCCACAAGCTTCATTTTCTTCTCAGAAGTTACAAGCTCTTCATGAAACCTTTAAAGAAGATAAAGGAATGCCCAAACAAGGTGACAACTTCTTATCTTTCAGCACAGCTTGTGAGACTGATGTATCTTCAATGACCCCAGAAAAGGAATTGGAAGAAACTTCAGCTACAAGAAGTGGCATGCAGTCTGGATCCAAACTGTTGCTTAAAGAGAGAGAAATACTAAGTGCTGGGAAACAGCCTAGCTCTGACAGTGAATTTTCAGCCAGACTTGCTAGCAGTGGAAATTCAGTGGCAAAAACTGGCCCAAAAAGTGATCAGTGCTTACCACTCCATGAAGAACAAGCCTATGCTCAAACACAGAGTTCACTCTTCTATTCACCATCTTCCCCAATGAGCAGTGATGATGAATCAGAAATAGAGGATGAGGACTTGAAGATGGAACTTCAGAGATTACGAGAAAAGTAAGGACTCTTCATTCTGTCACAAATCTGTTGCCCTCAGTTTTATACAACTTAGTATGTGCCTGAGAGCTAATTTAGAATTGGTGACATTTTAATGCTTAAAACTTATTATTAAAAATCGCAATGAATGCTAATGCTGGACATTTGAGAATGTTAAATTCCTTATATGTAAAACATTTTCATACTCTGAAGACTAATTACAGTTATTTACCAATAAGATTTAATTATTCTTTGTGCTGACCTTTTCAATTCTTACCCTTTAGGACTTTTGGTTTTAGATTTTGCAGCTATTCTTACTATATAATTTCACATTTGTTAAGTAAATAGCTAATTTATATAGTCAGAGATAGTGGTTCATCTTCTTTAGGGAAAGCTAAGATACCTCCAAGATCAAGTTTGCTATTTGGTAACTGAGATCATCGACCTTCACTAGGGATATTGTGGTAATATATTTTGTTATATAGAATTCTGTTTTATATTTAGTTTTATAAACTTGGCCATTTTAAAAAAGAAGTTAGTATTAAGTTGTTTAATTCTTTTTAATTCTATTCCCATTATTCAAAATTCAGTGGGTATATAAGGAGAGTATATAAGTAGTTTCCTAGCACTGTACCTGAGCTACTCAGTGTTCTTCCTTAGAAACAACAAATATTACCTGTTTCTTATATAGCCAGTTAACATATATATATATATATATATATATGCAGATACATAAGTATTTTATTTTTTGTTCACCACAAGTATTAACTTATACTATAGACTATTCTTAGATCTTACCTTTTTCACCATTTCACAATATCATGGCTCTACAGGTGCATCATTCTTTTTATAAAATTGCATAGTATTTCCTTATATGCACATACTCATAAGTTAATTACTAACCTCCTGTGGATGACTCCGTGTCATTACTTTGAAAAGTAGAAACCAAATCTAGCAATATTTGAATGCATCTTATGCTTTAGAGCAGTGGTTCTCAACCTTCCTAATGCCACAACCCTTTAATACAGTTCCTGTAGGTGTGGTTGAGAACCACTGCTTTAGAGAATTTCTACCTGTTATGGGTCTTGAAAAACTTGTAAATCTGCTAGGCATTGTGGTGGGTACCTGTAGTCCCAGATATTCAGGATGTTGAGGCAGGAGGATCACTTGAACCCAGGAGTTTGAGATTGCTGTGAGCTTGATTGACATCAAGGCGCCCTAGCCCAGGCAACAGAGTGAGACTCTGTCTTCAGAACAAAACAAAACTCCAGAAAGATAACAAATTTATAAAGCAAGGAGGAAAAACAGATATAAATATGGGAAAAGCTGGATTTTAGTCAGATTCTTACATGTTTGGATAATGATCCACTTAAATGCTATGTTTGTGTGCTTTAAGAACTGAAACAGGTTAAAAATCCTTGGAAATTTCCCAGTTTTGAAGGCCTTGTCCAGAGGAGGGAAAAACCCCAAGTCCTCAAAGTGTTATTCCAGTGACAGATAATTATAATACCATTTTCTCTCTAGCTTACTTCAGCTTTTTATACTTAAGCCTGGAAAAATTGCAAATGTATGCTTTCAACAAGCGTCACTGGAAGGTTGATGTTCTACTTAAAATTATATACATACACATGTACACAGGCTTGACTTTACTATATATTATATATCCTTAACGTTACTATATATTAAGTACTGTGCAGTATAAGTATACCAATACTTTTTTACTAAAAATAGTTATTATTATTTTAATGTTCGTGTTATCCGTATGCCATTACTGTTGTTTTTTTTAAATCATTCTAAAAAGACTGGTGGCTTTAGTAGCTGGCTATAATGGTTATGAGTGTGTACTTCATTTTCAATGTGAGACATTGATTCTCATAACCTCTTAGAACCCAAGACCTGAAAGGGATCGTAAAAGATAATTTATTCTATTCTGTCTGTAATGTTCTTTTGGTATTAAGGTTTCTTCCTTTAATTTTCTTCTTCAAATTTTAAATTCTCTTCAAATTTTAAAACTTTGGAATAATGTTTTTCAGGCCTAAAATCCTATAGGCCCACAGAGGTGAGCTGAGTTGTTAGACCGTAATTCTTTTAAATTAACTTTAGTCTATTTCTTAAGTTAAAAATGATGTTTGAGAAAAGATTCAAATAACACAGTAAAAAGTAAACAGACAATCTCCCATTTCTTATGTCTCAGTCTCTCTTGGAGGTAACCACTGTGAACCATTTGACGTATCTTCCTGGTCCTTTTTCTATTCATTTACAAATACATAATTTTTGCTTTTTACAAAATTGGGATCATAATATGCATGTTATTCTGCAGCTATTTGGTGTAACATTGCAACATACATACATATCTACATAAATAAATCTACCTTTTTTTCTTAAATGGTTGAATGCCATTTAAAAGTATGGGTATACCCAAATTTATTTGATCACTTCTTAATGGAAATTTTAGTTTTCCCCCATCTTTTGCTTATATAAACAATGCTGAAGTAAACATCCTTACATTTTTATGAACTTATATATTTTTTATAGGATAGATGCCTAAAAGTGATATTTCTAAGTAAAAGGTATGACTATTTTAAAGTGATACCGCTAAACTTGTCTTCCAATGTAGATATGCCATTTTACACTCAAAACAAAAATATATGGAAGTGCTGTTTCTCCATATCTTAACAACACTAAACTGGATATTATTAGTCTTTTAATTTTATTCTAATGAGATTAATTTAAAAATATTTTGTAAAAACTCTAGTTCTGATTAATAGTGAGTTTGTATATTATCTCATATTCAATGGCTATTTGTATTTCCTCTTCTTTGGAATTACCATTTCATATTCTTTGCACTTTTTTTCTAAGATAAGGTTGTTTTTTTCTTGTTAATATTTAGGAACTATTTATATATTCTGAATATTATCCCTTTATTATATGCTAAATATATTTTCTTCCGATTTATAATTTCAACATATAACGAAGGTTAATATTGTCATATTTGAGTTTAAATCTTTATCTTTCATGATATTGGATTTTTAGAAATCTGTTCTTGTCAATTTGTTCATCTTTTTCTTTATAAGTGATTAGTTTAACATTATGCTTAGGCATTTCTCATGTGAGTATTGTGAAAATACTCTGTATTTCTTCATTCTTAATCTAAATTTCTTGTTAAGCTTGTACTGGTGTAGAGTTTCTGAGAGCATCTCTATGGAGCCAGTGCCATTAAAATGCTTTCTGCATGATTTTTATTCAGACATATTCAGGAGGTGGTAAATCTTCAAACTCAGCAGAATAAGGAGCTTCAGGAGCTCTATGAACGTCTTCGGTCAATTAAAGATAGCAGAACTCAGTCTTCGGAGATTCCTTTGCTACCTGCATCACCACGTCGACTAAGATCTTTCAAAAGTAAACTTCGCAGCCGCCCCCAGTCCATGACACATGTGGACAATGGCATAGTTGCTACAGGTAAATCAATCATAAAAGTAGTTTTTTTTAAACCTGGTCAAAGATAAGCAAAATTAGAAAAATGACAATAATATAATTTGTCATTCCTTTTTTTTGAGACAGAGTCTCATTCTGTTGCCTAGGCTAGAATGCCTTGCATCATCATAGCTCATAGCAACCTCAAACTTCTGTCTGTGTTCAAGTGGTCTTCCTGCTTCAACCTCCCCATTAGCTGGGACTACCGGTGCCCACCACAACGCCTGGCTAATTTTTTTCTATTTTTAATAGAGAAAGGATCTCGCTGTTGTTCAGGCTGGTCTTAAATTCCTGTGCTTGAGCAATCCCCCCTTCCTATCTGCCTCAGCCTCCCAAAGTGCTAGGATTATAGGCATGAGCCACCATGCCCAGCCATAATTTGTTTTTTATAAGGCTAAAATAATTTTAAAAAGTGTACATTATTCTGAGATTTTTTTTTCTATCTTTTGGTGTTAAATGTTCTTTTATGAAGTAATACTGAGGCTAACTGATAGCTTTTGGCGAACAGTGTGTGTGTTTTGTGTTTTCACTTGGAAAACAAACATTTGAAAGCCCACTATGAATACTCAAAATAAGCCAGGCACAGAGGCTCATGCCTGTAATCCTATGTGGATCATTACAGAAGTTTTGGGACAGATTATGTTAATGGTCCAGTATTTCACTGCAAGAAACACAGTTGACAGTGTCCTTTCTGGTTCACCTATGCAAGTTTCAACTTGCTTGGTTTATTGGTGTTGCTGGGCTTCATTTGTTTCTGTCCACATGGATTTTACATTTCTTGCTTTTTGTGTATCTCAAAATTTACATGGCACTTTGGGAGACTGAGGTAGGAGGATTGCTTAAGACCAGGAGTGCAAGGCAGCCTGACCAAGAGTGAGGCTCTGTCTGTACAAAAAATATAAAAATTATTTGAGTGTGTTGGTGTGTACCTGTAGTTCCAGCTACTTGAGGGGCTGAAACAGGAGAATTACTTGAGCCCAGGAATTTGAGATTGTGGGTAAGCTATGGTATGATGATGCCATTGCACTCTAACCAATGCAGCAGAGCAAGACCCTGTCTCCAAAAATAATCTCCAGAGTAGTTTTTGTAATGTTATCAGTCAGTGGGAACCACTGGTCTGGCACTGAGAGTTTGTTGGGAAGTTTGTTGGTAACACAGATAATATTAGAAATATACTCATGCTTTATTTGAAGATTATTTACTTATAAGAGTATTATTAAAATGCACTTCTTGACATTGAAAACAAGAATGATTCTCTACTTAACTAATAAAGAAGTTGTTAGATCAGGCTTCTTTGGCTGTATGTACATAGTAAAGGTGAAAATTGAGGGTGCATTCTAAGGACATATAGGAAATGTTAACAGAATTTGTGGTAGGCAGAATAATGGCTCCTCAAAGATATCTGTGTGTAAATCCCTGGAACCTGTGACTATGTTATATTATATGGCAAAGGAAAATTAAGCTTGCAGGTGGAACTAAAATTACTAATCTACCGACTTTATAATAGGGAGATTATGCTGGATTATCTAGGTATGTCCAATATAATCATGAGAGTTCTTAAAAGTAGAAGACAAAAGAGAGAATCAGAGAAAAGATATGACAGGGGAAATAGTGTCAGAGAGGTGCAACATTACTGGCTTTAAAGACAGAGGAATAGGGCCACAAACCAAGAATGCAGACAGTTTCCAGAACCTGCACAGAGCAGGGAACAGATCCCTTCTCTAGAAGGAACACAGCCCTGCTATATTTAGGCCTGTATGACCCATGCTGGACTTCTAGCCATAGAGCACTAAGGTAATAAACTGTATTGTTTGAAATGACTATGTTTATGATAATTAGTTATGACAGCTACATAACTAATATAGATCTCAAGAACAGAAAGTATACTTTGGATAATCTTTATAAAGACAGAACTAAAGGATAAACATGAATTTAAGGCAACTTTGAGGACTTAATAGCAGAAGCACATGGACCTTTAATCTGATGCTGTACCATTAATAGCTATATTTTATTGTTTTTTCTCACATGAAATATTTTTATGCATAGTTTTTGCTTCCCTTAAACTTCAGCTTTCAGATAACTTTGGCTTATTGTGATCCCAGAGCATTCTTTCAGATCCCTGCTTACCTGACTTTTGTCAGATTCCAGAGGTAGAAAATTTGACTGCCCCTGCTCATTTTTTCATGTCAAGGGAAAAGGTTGAATTTCATTGCCTGGCCTATAATTGAACTATTATACTGTCAGATGTCCACCTATTTCGAAGGAACCACGATCAAAGGAGTGAGATAACATGGTAAAAACATGCCTTTTGAGACTGATTTCTTTGATTCAGAACATCTTTGGGATTCCTCAAGTTATTTTGTATTATAATAGTTTATTCCTTTTAATTACTGAGTAATATCCATAGTGTGTTTTTTTTTTTTTTAAATCTAGTCATCTGTTGGTAGACATTTGAGATATTTCCGGTTTGGGTTTTTTTTTTTAAACTGCTGTAAATATTCACAAACAGCTTTTTGGATAAACATAAATTTTCAGTTAACTTGGATAAAATACCTTGAAATGAGATTGCTGAGTCATATAATGTTGTATTTAAATGTATTAAGATATTGCCAAATTATTTTAGCAATCAACCGTATGGTTTTACATTCTCATTAGCAATGTATGAGACTTCTAGTTTCTCTTAATGCTCCTCAGTACTTGGTATTATCCATATTCTTTATTTTAACCTATTTAATAGCTGTGGAGTTGTATAATTGATGGTTTTAACTTTCATTCCCTTATGGTTAGTGATGTTTTTTTCTTATGCTTATTTGTGATCCACGTATCCTCAGTAATAAAGTCTTTATTTAAGTCTTTTGCCATTTTTTTATCCTGTTTTATTTTTATTTTTTCCATGCTTTATTTTTAGTTGAGAATTTTATTGAGATGATTATGGATTCACATGAAGTTGAAGAAATAATACAGAGAAACCCTATGTACCCTTCACCCAGTTTACCTCAAAGATAACAATTTTTATTGATTGTTGGTTTTTTTCCATATATTTTGGATAAAAACTCTT
>NW_003852651.1:583876-586403 GCF_000181295.1 Otolemur garnettii | reverse complement strand
TAGGTGTACGTGGCTGGCGCCCTAGCCGGTTGAGCCATAGGTGCCGAGCCGAGGTTCTTTTTTTTTGCATATGGATATTCAATTATTATATGACAACTTGTTGAAAAGACAATCTTTTCTTCATCGAGTAGCTTTTGTATCTATGTCAAAAATCAATTGTCTAAATATGTGTGAGTCTATTTCTGGACCCTTTGTTCTGTTCTAGTTAATCTGTATGTCTGTCCTTTTACCAACACCACACTATCGTAATTACTGTAGCCTTACAGCAGTTTTTAAAATTGGTATTATTAAAATTAGGTAATCTGATTCCTGAAACTGTGCTTTCATAATTGTTTTAGCTATTCTATTTCCTTTCTCTTTCCTTTACATAGAAGTTTTAAAATCAGCTTGACTAGATATAAAAAAAAAAAATCCTCTTGTGATTTGTATTAAAACTGTGTTAAATCTACATATAAATTTGGGGAGAATTGACATTTTTAGTGTTGAGTCTTTCAACCAGTAAATATAAGATGTGTCTCCATTTTTAAGATCTTCTTTGATGTTTTTTAAACATGGTGTGTTATATTTATACCTAATGAAATATTTTGTTGAAGTTTCCAATCATAAGTTGCTAGAGAGATATTAATTTTTATATACCAACCTTGTAGCCTAAGATCTTATTAAACTTACTTGTTTTAGGAGTTTTTGTATAGGACTTACACAAAATTCCTAGGGATTTTCTGAGTGGGCGATCATGTCATCAATGAATAGGGAAAATTTTATTTTTTCCTTTTAATGCTTTTCTTTCATCTTTTCCTTCTTTTTATTTTAGAGGCTGAGTCTTAACTCTGTTGCCCAGGCTGGAGTGCAGTGGTGTGATCATAGCTCACTGTAACCTTGAACTTTTGGGCTCAAGCAGTCCTCCCACTTCAGCCTCCTGAGTAGTTGAGATTACAGGTGCATGCCACCATGTCCAGAAAATTTGTTTTATTTTTTATTTTGTGGATATGATGTTTTGATGTATTGCCCAGGCTGGTCTTGAGCTCCTGGCCTCAAGCAATCCTCCCTCTTTGGCCTCCCAAGTTACTACGATCATGGGCATGAGCCACTGCACTCAGCCATTATGCCTTTTATTTCTTCTTCTTGTCATATTGTGCTAGCTAAAACTTTGGGTATGATACTAAATAGGAGTAGTAGGATTGGACATCCTTTCCCTAAGGGGAAAGCCTTCAGTCTTTGACCATAATAAAGTATGATGTTAATTGTAAGTTCTTGTAGATGCCCTATATTTGTTTAAGTTCAAGAAGTATGTTAGAGTTTTCATTCTTTTGTTTTAAATATTAAAAATTTTGATACTATCTTTTTTTGATATGATATCAGAAAAGACTGCCTCATAAATGAATTGGAAAGTGTTTCCTTATTTCGCTTCTTTACTTTTAAGTCTTTTTAAAAATACAAATTTATTCAGATATATTTCATATATCATAAAATTCATTTAATTTGTATAATAATATCTGTTTTTAACCCTCTATAAATAAACTTGTATGTATCAATTGTTATTCCCCATTGTAGCTCCTCACCCCCAACCACAAACCCCAGGCAACCACAGATCTGCTTTTCATTTCTGTAAATTTGCCTTCACTGAGCATTTCCTATCAGTGAAATCACATACTGTGTGGTTTTGTGACTGGCTTCTATCACTTAAATGTTTTCAAGAGTAAAACAGGTTATAGCATGTATCATTACTTTATTTTTTTGCAGTTTTTGGCTGGGGCTGGGTTTGAACCCACCACCTCTGGTATATGGGGCCAGCGACCTACTCCTTTGAGCCACAGGCACTGCCCAATACTTCATTTTTTATTGCTGAATAATATTAAAATGTATATATATACATTAGAACATTTTAATAGAACATTTTCATCATCCCCAAAGAAACCTCATTTACATTAACAGTAATGCCCCCATTTACTCCCATTTCTCTCATCCTTAATCAGTAACTAATATATTTTCTGTCTCTATATATTTGTCTTCTCTGGATAGGTCATGTAAATGGAATCATACAATATATGATCTGTTGTGACTGACTTAATTTACTTAACATAGTGTTGATGAAATTTAACCACATTGGAGCACAATTAAGTACATTGGTACTTAATTTCTTTTTCATTGTCATATGATATTCCATTGAAGGAATATACCTCAATTTATTCATTGAACAATAGTTGGACATTTAGATTGTTTCTGTATTTTTTCTATACAGAATAATGCTGTTGTGAAGTTTTTATGTGGACATGCTTTCATTTCACTTCAGTAGATACATAAGAGTGGACATGCTATACAATATGGTAACTTTATGTTTAACTTTTTTTTTCCAGATAATTTATTTATTTATTTATTTATTTTTATTGAATGGTAACTATGTACATTAATGCACTTCTAGGGTACAGTGTGGGGTTTTCACACACAATCCAAAATACTTCC
Organism: Otolemur garnettii; assembly: GCF_000181295.1. Taxonomy (NCBI): domain Eukaryota; kingdom Metazoa; phylum Chordata; class Mammalia; order Primates; family Galagidae; genus Otolemur; species Otolemur garnettii. Next base: position 583,943 of record NW_003852651.1, on the reverse strand, counting down.
ATCAAACTGGTTAACATAGCCTTCATGTCATTTTCTTAGTTATTGTTTTAAAACGTTCACATTCTAC
>NW_003852651.1:572683-579909 GCF_000181295.1 Otolemur garnettii | reverse complement strand
ATCACCTTCAGGGATTCCTATAAGGCGAATATTAGTTTTCTTCAAATTGTCCGAGAGTTCTCTGAGAGTGAGATCTGTTTTTGCTCTCCATTTCTTTTCATTTTTGCACTCCTGGGCTTCTTCAAAAGCTTTGTCTTCATAGTCAGAGATCCTTTCTTATATCTGTTGCACTCTGTTACGGAGGAATTCCACCGTGTCTTTCGAATCCTTGAGGTCTGCAACCTGTTGTCTCAGTGTTTCAAAATCTTTGATCATTTTTTCTTTGAAATCATTGAGTTCTTGATACATCTTTTGAATGATTTTTTGAGATATCTTTTGAATAATTTCTTGTGAAATCTTTTGAATAATTTCTTGAGCTCATAATTCCTTCTTTTCTTTCATTCTTTTAATCTTATTTGCTATCCACATTCTGAATTCGATTTCTGACATTGCAGCCTTTTGCTAGTGGATGGGATCTTCAATTTTGTCTGCCCCATTTTCCCTTGGAGGAGTTGATCTACTCTGGTTATTCGAGTTGCCAGAGTTTTTCCCCTGATTCCACCCCATGCTGAGTTTACCTTGTTTGGAGGCCTTATCAGAACCATTCAGTTGGTGGCTTCTTCTGATTGCCCAGAGAGACAGGCAGAGTGTGTCTGTTGTCTTCTCCCAGTTCTCGGGTGCTTGTGCAACCAGGGTGCAGTGGAATGGTAGCAGCTGCACGGGAGTGTGCGTGGCTGGATTAGACCTTGTTCACCCTGCCAGGGTGACCAGGGGACAGGAGACCGGCAACAGCCAGATCAGTCCTAGTTCGGCCCCTCCAGGGCAACTGGTGGAACAGGGGAACTTTAGTGGCTAGATCATCCTAGTTAAGCACCCTCAAGCAGCCAGGGGGTGGGGGAATGGCAGCAGTAGCACAGGGTACGCGAGCAACCAGATCAGTCCTAGTTTAGCCCCACCAGAGTAGCTGTGGGGGAGTGGAGGACTCCCTCACCATCACCCGTTGGACGTGTGCAGCACTGGCAAGCCAATCTGTGCCCTCCCAGCATGGAAGCCCAGAGCATGGAACTCCTCCACCTCCATCCATGGGACGTACGTGGCTCTAGCAAACATTTCTGGGCCCGCCCAGAGTTTAGACTCCTCCACTGCCACCTGCAGGGCGCGCGTGGCTCTAGCAAGCAGTTCTGGGCCCACCCAGCTTGGGTGCCTGGAGTGGGGAAATCCTCCCCTATTCCCCGTGGGGTGTGTGCGTCTCTAGCAAGCTGTTTTGGGTCTACCTGGAATGGAGGACTCCTCTGCCACTGCCTGCGGGACTCCAAACTTCCAAACCTTGGAGTGAGTGGGTGGAGACTCCTCGGAGTTCAATGTTGCAGGTGGGGAATATATACAGTTTTATATAGTTTAAACCTTCCCTCAACCATACACCCGGGATGCCCCTTTGAATAGTTTTTGGGTAGTCTGCCAGGTTTAAGGGGTTCAAATCAGTTGTCCCAGTCAGCACTTGTTTCACGTGGAAGAGTTCAAATGTCTCTGGGAGCTGGATAAGAGGGGTCTGCTTGGAGCTCAGATATAACTTGCTCCAGTGCTCCGTGAGGGCAAAGGGACCCACCTGGCAAATGGGTTATTCTGGGAAGGTTAATACCTCCTTCCCCACCTTGCACCCAGTCACTCATAATCTCCTAGGTCTGTGACCCTATTCACCCCAGTAGGCCACAGCTCCCGGGGTTTATGACTAGCAAAATCGCCAGAAATCTGAGTTCAGCAGGTGGGCCTTGTGTGTTTAAATTAGGCCTCTGTCTGGGTAGATTTCTCTGCCAGTCATAGGTTGCAGTCAGCTCTGGGCAACAGACAAATAGCAGTTTACACTCAGGTGTCAATTCTAGCCTCTGCCCACCCACTGCCTTTGTCTCAGCAGTATTAGATCCTGAGGGCTGGTGCTTTACTTATGAAAGTTATCTGTGTTTTGCCTGTGGCTGCTGTCCGGAACCTCTGTTTGCCCAGAGAGACAGGGCTGGAATGGCGTCAGTTTGCAGCTCAGGATGCCACTATTGCTGTATTGGCATCCTCTGAGCTGATTTTCTTCTCCTTACGCCTGTACCACAGTTAGCACAGAACAGTACCAGCCCTTTCCCCCTCCACTTCTCTCAAGGAGATGCCCAAGAATCTGGATTCCATAGTTAACAAACCTTCAGACCTCAGAGTGGGTGGGTGGGGACTCCTCAGAGTTCAATGTTTCAGGTAGGGAATATATACAGTTTTATACAGTTTTATAGTTTTATGCCTGGCCAGAGGGTGCTGTGGCATGTCAGCGGGGGTAGGAGTTCCAGTTTTTAAGGGGTCTCTCCCATGGGATAGAGTGGGAGGAAGTTTGAACTCTGCTCGCTTGTTTGCATGGAGTAAACTGCGAGCCCTTCTTGTAGGGGAGGGGACTCCCGTCTGCTTGGTAGTGGATTTTGTACCTTTTGGTTGTATTTTTGGGTTCGCAGCTCGCCTCAGGAAGGTTGAAGTGCACTCTTCAATCTTCTCTCTTGGCTCTGCTCCAAACCATCAGCTAGCTTGCTAAGCTTCTGTCCTTTAAGCCTCCTTCTGGACGGGAGCTTCTGTAAAAAGCTGGCTGCAGTCCGCCATCTTGGCTCTGCACCCCCCCCATCCTTTTGAGATATTACCAGGCTTTTTTCCAAAGCAGCTGCTTCACTTTATTGTCCCACCAGCTGTGCAATGAGGGCTCAACAACTCAACAATAGAAGATAAATAATTCAGAATTAAAGTGTGGCCAAGAGCTGGGCATGGTGGATCACCTGTAATCCTGACACTCTGGGAGGCATAACCTATAATCCTAACACTCTGGGAGGCTAAGGTGGTTGGATTGTTTGAGCTCAGGAGTTCAAGAAAAACTAGCCCAGTGAGGTGACGCACACCTATAGACCCAGCTACTCAGAAGGCTGAAGCAAGAGGATCGCTTGAGCTCAAGAGTTTGATGTTGCTGTGAGCTATGATGATGTCATGGCATTCTACCCAGGGCAACAGAGTATGACTCTGTCTCAAAAATAAAATTAAAAAATAAAATAAAATGAATAATAAAATAAAAATAATAAAAATAAAATAAAATTTTAAAAATGAGCAAATGATTTAAATAGGGATTTTTTTCCATAGATGACATATCAGACTGATAAGCACATAAAGAGATTTTCCATATATTATTCAGGAACTGTAACTCAAAGGCACAATGAAATTCGACTTCACACCTACTTATAATCTCTGGAATTTAAAAGTAGGAACAAGTGTTGGAGAGGATGTAAGGAAATTAGTTGTGAGTATTTGTATATTTCACAAATATGAAATCATTTTATAAATGATTTTTCTCCCATTCTTCGGTTATCTTTTCATTTTCTTGGTAGTATCCTTTGAAGCACATACTTGGTTTTTTTTTTTTTTTTTTTTGAGACAGTCTCACTTTATTGCCCTCAGTAGAGTGCTGTGGTGTCATAGTTCATAGCAACCTCAAAATCTTGGGCTCAAGAAGTTGTCATCTCAGCCTCCAAAGTTGCTGGGAATACAGGTGCCGGCCACAATGCATGGCCATTTTTTAGAGATGGAGTCTTATATTTGCTCAGGCTTACGCACTTGTAAGCTCAGCCAATCCACCTCCCCGAGTGCTAGGATTATAGGCGTGACCCACTGCGTTGGGCCCATAATCATTTTTAATTGTGATGAAATCTAATCCATTTTTTTCTTTGCCACTTGTGCTTTTAGTGTCATATCTAAAATTCCATACCATAAGTTCATGAAGATTGGTTCCTATATTTTCTTTTAGGAATTTTATAGGTTTATATCTTACATTTAGTTCTTTGACCCATTTTGATTTAATTTGTGTGTATAGTGTGAGTTAGAGATCCAGATTAAGATTTTTGGATATGGATATCTGGTTTTCCCAACACCATTTATTGAAAAGACTATTATTTCACCCCAGACAAAGGTCTTGGTACCTTTATTGACAATCAGGTGACCATAGATCTATAGATTTATGTCTGAACTCTTAATTCTATTCTATTGATCTATAAGTCTGTCCTCATGCCAATCTAAATTGTCTTGATTAATTTATGCTTTTAGTTTATACTTTATGGTATGTTCTGAAATTGTATAGTGAGCACTTTAACTTTGTTCTTTTTCAAGATTGTTTTGGCCCCGTGCAGTGGCTCACACCTATAATCCTAGTACTCTAGGAGGCTGAGAGAGGTAGATTGCTTAAGCTCAGGAGTTCTAGAACAGCCTGAGCAAGAGCAAGACTCCTTTACTAAAAAATTACCTGGGCCCTGAATGAGGCAACTGTTGTCTCAGCTACTCCGGAGGCTGAGGTAGGAGGATTGCTTGAGCAGAAGAGTTTTAGGTTGTTATGAGATATGATGCCACAGCACTCTACTTAGACAGGATGACGGTGAGAGTCTGTCTCAAAAAAAGAAAAAGGAAGAAAAAAAGAAAGAATTGTTTTGGCTATTCCAGGTAAATTGAATTTTCATATGAATTTTAGGGTCAGCTTATTTGTTTCCACAAAATTAACACAAGTGCCCTGGCGTCAGCCTAGGTTACAGCAAACTCAAACTCCTGGACTGAAGCAATCCTTCTGCCTCAGTCTCCCAAGAAGCTAGGACTACAGGTTCTGACCATAATGCCTGCCTAATCTTTCCATTTTTAGTAGACTATCTTTCTACTTTTAGTAGAGACTGGTCTTGCTCTTGTTTAGGGTGGTCTCAAACTCCAAAGCTCAAGCGATCCTCCTATTTCAGTCTCCTAGAGTGCTAGTAAATCATTTTTTTAATTTATTCTGTCAATCTCTGCCTTTTTTTTTTTTTTTTGAGACAGGGTCTCAAGCTGTTGCTTGGGGCAGCTTGCAGTGGCATCATTCCTCACTCATTGCAACTTCAGACTCCTGGACTCAAGTTTCATGTACCTGTGGTCTCAGTCTCCTGAATAGCTGAGACCACAGGCACATGCCACCACACCTGGATAATTTCTCTATTTTTCTTTTTTGTAGAGACAGGGGTTTTGTTCTTGGTCAGGCTGGTCTCGAATTCCTGGCCTCAATCAGTCCTCCCACCTTGGCCTCCCAAAGTGCTAGGACCACAGCTGTGAGCTACTACACCCAGCCTAATCTCTCCTTTTTGTTTGAAGTATTACGATCATTTTGTTGAATGTAATTATAGACAAGGTAGGATTTATGCCTGTATATTTTTTGTTCTTTGTTTTCTATATGTCTTATAATGTTTTTGTTCTTTTTTCCTTTATTTCTGCCTTCTTTTGTGTAAAATAGATATTTTCTAGTATAACATATCAATTTCCTTATTTTTTATCATTGTAATTACTAGTATTTTTATGGTAGCCATGGATCACAATTAGCTTAATTTTTTTGCACTTCTTAATTTAAATCAATCTAGTTAAGATTAATGCTAACTTAATTTCAATAGTATATAAAACTTTAATTCAGATATGTGTGTATTAGTCCCTCTAAACCTCTTTGTGCTATTAATTTTATACACATTATATCTTTGTATGTCATAAACTCATCACCACAGTTTTATAATTATTGCTTTATATGGTTGTCTTTGAAATCAGATAGGGAAAGAAAATAGTTATAAACACAAAGTACTTTCATACTGGATATTATGTTTCCCTATATTGTTTTCTTTAATAGTGTGCTTTATTTCTTCTTTCTTCATATGAACTTGAGTTACTGTCTAGTGTTCTTTTATTCCATCCTAAAGTTCTCCCTTCAGTATTTCTTGTATGGCAAGTCAACTAGCAATGAATTTTCAGTTTTTATTTATTAGAAAAGTTTTCATTTCTATTTATGAATTTTTTGGAGAAAAAAAATTACTCTATTGCTCTGGGTAAAGTGCCATGGCATCATATCTAACAGCAACCTCAAACTCTTGGGCTTGAGCAATTCTCTTGCCTTAGCCTTCCAAGAAACTGGGGCTATAGTGATATGCCACCATATCTGGCTAATTTTTCTATTTTTAATAGAGATGAGGTCTTGCTCTTGCTCTTATTCTTGCTCAGGCTGGTTTTGAACTTCTGAACTTAAGCAGTCCACCTGCCTTGACCTTCCAGAGTGCTAGGATTACAGGTATGGGTCACCATGCCTGGTCTATGAAACATTTTTAAAAACAAGGATGTAGAGAACTAGCTTAAGGTGAATCAAAGGCTATTAAAGGACCTAGTACAATTCAACTTATAAAAACATAAGATATTAAAAAGCATGCCTCTGTTTTATTTGGTGACTAGGGAGTAAGAAGAAAATTTTTGTGACTTCCAATTCAAGTATGTCAACACTCTGACAACTTCCAACCCACAGAATTTTCTGTTACTCTTAATGCCTTTTCTTCTGGCCCAGGCTAAATTCCTTTAATCATTTACATGTAGAACCCTATTATAATAGAAACTCTAAAATAGCTATTTAAAACTCTTCTTTCAAGGAAAATAGATGCTTTCATTTCTTCCATAAAACTGATAGAAAAAATAATGAAAATACAAAATTAAAAGAAAAAAAAATTTTGCTTAATAATTCTATTAATAAAGTTTCATTTTATGCAATAAAATACCTGAAAACATAGATAAAATTATTTTTGTGAAAGAAACCAAACCATTTAGACTTAGACATTCTAGTATTTTAGGAAATAATGTAAAATAATAAAGATTCCATTCTGGGCAGGGCACAGTGGCTCATGCCTTTAATCCTAGCACTTTGAGAGGCTAAGGTGGGAGGATCACTTGAATACATGAGTTTTAGGTTACTGTGAACTAGACTAATGCCATGATACTCAGGCCTAGGCAAAAGAGTGAGACTCTGTCTCAGAAAATAAAAATACATTCTAATCTTAACAAAAGCAGAAATCAAAATCATGGCATATTCAAGGCCAAATGCAGTGGCTCACATTCTGGGAGGCTGTGAAGGAAGGATTTTTTTTATTATTACATTAATGCAAACATGGGGTACAGTGTAGTGTTTTCATATACATTTTGAAATACTTTCATCAAGCTGGTTCACATAAATTTCATGTCATTTGCATAGTCATTGTGTCAAAACATTTACATTCTAGTTCTAGAAAAGATCATTTGTACCCTTGTTAGACAGAAATATAGGTGATCTTTCCGGTTACCCTCCCACCACCCAGCCACCCTTCTCCCCTCCCCGTCCCCACCCCTTCCCCATATCTTTGGGCTAGAATTAAGTTGTTTCTTTCATTTGAGAA
>NW_003852651.1:525004-569646 GCF_000181295.1 Otolemur garnettii | reverse complement strand
CTTTAATGGGGATTGCATTAAAATTGTATATTGCTTTGGGTAATATGGACATTTTAACAATGTTGATTCTTCCTAGCCATGAACACGGTATATTTTTCCATTTGTTAACATTTTCGGCTGTTTCTTTTCTTAGAGTTTCATAGTTCTCTTTACATAGATCTTTCACATCCTTTGTTAAGTATACCCCCAAATATTTCATCTTCTTAGGTACTACTTTAAACGGGATGGAGTCCTTAACTGTTTTTTCAGCTTGGCTGTTGTTGGTATATATAAAGGCTACAGATTTATGAGTGTTGATTTTGTATCCTGATACGCTACTGTATTCCTAGGAAGGATATCTTGAGCTCAGGAATTTAAGAGTAACCTGAGCAAGAGTGAGATCCCATCTCTACCAAAAGTAGAACAGTTAGGCATACATTTTTTGTGGGGGCTTATGGTCCTAGCTACTCAGGAGGCTGAAGCATGAAAACCACTTGAGCCTAAGAGATTGAGTTTTCTGTGAGGTAGGCTGACTCCATGGCACTCTTTTCTGGTGAAACAGTGAAACTGTCTTAAAATGAAATCATGGCATATTCAGGAAAGGACTTATTGTAAAAATGCTTTGTTCAATGAAAATTCAGATCTTAGGATATTCTTTGTATTCTAGTCATCCATAAGAACTACTTGTTAGAATAAACACTGAAATCATAAAGTTTCTTTTGCATGTACTCAAGAATTATTCATCTTACATTTTTCAGATCCTTTTTTTGTTTGTTTGTTTTCAGTCTCTCCTTTTCTTTTATTATTTTCCTTCATCTGTACCCCATTCCCATTTTTTAAATTAAATCATAGCCTTGTACATTAATGCAATTATGGGGCACAATGCACTGGTTTTATATATAATTTGAAATACTTTCATGAAACTGGTTAATGTAGCCTTCACTGCATTTTCTTAGTTATTGTGTTAAGACATTTATATTCTATACTTAATAGATTTAACATGTACCCTTGTAAAATGCACCATAGGTGTGGTCCCAACAATTACACTCCCTCCATCCATCCACCCCCTCCCTTCCCCTCCCCTCCGCTCCCCTGCCCTGCCCCATCTTCTTTCTCCTTCATCTTGGAATGTAGTTCGGTTATAGCATTCATATGGAAGTGTGGGTATCTATAAATTGGTTTCATAGTAGGACTAAGTGCATTGGATACTTTTTCTTCCATTCTTGAGATACTTTGCTAAGAAGAATATGTTCCAGCTTCATCCATGTAAACATGAAAGAGATAAAGTCTCCATCTTTTTTAAGGCTGCATAAAATTTCATGGTATACATACACCACAATTTATTAAGCCATTCATGGGTTGATGGGCACTTGGGCTTCTTCCATGACTTAGCAATTATGAATTGGGCTGCAATAAACATTCCGATGCAACTATCTTTGTTATAAAGTGATTTTTGGTCTTCTGGGTATATATACCTAGTAGATAAATTGAAGAATTGAATGGCCGGTCTATTTTTAGATCCCTACATGATCTTCAAACATCTTTCCAAAAGGAACATATTAGTTAGCATTCCCATCAGCAGTGCAGAAGTGTTCCCTTTACTCCACATCCACACCAAAATCTATGGTTTGGGATTTTGTGATGTGGGCAATTCTTACTGGAGTTAGATGCTATCTGAAAGTAGCTTTGATTTGCATTTCTCTGGTGATTAAGGATGGTAAGCATTTTTTCATATGTCTATAGTCCATGCATCTGTCTTCTTTAGAGAAGTTTCTCTTCAAGTCGCTTGCCCAGACTGAGATGGGAGCACTTATTCTTTTCTAGCTAATGCCTTTGAGTTTTCAGTGGATTCTGGTTATTAAACCTTCGTCAGAGACATAACGTGCAAATATCTTCTCTCATTCTGAGGGCTGTCTGCTTGCTTTACATACTGTGTTTTTGAATGTGCAGAAGCTTTTTAGCTTGATCAGATCCCAGTAATGTATTTTTGGTGTTGCTTCAATTGCCTGGGGGAGGGGGATGGTCCTCCTCATAAAATATTCTCCCAGGCTGATTTTTATAGTTTCATGTCTTAAGTTTAAATCCTTTATCCAGTCAGAATCTACCCTTGTTAATGGTGAAAGGTGTGGGTCCAGTTTCAGTCTTCTACAGATCGCCAGCCAGTTCACACAGCACTATTTGTTAAATACGCAGTCTTATCTCCACTAAATGTTTTTGATTGGCTTATCAAAGATCAAGTGACAGTAAGTAGCTGGATCATCTCTTGGTTCTCTATTCTGTTCCATACATCTACCTCTGTTTTTATGCCAGTACCATGCTGTTTTGATCACTGTCGATTTATAGTATCGTCTGAGGTCTGGAAGCATGATTCCTCCTGCTTTGTTTTTATTTCTGAGTAATGTCTTAGCTATTCGAGGTTTTTTCTGATTCCATATAAAATGAAGTATTATTTTTTTGAGATCTTTAAAGTGTGACAGTGGTGCATTAATGGATTGCATTAAAATTGTATTTTGCTTTGAGTAGTATGGACATTTTAAAAATGTTGATTCTTCCCAGCCATGAGCATGGTATGTTTTTCCATTTGTTAACATCTGTAGCTATTTCTTTTCTTAGAGTTTCATAGTTCTCTTTATAGAGATCTTTCACAACCTTTGTTAGGTAAACTCCCAAATATTTCATCTTCTTTGGCACTACTGTGAACAGAATAGAGTCCTTGACTGTTGTTCCAACTTGACTATTTTTGGTATATATAAAGGCTATTGAATTGTGAGTACTGATTTTGTAACCTGAGATGCTACTATATTCCTTTATCACTTCTAAGAGTTTTGTAGTTAAATCCCTTGTGTTTTCCAGATATACAATCATATCATCTGCGAAGAGTGAAAGTTTGATCTCCTTTGACCCTATATGGATACCCTTGATTGCCTTTTCTTCCCTAATTGCAATGGCTAAGACTTCCGTTACAATGTTAAAAAGCAGTGGAGACAATGGGAAACCTTGCCTGGTTCCTGATCTTAGTGGAAATAATTTGAATTTAACTACATTCAATACAGTACTGGCTGTGAGCTTGCTGTAGATGGTCTGTATCAGTTTAAGAAATGTCCCTTCCATACCTGTTTTTTAAGTGTTCTGATCATGGAAGGATGCTGGATATTATCAAAAGCATTTTCTGCGTCAATTGAGAGAATCATATGGTCTTTTTTATTTATTTTATTTGTGTGATGAATTATATTTATAGATTTATATATATTGAACTAACCTTGAGAAACTGTGATAAAACCCACCTGGTCATGGTATATAATTTGTTCTGTTGCTGGATTCTGTTTGCTAGGATCTTATTGAATATGTTTGCATCAATATTCATTAGAGATATTAGTCTATAATTTTCTATACTTGTTGGATCTTTTCCTGGTTTGGGGATCTAGGTGATGTTTGCTTCATAGAATGTGTTGGGTAGTATTTCTTCTTTGTCTATATCTTGATGAAGATAAAGTAATATAGGTACTAGTTCCTATTTAATGATTTGGTAGAATTCTGATGTGAAGCCATCTGGTCCCCGACTTTTCTTTTGGGGGAGTTTTTGTATAGTTGATGCTATTTCAGAACTTGATATAGGCCTGTTCAACATTTCCACTTCATTCTGGCTAAGTCTAGGTATGTGGGGGTGCTTCCAAGAATTGGTCTATTCCTTCAGATCTGCATATTTCTGAAAATAACGTTTTACGTAATATTCATTAAGAATTTTTTGAATTTCTGAGGAGTCTGTTGTTATTTAGTCTTTGTCATTTCTAATTGATAAAATAAGAGATTTTACTCTTTTATTCCTGGTTAGGTTAGCTAACGGTTTATCTATTTTATTGACCATTTTGAAAAACCAACTTTTTGATTTATTGATCTGTTGTATAATCCTTTGTTTTCAATTTCATTTAATTCTGCTCTAATTTTGGTTATTTGTTTTCTTCTGCTGGGTTTGGGAATGGCATGTTTTTCCTTTTCCTGTTGCTTGAGATGTCCCATTAAGTTGTTAACTTCCTCTCTTTCTGTTCTCTTGAGGAAGGCTTGCAGTGCTTTAAATTTCCGTCTTAGGACTGCCTTTGCAGTATCTCAGAGGTTCTGGTAATTTGTGTCTTCATCATTGTTTTGTTCCAGAAATTTGGTAATTTCCTTCTTAATCTCATCGATGACCCAGGTATCATTCAGCATGAGGTTAGTTAGTTTCTGTGTTTTTGTATGAGTGTCCAGATTTCTGTTGTTACTGAGTTCAACTTTTATTCCATCATAGTCCGAGAAAATACAAGGAATAATTTCCATTCTTTTAAAATTGCTGAGGTTAGACTTGTAACCTAATATGTGATCAATTTTGGAGGATGTTCCATGGGCTGATGAGAGGAATGTGTATTCAGTTTTGTTAGGATGAAATGTTCTGTACATGTCTGTTAAATCCAATTTTGAATGATTAAGTTTAAGTCTAAAATTTCTTTGCTTAGTTTCTTATTGGAGGATCTATCTAGCACTGCCAAAGAGGTGTTAAAATCTCCAACTATTATGGTGCTGGAGGAAGTCAAGTGGCTTATGTATGTTAGAGTCTCTCTTATAAGTTGAGGCACATTCTGGTTGGGTGCATAAATGTTAATAAAATTGAAATCTCATTATGTTGAGTGTTATGCTTAACACGTATGAAGTGACCATCCTTATCTTTCCTTACTTTTGTTGGTTTAAAGCCGATTGTATCTGCAAATAAAATTGCAACACTTACTTTTTTCTGATTTCCATTTGCCTGACCATCCCTTCACCCTGAGTCTATATTTATCTCTTCAGGTAAGATGAGATTCTTATATGCAGCAGATATCTGGCCTGAGTTTTTGTATCCAGTCAGCCAACCTGTGCCTCTTTAGAGGATAGTTTAAGCCATTCACATTAATTGAGAATATTGATAAGCCTGGTAGAATTTTGAGTATCAAGTTTTTTGAAAGTCCAGCAGACATTTTTAATTCTTTGGCTACTGTGGAAGTTGGAATTTGATCAAAAGTTTCTGAGTGAGTTTACTTTTGTGGTAGAGCATTGTGCTTGTCATTGTGAAGGATGGGTCTGAGAATATCCTGGAGATCTGGTTTAGTTATGGCAAATTTTTTCAACATGTGAATGTCATTATAGCATTTAATTTCTCCACTGTAAATGAAACTCATTTTAGCTAGATACAGGATCCTGGGTTGAAAGTTATTTTTTTTATGAGGTTAAAGGTCAATGATCATCCTCTTCAAGCTTAAAAAGTTTCAGCAGAGAGATCTGCAGTCATTTTAATATTCTTCCCCTTGTAGGTTATGGGTTTCTTACGTCTGGCTCCTTGCAGAATTTTCTCCTTCATATTAACTTTGGTGATGTTAATTATAAGGTGTCTGAGAGATGTCTTATTTGGGTTGAGTCATGCTGGGGTTCTGAAACCGTCTGCTATCTTAATTTCAGAATCTCTTGCAATGTTTTGGATGTTCTCCTTTATTATCTCTTGGAGTAGAGCATCTGGGCCTTTTGAAGCAACCTCTTCTCCTTCAGGGTTTCCTGTAAGGCGAATGCTTGCTCTTTTGGAGTAGTCCCACAATTCTCTCAGGGAATGGTCCATTTTTGCTGTCCACTTCTCTTCCTCTTTGAGCTTTTGGGAGCATTCAAAAGCTTTATCTTCAATGTCAGAGATCCTTTCTTCTGCCTACTCCATTCTGTTACTAAAGGATTCTACTGTATTTCTCAGATCTTTGAGGGCTGCAAGTTCTTGCCTCAATGTATCAAAATCTTTGGTGATTTTGTCTTTGAATTCACTGAATTCTTGAGACAACTTTTGAATTGCTCCTTGAAATTCTAATTCCATTTTTACCTCCATTCTGTTGATTTTATTTGTCATCCAAATTCTGACCTGGATTTCTAACATCTCAGCCATTTGTTTATGAATGAGATCTTATGGTGTGTCTGCCTTTTCGTTCCTTGGGGAAGTTGATCTACTCTGATTATTCATGTTGCCAGAGTTTTTCTCCTGATTCCACCCCATGATTATTTTTCACTGGCTAGATGGGCAGTTAAGGTGAAATTTGATTGGGGGCTCCGAAGTTGTGGTTAACTAGCCCTTTGCCAAGGATCTGGGACTGGGGACTGTAGCTTTTTCCCCTTCAACTTTCCAAAGTACCCATACAGTATTACATTCTGAGGCTCTGAGGACCTGCTTGGTGTGGTGGGGTTAGGTGGCTCTGTCTTGTATTCAACTGGTCTTTGTCCAATCCTAGTGGATCAGTGACTCTGGGTTGAAGTCCCAGCTGTGGAGAAATACAAGTAACTAAGACAGCCCATCCCCCACAGGCAACAACTAGAAGAGGAAAATCAATCCTTCCCTTTGCCACATAACCAGGGTACCACCCAAGAGGGTCCTTGGGTGATTGACCCAGTTTAGGAGTTCTAAACCAATTTACCCAATTGGTACCAACTCTCAATTGGGGAGTTTGAAAGGTCTCCAGCAACTAGAGAGCATAGGTCTACTGGATGCTCAAATATAGCTTGCTCTGGTGCTCTGTGGGGTCAGAAAGGCCCACCCAGTAGCAGAGTTGGACCAGGGGGCTGATATCGTTTTCCCCACCTTGCACCTCTTTCATGCCCAGTCACTGGTAACCCCTTTGGGGGTGTGTGGTCCTGCTGCCTCTAATAAGCAGATGTGCCAGGGCTTTGCATCTGCAAGAGTCAAAGGAAAGTCAATGCCCTCTCAGCCTGGCCACCACCCTCTACCACCAGTTGGCTGGGGGAGCTGAGGCCTGCCTGCCTTGGGTACTCAATGGCACCTGCGGGCTTTCCACCTGAGCTCAGTCTGAACCTGAGGATAATGAGTCAGCAAATGATTCTCTCCCTCAGCCACTGCGCCTTTGCCCCAGCCACTCTGCAGCACTGATACCCCTATAGGGCAAAGTCTGGCTTCCTCTGGCTGTCCTCAGAGTTGAGGAGGTGTCTCTCCAAGATTAGACCCCTGGCAGAATTGCTGTACTATTGGTGAATCTTCGTGGGAGGTGTCTCTGCACAACTCCTAGGCAGCTTCCATGGCTAGGGAGGCGGCTGTAGTGGTTGCTCCTGGAGCATGGGGCACACAGCTCCAGAAGCAGAGTATGGTATGTGGTGTGCAGCTCTGGTTGGGCAGATGCACAGTGGCTCCAGCAGGGTGGGGCATGTGGCAGGAGGCTCCAGCAGGGTGAAGCACCTGCACTTGTCATGTGGCTCTGGCAGGGTGGAATGTAGGGCGCTTGGTTTCAGCAGGGCAGGGTGTGACTCGCAAGTCTTCTCCCACAGGTGGTTTTTACTTTCACAGAGCCAAGCCCGACAGCCTCCTCCCCTCTGCACTACTGCTGGGCTCACTATTATAGTGCAGCTTTTCTACCATGGCCCTTGCGGTGACCGAACATGGCAATGAACCGCTGACATTCCAGTCTCTTCAGAGTTAAGCTTTTGGACCATCAGGCGAGTGGGGAAGGGTGGACTGGAAGTTTAAAATGGCAGGCAGAGTGTTAGTTCAACTTTCATGCCTGGCAAGGGAGTGCTCACGGTCATAGCAGTGTCCCTCTGGAGAAATAGTCCCCAGTTCCTGCATCTCTCTCCTGTGGAGTAAGACAAGAGGTCCTCAGTTTACCGCTCGCTTGTAGAAAACCTGCAGTGAGAAAAAAAAGAAACAAACAAAAACCCCACAACTCTCTTGGAGGAGAGGACAGACACTTTTCCTTTGGGATGAGTTTTGTACCTGAAATTTGCTCTCTTGGAGACACAGCTTGCCTCAGCAGAGGTGATGTGCAGTTATCTGTAGCAGCCCATAGAGCCTATGGCTAGGAAGAGTGAGAGTTATAAGAAATACCTGTATAGCTCAATAATGGAATACCTTGGTGAAAAGGGCATGGAGAGGGATTTAGCTCTCCTAACAAGCATGTGAGCTCAGGAGATGACAGCATTGGTGAATTGGCAGTCTCTACACCTGTGGTGTTGAGAGGCACGAGATCAGCCTTATATTAGGCTGGAGGAGAAAGCAGTCTAGAGCATGCACATTTTATCATGGACCTGCTTACTCTGACTCTGTCTCCTCTCCTGCCTGCAGAATGCCAGCATAACGTCTCTCTGATGAAGATTACCAAGCTCTGCTAAAGACTAAGATCTATCTTTCTAAGAAGACTGCTTTACTCTCTCTAAGACTCTCTCTCTCTCTCTCTCTCTCTCTCCTGCTAAAGTAGGTAGCCCTCAGGCACCTATGAGAAATTTTTCCTGAGGAAGGTAGCTTAGAAGTCCACATCTGGAACCTAGAAGGCAGGCCCAAGACCTGGCCAGTCCTGGGCCCTGACAAGCAGTGGCAGGGGTAGGCTGTAACAGTTATTACTCTTCTCTCTCAACTCAGGTCCCGGTCTTCAGCTTTATTGGGTGCTTTCTGGTCATTATCCTTCCCTCTGGACAGGAACTTCTGTCAAAAGCTGGCTCCAGTTGGCCATCTTGCTCCTCCTCCATCTTTTTTAATGGCTGAATAGTATTCCAAGTTCTATATATACCACAGCTTATAAAGCCATTCCTGGGTTGATGGGCATTTAAGTAATTTCCATATTTTGGCGATTGTAAATTGAGCTGAGAGAAACAGTCTAGTACAAATGTACTTATAATAAAAGGATTTTTTTTTCTTCTGGGTAGTTCCGTAGTAATGGAATTGCGGGATCAAGTGGGAGGTCTAGTTTGAGTTCTTTGAGGATTCTCCATACTTCCTTCCAAAAAGGTTTTCCTAGTTTGCAGTCCCACCAGCAGTGTAATAGTGATTCCTTCTCTCCACAGTCATGCCAGCATCTGCAGCTTTGAGACTTTGTGATGTGGGCTATTCTCACTGGGGTTAGGTGATATATCAGGATAGTTTTGATTTGCATTTCTCTGATTATTAGGGATGATGAGCATTTTTTCTTATGTTTGTTAGCCATTCATCTGTATTCTTTAGAGAAGGTTCTATTCATATCTTTCGCCAGTGATACATGGGAGTATTGGGTCTTTTTTGTTGATTAGAGTTCTCTATAGATCCTAGTTATCAAGCTTTTGTCTGATTCATAATATGCAAATATCTTTTCCGATTCTGAAGGTTGTTTATTTGTTTTCTTTGTTGTTTCATTCACTTTACAGAGGCTTTTCAGTTTAATTAAGTCTCAATTGTTTATTTTTATTGCTGTTGTAATTGCCACAGATGTCTTCTTCTTATAATCTTCCCCCAGACTGGTATCTTCAAATGTTTTCCCACACTTTCTAGAAGTATTTTTATTGTTTCACACCTTGGATTTAAATCTCTTATCCATCACGAATCAGTTTTTGTAAATGGTGAAAGGTGTGGATCCAATTTCAGTCTTTTACAGGTGTTTATCCATTCTCCCAACACCATTTATTGAATAGGGATTCTTTTCCTCAGTGTATGTTCTTGTTTGGTTTATCAAAGATCAGGTGGCTGTAAGATGTTAGTTATATCTCATGGTTTTCTATTTGGTTCCAAAGGTCAATGTCTCTATTTTTGTGCCAATATCATGCTGTTTTGATCACTGTGGCCTTGTAGTATAGCCTAAATTCTGGTAGGATGTTGTCCCCAGCTTTGTTTTTATTACTAAGAATTGCCTTAGCTGTATGGTTTTTTTTCTGGTTTCATACAAATGAAGAATTATTTTTTCCAAATCTGGAAAGTATGATGTTGGTATTTTAATGGGGATGGCATCGAATCTGTAGATTGCTTTGGGAAGTATAGACATTTTAACAATGTTGATTCTTCCCTGCCATGAGCACGGTATGTTTGTCCATTTCTTAATATCTTCTGTTAGGGTTTCATAATTTTCTTTGTAGCAGTCCTTTGCCTCTTTTGTCAAGTACATTCCTAGCTATTTCATTTTTTTTTTGAAGCTACTGTGAAGGGAATTTTGTCCTTGATTAGCTTTTCATCTTGGCTGTTATTGGCATATACAAAGACTACTGATTTGTGGATATTGATTGAGTACAGCAATCATCACTGACTGCCAGTTGAATATCCATGATAACTTGTTCCACTATATTTGAGTACAAGAGTCCTAACATTGTTGTTTTCCCTTAGTGTAGAAATGTTCTTAAGTGATTGACACATAGACTTACCTCTCTGCAGCAAACTTTTTAGAAGCAGAAGTGATTAAGCACAAAAAGTATTCTGAAGAGATTAGTGGGCACTAATATGTTTATGTTTATTACTGTCTTCTCCTTTTAATCCTACCTGCTAACATTCTTCCAGGCTAAGAACACAATCAGCTCTGAAGTCTTCCACAACTTTGTCATGATATTTGTTCCCTCAATGGCATAGTGTGAAATGAAGGGCAAAGAATTAGATGAATGTGCAAAAGAATAACAAATAATGGTATTTGTATTATAAGCTGATTTGTGTGTCTCAGGATTTTAAGATTTAGAAAAAGAAGCATTGCAACAAGCTTGGTATGTCATTTTAATACATCATGGTTGCTTCAACTTAGTAACAAATGTTCTTATAAAACTCTTATATATGTGATTGTTCCAATAAATTCATTAAATTCTTTTTTTTAGTCAAGTCATTTTTATTTGACATATCATACTGAAATGCAGCATTCCTATAAAAATCTTTCAATAATTCACATTGCTGATTCTGTTCTTCATAAAATTTAACTATCTGTTCTCATAGAAAGAAAACTTTGGTTAGTACCTGTCTCTGCAATAGGCAATACACTTTAGAAAATCCACACTAAACACCTCATAGTTCAACTTCAGAATGTTATGAAACTGTACATTAATACAGTCATGGGGTACAATGTGTTGTTTTTATATACAATTTGAAATATTTTCATTAAACTGGTTAACACAGCCTTCATGTCATTTTCTTAGTTATTGTGTTAAGACATTTATATTCTACACTTAGAAAAATTCACACGTACCCTTATAAGATGAACCATAGGCACGATCCCACCAATCACCCTCCCTCCACCCATCCTCCCTGCTCCCCACTCCTCCCTCTCCCCTTTTGCCTTATTCTTGGGCTATAATTGGGTTATACTTTTCTATGAAAGCTATACGTTAGTTTCATAGTAGGGCTGAGTACATTGGATACTTTTTCGTCCATTCTTGAGATACTTTGCTAAGAAGAATATTTTCCAGCTCCGTCCCTGTAAACATGAAGGAGGTAAAGTCTCCGTCCTTCTTTAGGGCTGCATAGTATTCTGTGGTGTACATATACCCAATTTATTGATCCATTTGTGGATCGATGGGCACTTGGGCTTCTTCCATGACCTAGCAATTGTGCATTGGGCTGCAATAAATATTCTGTTACAAATATCTTTGTTGTAGTCTGAGTCTTGGTCTTCTGGATATATACCTAGTAGAGGAATTGTAGGATCAAATGGCAGGTCTATTTTTAGTTCTCTAAGTATTCTCCAGACATCTTTCCAAAAGGAACTTATTAGTTTGCAATCCCACCAGTAGTGTAGAAGTGTTCTCTTTTCTCCACATCCATGCCAGCGTCTCTGATTTTGGGATTTTTTGATATGGGCTAATCTTACTGGTGTTAGATGATATCTCAAAGTAGTTTTGATTTGCATTCATTAAATTCTTTTTTTAAGTGCCAGAGTCTCAGTGGCTCAGGCTGGAGTGCAGTGGCTTTATTATAACTCACTGTAACCATGAACTCCTGGGCTCAAACAATCCTTCTGTCTCAACTTCCAGAGCAGCTGGGACTATAGGCACATGATACCATGCCCAATAAATTTTTTTTAAAAAAGTTTGTAGAGATAAGGTCTTACTGTGTTGTCCAGACTAATCTTGAATTCCTGGCTTCAAGTGACCCTCCCACTGTGGCCTCCTAAAGTTCTGGGATTACAGGCATGAGCCACCACATCCAGCCCTCTATATTTTATTGTTTTTTTTTTTTCACATTCAACCCTCATTAAACTCTTCTTAAGCAATTTTCAGTAATGATTCTATTTAATATTTAATCTCCTTAATTCTAAACTTTCAATGTACAGGATTCATAGAAAATAACAGACTATACATAAGAAATTATTGAGATGGTCATGTACCTCCTTATTAAGTAATATCTTCATTCAAGATTATTCCAGGACAACAGCTTTAAACTATTTCCCAGTTTAGGACATCACTGGGAATGGTATAATGGAAAGCATGCTGACTTGATACTTGGGACACCTGGCTTCTAGCTCTAGCATATAACCCTAGTAGTTACCTTCTGGGTTCCAGTTTCACCATAAAATAGAATGATATTTGCTGTCTCTGTATTATAGGTTTGTTATAGATTTCAAAGAAGATAAAGAAAAGTACTTTGAAGATGTTAATATGGAGTTATAGCTTGCATTTTCCATATTTTTTCATGATTAAGAAAACTACCATGACAAATAGACAAGATATTTTCATAAGTTTGTTTAATTAAATCTTTGGAAATGTTATTGTGTTTAAATGTTACAACTGTATTTAAAATTGATTTTAGATACACTGTGTATATTTTTGGCTTATAATTCAGTCAGAAGAATTGGAACTCTATGAATATTTTCCATGAGAATGATTTTGTAAGTATGAACAATAGTATGAAGTAATCATTTAAATACTTGGTATGATATTCAGATAAGGAAAATTTGCACTGATAGAGTCCTCTGTAATTGATTTCTATAACTTCTTTGAACATTTTATGATCCAGGAGTCATGAATCTCATCAAACAATCTGCATCCTCATTTCTGCTATTCTTGATACACATTATTTTTTAAAATTATAAACAGAAGTATTGGTTAAAGAATAAAATGAGAATCTAGTTTCCTGAAGCTTATCGAAAGTTAATATGTTATATTTAAAAGATAGTCTTTATCTAGACTTTAGAGTTCCAGGTCTGTAATTGGTTGTAAGGACTTGGGCATGTCAATTTTTCTGGATCTCATTTTTGCATTATAAACAAGAGTTTTGCACTAGACCTCTAAGATTCTTTACATTGTTAACGTTCTGTGATTATTTTTATAATGCTTCTAAGCATCTATCCAAGGAAGTTGATTTGAAGATTAGAGTTTATACCAATTATTTAGAGATCCTACTTATTATACTTGATTTATGCCTTAAGGTATCCAAATTTGCTGTCCAAACAATAGGAAACGTTTGAGATTAAAAGGGAATACTGTGAGTAATTACTCCAAGACAACAGCTTTAAACCAGGAATATCCCAGATAAACTAGGTTGGTTTAAACGAGTAGAGTTTGGTCACTCTACTCTGTACCCCACGTGTGGTTCTGCTAACTGCATTGTTGGCCAAAGAAGAGTTATCTATTTATTAACTTGAATTCCTTTTCATGGTTCCTCTGTTTGTTTGTTTGTTTTATAGATCCACTGTGTGTAAAGAGTAGTGTAACATCATGCCACCAATCTACAGCCAGTAAAAAAGGGATGTTCACAGATGATTTGCACAAGCTGGTAGATGACTGGACAAAGGAAGCAGTAGGAAATTCTCTCATTAAGCCAAGCTTAAACCAACTTAAACAGAGTCAACACAAATTAGAGACAGAAAACTGGAACAAGGTATATGAAGTAAGTTGTTTATACTCAATTCTATTTATTTATTAGAACTAAAACCATAAAAATTGATTCACTTATACCTATGGTTACAGTCACTATGAGAAAATGGTATGACTTGATAACATAGGGACTTTCACCTTTGTCTAGATTTATTATGCCTCTCAATAAATTATCTTTTAGATCAGGGGTCAGTAGATTTTTTTCTAGGAAGAGGCCATTTAGTCAATATTTCAGGCTTTTCAAGACATAGGATCACAACTTTTCAAATCTATTTTAGTACAGCCATAGATAATATGTAAATAAATGAGTGTGGCTTTGTTCCATAAAATCTTGACTTAGAAAAAGAGGAGGCAGGCGATAGTTTGCTCACCCTTGTTTTAGACTGTTCTAGCTTAAAAAACAAACAAACACAGTGTCAGAGAAGAAAGCATCTAGAGTGAGGGATAATTCAATCCTGTGGTGCAAGAAGAGTTTGGGTTTATATAATTTGTTCAGTATGAAAGATACTTTTAAACCTCTTTAAGCTAGAATAATAGGTATCTTAAGGTTATGGACAAGATCCCTAGTTATTGCATGTGGCCTTAGACAGGTGTACATGCAGTTGAAATGTGGAAGAGTGACCACAGTGCATTCTGAAGTGGGAATAAGGCAGGTTTATAGAACAGCATAGATAGTATAATATAATTTATGCAAAATTATATACATTACATATATGTTTATATGCATAGAGAAATATGAAAAGCCATGAAAAATGTGCTGGATGGTGGAATATTGGCCTTATTTTACTTTGTACTTTTCTGTGTTTGAATTTTTAAAGTAAGTGACATCTTTTCAAAATGAGTACATCTACTAAAATGTGAATCAGGGCCTAAAATCTTAACCTTCATAAGTGAAAGAGCTGTATATGTGTGTTATGTTTGTGTACATACATATGTGTACATATTTAGTCATTGAATATAGTTTGGTAAGGAAAGTCTGATAGTATACTTGTTACTAATATTAAATAAAAAATTTCAAAATCTTAGATTTCCCAAACTAATAATGTATTGGCTTGAGGATTTTGTGTATTTATATTATTCCTGGTACCAGTTTATACAGATAATATCACCTTTACAATGGAAGCCTTTAAAGGGAAATTTTGAGGCATAAATTCATTTATACTGTCAGTGAGAGAGACCCTCTGAGTACTGTATGAATGGAGGCTTTTCTTAGCTGGCTGAAGGTAGTTTATTGCAATGTAATAGAGGACATTTGGAGAAAGGGCAAGTAGAAAATGATGTGTGAACAAAAATAGTGAAGGTCATTTAATAGACTTGGGTCCCAATCTCAGTTCAGTCATTTACAAGTTGTTTGACTTTAGGTAAGTTATTTGATCTTTCTGTGTCTCAGTTTTCATGTTTTTTAAACAAGAATAATACTTGCCTTGTAAGACTGCTATGAGGATTAAATTAGATAATACCTATAAAGTTGTACCTTTACAGATATTACATAGGTACCCTATGTATGGAACTATTTTCGTATTTTTAGGTTAAATTGATTATATCTTTGTGTGGAGAGCTCATGTTACCAATGTTCTTCCATGTTACACTCTTACTTAGAAATATTTGTTTGCACAACAGTTATGTACCAAGCCCTTTACTATGTACCAAGGTCTCTGCTAGACATGGGTTTGGTGAGTAAAAACAAGTATGTTCCCTATCATCATGGAACTTATACTATAGTAGGATAGTTAAACATTGACAGACTTGCATAAATATAAAATTGCAACTGTAATACGAACTACAAATGATATATGATAATATACAATAAGGGAAATTTGACCTAGTAAGGAAAGCCTCCCTGGGGAAAGTGATGATTTAGAGATCAGATATGGTGGCCTGTAATCCTAGCACTTTGGGAAGCTGAGCTGAGAGAATTGCTTGAGGCCAAGAGTTTGAGACCTGCCTGAGCAACATAGTGAGGCCCTCCTCTACCATCTCTACAAAAAGTAGCCCTGTAGTCCTAGCTACTCAGGAAGCTGAGGCAGGAGGATCACTTGACCCTAGAAGTTTGAGGTTGTAGTGAGCTATGATGATGCCACTGTACTCTAGTCTGAACAACAGGTAACATTCAAAAAAAAAGAAAAGAAAAAAAATAGCCAGGCACAGTGGCTCATACCTGTAATCCTAGTACTCAGGGAGACCAAGGCAAGTGGATACCCTGAGCTCAGGAGTTTGAGACCAGCCTAAGCAACAATGAGACCCCACCTCTGCTAAAAAAAAAATAGAAAAACTAGCTAGGCATTGTGGTAGTCGCATGTAACCCCAACTACTCAGGAGGCTGAGGTAAGAGGGTTGCTCAAGCCCAAGAGTTTGAGGTTGCTGTGAGCTGGGACACCACAGCAGTCTACCCAGGACACAGAGTGAGACTCTGTCTCAAATAAATATAACATTTTTTTAAAAAAAGAAGCTAATAATTGAGCAAAAATATGAAGGATAAGTAGGTGTTAACTAGGTGAAAAGGGGAGGGAATGTGATTCTGTGCAGAAAAAATAACATACACAAAAGAAAAGCCCCATATGAGGAAGGGAGCATGAAGGGATCAAAGCAGGCCAGTTTGGCAGAAGTGAAGAGTACCAAGTGGGTACACAGTGAATCTAAGGAGGGAAATAGGGTCTTAAAAGTGGTGATGATAAGGAACTTTGTCTTTATTCTAAGAAAGATGGATAAACCATTGAAGCCCTAGGATTCAGATGATCATATTTTTTAAAAAAGATTATTCTGACTAAAGCAAGAGGAAAGTATTATTGGGGTTAAGAGTAGATGTTGACAGACCAGTTAAAAGTTAATCACAGTAGTCCAGAGATAAAGAGAAATTGAGTTGAGGAGAACAGATTTCAAGAAATGTTTGAAAGATTAAATAGACAAGATTTGGTGATAGAATGTATAACAGAATGTATATCAAGACTAGGTTTCTGGGGCAGCGCCTGTGGCTCAAAGGAGTAGGGCTCTAGCCCTATATGCCGGAAGTGGTGGGTTCAAACCCAGCCCCAGCAAAAACTGCAAAAAATAAAAAATAAAAAAGACTAGGTTTCTGGCTTTATAACTAGATACCATTCCAGTGGACAAATCACTGAAATGGGGAACACGAGCACTGCGCTTTGGTAAGAGAAGATTTGCTTATTTAGTTTGGAGCATTTGAATCTGTAATGCCTGTGAAATATCCAAGATAAGATTTATAACCTTTCCAATTTTTCTTTTTAAAAATAAAATTGTGTTGGCTCGGCGCCTATAGCTCAACCGGCTAAGGCGCCAGCCACGTACACCTAAGGTGGCGGGTTCGAATCCCCAGCCCGGACCCGCCAAACAACAATGATGGCTGCAACCAAAAAATAGCCGGGCGCTGTGGCGGGCACCTGTGGTCCCAGCTACTTGGGAGGCGGAGGCAGGAGACTCGCTTGAGCCCAGGAGTTGGAGGTTGCTGTGAGCTGTGATGCCACGGTACTCTGTCCAGGGGGACAGCTTGAGGCTCTGTCTAAAAAAAAAAAAAAAATAAATAAATAAATAAATAAAATTGTGTTATTGTTTGTAAATTGGTAATATTCATTATAGCATTTAGCCAATACAGGAAAACACAAATTTTAAAATAACACCTTCAAATCCCACCACCCAGAAATAATTTTCATTGACTTTAGATATATATAATTTCAGATATCTTTCTATGTCTGTATGCATGGAAATAATGCTACCATGGTTGGGTGCAGTGGCTCAAGACTGTAATCCTAGCACTCTGGGAAGCTGAGGTGGGTGGATTGCTTGAGCTCAGGAGTTTGAGACCAGCTTGAGCAAAAGTGAGACCCTTTCTACCAAAAGTAGAAAAAATTAGCTGGGTATCATGGCGGGTGCCTATAGTCCCAGCTACTCTGTAGGATGAGGCAAGAGGATCCCTTGAACCCAAGAGTTTGAGTTTGCTATGAACTAGGCTCATGCCATGGCACTCTAGCATGGGCAAAAAAAAAAAAAAATGCTGTCATACTCAATGTGCTATTTTGAATCAGAAGAATTAATTTTACTTTAACAGAAAGAAAACACTGATATGAAGAAGGTATTGCTGAACTTTAAATAAATGTTTTTCTCCTCAACAGACATTGTCATTCATTCTGGAGTCAAACTAAAAACATTTACCCTAACTTAAGTCAAAAGTTTCTAACTAAAGATTAGTTGAAAGTCAGGCACAGTGGCTCACACCTATAGTCCTAGCTCTCTGGGAGGCTGAAGGCTGGTGGATTGTTTGAGCTCAGGAGTTCACAACCAGCCTGAGCAGGAGCAAGACCCCGTTCTCTACTGAAAGTAGAAAAATTAACCTGGCATTATAGTCCCAGCTACACAAAAGGTTGAGGCAAAAGAATCACTTGAGCCCAAGAATTTGAGGTTGCTGTTTGCTATGACACCATGGGAGTCTATCTAGGGTGACAGAGTGAGACTTTTTCCCCCAAAAAAATAAAGATTAGTTGAAACTTTAAAGTTTAGTCGGAAATGTAGTTTTAGCTCAATAAGTCAATTTAGAAGAACTAAGCATTTGAGACTGATACCAAGCTCTCTTTCAGTCTAATTACTCTCCCAGCTGAGCTATTTTGGCTGCCTGCAAGCTTTCCTTTAAATGAAAATTACTTTTATTGGACTTTCTTATTCCCATGTGCATAAGATTTCAGTAATCTCTGTACATATGAAAAATTATAATACAATATGATAAGAGTCAGGCAGGAATATATTTTCTCAATAATGCCCAAAACATAATTATCTCATCTTGAATTTAAGTTTTCAAGAAAGTAACATAAATGTCAGACTTGTAAGATAATGAGTAGATTGGGTGTGTAGGGTTAGAAAGGTGACAATTATTGAGCACCTGCCATATGCCAGACTCTTTCCCCTGTGCCACAGTAAATCATAGTCCTTTGTCTCCAAAGAATTATTTAGTAAGATGGCTATACTTGTCTATCAGTGTATGTGCTGGCATAAGAAAATAGAAAAGTAGTGCTAGCATAGGAAAGGAGAGACTAAAATGTGAAAAGGGATTTAGTATAGGCTTGGAGTTAGAACTGTGTTCAAATCCCCACCTCACTATTAACTTATTTAATGGTATTGGGTGAGTTATCACTTTTAAGCTTCTGTTTTTCCATCTGAAAATGCCTACCTTTCAAGGCAGGGCAGTTATAAAGATCAAATGAAATAAAGTATGTAATTATGCTTAGTACACAAAAAGGTACTCCAGAAATGGTAGACACAGAGTCATAATGGGAATAGTAAGCCAAAAAAAAATAGGAAGAATCCTAGTACTCTATGAGGCTAAGGCAGGTAGATTGCTTGAGCTCAGGAGTTCCAGCCCAGCCTGAGTAAGAGCAAGACCCCCATCTCTAAAAAAAAAATAGCCAGGCATTGTGGTAGGCACCTATAATCCCAGCTACTTGGGAGGCTGAGGCAAGAGGAGAACTTGAGCTCAAGATTTTGAGGTTGTTTATGAGCTATGATGCCAAGGCACTCTACCAGGGGCAACAAAGTGAGACTATCTCCAAAAGGAAAAAAAAAAAAAAGAATAGGAAGTACTATAGACTGGTAAAAGCATATATCAAGTAGGCTCGGCACCTGTAGCACAATAGTTATGGCACTGGCCACATGCACTGAGGCTGGTGGGTTCAAACCCAGCCCAGGCCAACTAAACAACAATGACAACTACAATAAAATATAACTGGGCGTTGTGGCGGGCACCTATAGTCCCACCTACTTGGTAGGCTGAGACAAGAGAATCACTTAAGTTTGAAGTTACTGTGAGCTGTGATGCCACAGCCCTCTACCGAGGCTGATATAGTAAGACTGTCTCAAAAAAAAAAAAAAAAGCATATAGCAAATAAACTGATCTTTTGTTTTTATTTTTGTTTTTGTTAGACTACTTCATCTACTATGGGCTACACATCAACATGGATTTCTTCTCTGTCCCAAATTCGTGGAGCTGTCCCAACTTCCTTGCCACAAGGACTCTCACTCCCTTCATTTCCTGGGCCATTATCATCATATGGAATGTCCCATGTTTGTCAGTATAATGTTGTTGGGGGGCCAGGGTATCCAGTACAGTGGGTAGGAATTTCAGGAACAACACAACAGTCTGTAGTAGTTCCTATTCAATCTGGGGGACCATTCCAGTCAGGGATGAATTTGCAGGTATTTCCAACTTCACCAGTCCAGAATCCGGCCACAATCCCTCCTGGTCCCAAATCAATCACAGTACATGATGAAGAAAAGGGAGAATTTTTTCAAAATTACTTTCAGGACACCTAAGATACTAAAGTTTCTTCTTTTTAAGTTCTGCTATAGTTTCCCTCATTTGAGTTTACTTTAGACTGTATTATTTTTGTTGTTTCTATGTGGTATTCAGTACAGCTCATCATCCTTTAGAAATGTGCAGTTTGCACATAGAACACTGCACATAGAAATGTTTTTTCACTTCAAATCCTATCCTTTTTGATACTTGATTTTTTAAAAATACCATTCAGAATGCTTTAATAAACACTCCTGAGCATTACCATTTCCAGGATACTTTCCATACATTGCTGAGAAGCTTCCATTTTTTTACTGCTGCTTTCTACAGCTAGATGATACTTTTAAGATACGTAAAAATTTAGATCAGTTCTCCCAAAACATGAATGATGTAAGACCCTCCAACAGCCAGAGTCTTGGGATTCTGCACATCTTTGTCTTCAGTTTACTTTTCACAGAATGTATGGTAATATGCTGCAGGAGATGTTTTGATGTATAAAATTAGAATAATTTCATCAACCATTATAGAACATGAGCCCTTTTTAATGTGATTTTCTTCCCGTCATCACAACAGTAGGAGTGAAGTCTTGTTTTGGGTGAGGCGGAGGGAAAGGAAAAAACAGAACTGTAACAGTTCCTTGATTCTGCAGATACTATAGCTGCTTTAGGATTTCCATAATAATTCAAGGCAGCTATCTTCTTGTTTCTCACATGCACACTACATTGGTTTTGAGCATCTGAGAGGCATCGATTTGGCTTGCATTCTCTTGTAAGGGATATATTGCAGCTGATATGAATCTCATCTGGGGGAAATCTTTGTATTACTAACAAAGGAGATTCAAGTTACACCTCAGTCCATTCTTCTAAAGTGAAATTTACTTGACACAGATTTTGTAGGTTTTGAGACTTATACATGAAACACTGGCTTTACAGGGTTCTAAAAGATGTAGGGTATACAGTGTCCTGCAGTGAGATAGTTGACCCTAGAAGGATACTATTTAAGTTATCCTTAGCTTCTTTTTTTGACTACCATTTTTTAGTTATTATAGTTTCTTTCGGGTATGTATAATGTCTTAGATGATTTTAGATGAATTTGGCAGCCTCTTTAGAATCAGAGAGAACACTGTCAAGTTGCACTTTACTGGGTTTTATCCAGTTTTAGGAGAAGGGGAAGCAATGTCAAAATGTCTCTGGTTTTTAGGAAGGTTAACTATAATACTCTTAAAGCCCGGTCACAGGGTTACCTAATGCTCAGTCTGTGAAACCCAATAGAAATATTAAATGTTATTTATCAACTGCCAAGTATATATGTTCAAACTACTTTCCATTATGAAGACTTCAAGTTATTTCTAGTTCACCTTTACCTAATTAGGAGTTCTGTCTACTGGTAAACATTCCAAATCCTCAACTGACATTTCTGTTAACATATTTTCCTCCATATTTCTTAAAAATTTTACCCCATGGGCTTGCCAGGCAGTCAGAAAAACTTAATGGGTACACTTCTTCCTCTTTTTTTTTTTTTATTTTTGCACAATCTACTTTGTGATATTCAGTACCCCTTTTCAAAAAAAAATTGTGTCTTATATTGTTTACCTGAGGATCAGACCTACTATCGTGAAGATCCTATCTCTATCATTTGGGGCATCTAGGGCAGCATGTTGAGAATTGCCGTTGATAAAATCCACAGTTTCTTTTTATAGAACATATTCTATTTGAGATAAGTCTTTCCAAGTCTTATGTACAGATTCTTCAAATTTCTTCTACAGTATCACTTTGCAAGTTGAAGTGATTTTAGGACATTAGTGTAATTTCTATGTGTACAGAAACAATTCTCCTAAAATCCATAATTCTTTAAAACTGGCCATGTTTCATTACAACAGTTGGCTTTGTGTAATTACATTAAGACATACAAAATATAAAGCAAAAATACTGGTTTTAAGACCCCTTCTCTAGTCACAATCCTTTTAGACAGTGTACCCCAGGATGAAAAACCCTCCATGGACAACATGTGTGATTACATTTATTAATAGCTGCATGTGTACATCATGTGTCCTGCATTTTGCCATCACCTCTGTTTTACATATAATTCATCATTCTTGTTTGCCTGCAGACTTTTGCAGTGCCTTGTAATATTTACAATCTTTTCAGGTTTTTTCTGGAAAGAAAAGTAGTCTTCTAAAGTTTGAAGATGGTGAATAGTGTACTGTTGTCTCCATGCTGACTACAGTAACTGGCATAATATATATGTTATGTATACATTATGTATATGTAACGTGTGTAAGTTTAAAAATACAGAAAAAGTGAATATGTGTAGAAATTAAGAAAACAATGTTATTTTCATCACATGGGTTTTTAAATTATCTTTTCTCATTACTTAAATGTTTGATTCAGATTATAGTTACTTTGACTGTAAATACTGGCTAGTTTCCTATCTAGGGGTTTTACATTATTTCATAATTTTGCTAAATCATATAATAGTGCTGTTTTCATCCTTGCCTGAGGTATTTTCCCTCCCCAGAAATAATTAACTCTTGAAATAAATCTCAGAAATTTCCCTTCTTACTTAACAAAGAGCCTACTATATAAAAAGGGCCTTCTACCTATTTATTTTCAAAACACACACAAACCTGTTATTTTTTATTTTCCTTCTTGTAGAGGAGAAAAAGGTTATATTTAACCATCCTTCTTGTAACGTTTATTTGGAACATAATCTGTATGTCTGGCCACCATGTTTACTTCTCAAAGTGCAAGTCTGATGAATAGTACTGTATCCCCATATGTGGCAATGTGAGTATTTCATCATGAAGTATCTGCTGCTATGTCTGTTATATTGGGTGTAAGATCTTAAGAATATGAAACCAGTATTGGTGTAAATCTAATGAAAATAACCCTATGTACATTTGCAGCAGTCTTAAATCTCTATTTAACGTAATTTCTGTAATATAACAAATATCCATTCTGTTTTTCATCCTGCCTTGCCAGTTTTATATCAAGCATGAATTCTAATGGTTTGACAGCAAAATTACCTGTGAAAGTTTAAAAGGCACTTTTCTGCTGTGATTTTTGGATTGAGTATGTAGTGTTATGTACAGTATGATGGATGTATCATTTTAGAACCCCCAATTTAATTCCAGTCCAATTACTTTTGTTTATCTACCTCATTTTCAGTGCTATTTAGGGTGCAGAAGTAAACACTGCCTGTGCAACTTGCTTTTTTGCCTTCTCAGTATTCTTTCAGATTATAAATTTGGCCTGCTTCTTTGTCCCAGGGCTAACCATGACTTTGAGAAAGAAAGAGACCATCAATCTGCCACCAATCTGTGCTTTTACATGATGAGAGCCATGTACCTCTGTGAAATAAGCTTTGGATATTTGGGGATGGGGAACAGGGAAATAAATCCAGCCGGTGGCAATGTAGAACTTAGTTGTAGGAGTTAGTTGTAAATAAACAAATGGTAAGAAAGCACCTGAATTAGACAGTACAGTGCCTATAATTTTGCATTTTTAATAGAGATGTGTTTCTCATCTGTGTGCCTAAAGGGCTATGGTTGAAATTGCTTTAACTGCCACAGTAAAATATTTAACAAATACTTCACCAATGGCCTGTCATTCAATATGTTAGCATACTGCTAAGTATTTGCAGTGATATTTTGTTACTTTAAAATGGCCAAATACATTTAGTTGAATTGTAGTTGATGACAAAGGTTTGATATAACTGTTTATCCAATCTCTAAAGTTCATGGAGGTATTGACTTTCTGTCTTCTGAATGAAAATGATACATTCCTTTTTTTCCCCCTAAATACTCAGCAGATGTTTGCAACCAGAAGTTCCTTGTTTCCCATGTTTACTGTGTAACACTACAGCATATTTAATATTCACAAACAACTGTATTTCAGTCATCATGCATGAGTACATTCCTGAGGCATATTTGCCATCAGTTTGGGATTCTGTTACTTTACTTCTTGTTCAGAAAAACTTGAGCTATTTGAGGTGGTGTGCAGGCCATTTTCTAGAATAGATTGTGTTTTGAATCTATAATTTATTGAGGACTTGTCCCCCCTACTTTGTTTAGAAGATGAAGGGGAAAGGGGGGCAGTATGTAGAAAAGGTCTTTGATTTTATAAGTGTTATTTCCAGGATTGAAATTTTTTTGAGAAAAACAATCTAGATTGTAAAATGATGACATTCAAACTTGGTAAAATCATTTGAAGTGAGATTAGTATGAAATTTTTATGGAGCCAAATGCTTTCAGGTCACCCTGGAAATAGTCTTTGTATATGAAGGATAAACACAAACATTGCCCAGGGACCTTGACAGCCAACATATGAAGGAGACTGGGATAGTAACTAGGTTTCACTAAAGTTACTTTCAACTGAGATATCTGAAAGAGTATACAAACCAGCAGCTCCCATTCTGGAAGGTTTTCTTTTTAATTAACAAAAAACGGCTAAAAGTCAAGGAAGAAGGGAGACACTGGGCTCTGAGGAAAAAAAGTGCCAGTGTAAAATAAACTCCTAAATGTGTACTTATCATCTGATAGCTTTTATTTTAAGTTGCATTTCTTTTCCAGTGTAATTTAAGATTTGTGATTGAAGTTTGTGGTCTAGAACACACCCTCAGCAGATACAGTGACTAATTAGAAAGTGCAGTTTTTCAAGGTCTGTCATGCTCAATCACCTAAAGCTGTAATTTGTTTGATATGAATATTAAGCATATAGACCTAGTGTAGCATGGGAGCCACTCAGGAAGTTTATGCAACTAATAAAGTTTCATGCATAATTTACTATGAAATATGCAGAATTTTAGCCACTTCTCTACACTTAACATTTAGTTGCATATGTGAACTCTCCTTTTAAGTGGGGAATGTAGCATTATATAGAATGTTGTTAAACTTAATTTTAATCCATTTTGACATTAACTTTTCTTCTTCTTTTTTTTTTTTTTTTTGTCAAACCAAGTGATCTGTCTTTCAGCAGTTGTCTAATTTTGATTCTCTGAAACTGTGATTTTTATTTCATTTGTACTAAACCACTGTAAGTATTTTTTTCCTGGAAATTTTGTTTTGAAACAGAAAATAAAGGCTGTGTTAAATGAGTATGTAATCTTATTAAAATGCTGTCATAGTCACTGCAATCATCTGTCTTAAACTGGTTCTTCATTTATCAAATGTAATTTAGCAGATTTAGAAAATTTAAACCTATAGATTATGCTGGCCTAAACTAACCAAACTATTTGTTACCTCTTGATTTATAGTTCCAACAAATTTTGAATTGCATCTCTTCTTCACACTTGTGAATGAACCATAATTATAACCTTTATCATTTACTGAATACCCACTGTGCTAGGTAGGTTTTTACCTGTCATATTTTGAATTCACATATTTCTATAAGATAGGCCTGTTACTATATCCACTTAGAAAGCAATTTTGAGGTTTACAGAGATTAAAAAATTTACCAGGGCCATATAGCTAGTAAATGGTGAAACCTGGATCCAAACCCAGGTCTGATGTTTGGTAGAAGGAGGGAGGGCATAAGAAGGGTTCTCACCTAATGTGCATATTGTGAGGGTATATAACATGCCCCCTGGGTGAGGGGCTCTTCTACAAATGGAACTTTACCCTGGAAGTGAGAACAATATAACCTAAAAATTTTACCCTCATATTAATTTAATTTTAAAAATTAAAAAAACAACAACAACAGAAACAAACCCAGGTCTGACTCCACATCTCATGGGAAAAATCTTAGGCCATACTGATTCTCAGATATACTGTATGCATAACAATTCAAATATACTTAGAATAGGTTTTTATCTAATATTAAGATTTATATGTATACTTTTTCGTGTCTTTCATGAAGTACCCAGTGCTTGTTTTATAATCTTGTAGTAGAAAGATGTGTTTATGGTGCAAGCAAGGATACAAAGTATACACTGCATAATTTTAAAAAAGTATTGGTAGGGCAGTGCCTGTGGCTCAAAGGAGTAGGGCACCAGTCCCATATGCTGGAGGTGGTGGGTTCAAACCCAGCCCTGGCCAAAAACCGCAAAAAAAAAAAAAAAAAAAAGGATTGGTAGTGTTTATGGTCCACTTTTAAAAAAATATGGAGATCTCCCTCCCACACCTCTCATTCACCAGTCTGCCATGACTTGGGCAACTGTCAGAGTGGGTCAGATCAGTTGCTCATTTTGATAATTTAGGTAGTACAACCATGGTTATGTTAATGTAATAAAAGCTCTGAAGGAAGTGTAATAGACCTATCAAATGTTCAAGATTAGATAAGGATTTTAACAGTGTTTTTAAAAATCAATTATCGTGATTTATTGGCCCAATGACTTTGAGTCATACTATCTTAAGTGATCCCTAAAGGGAAACAAGGTACACAGTGGAACAAGCATGGGTGTTTTGATTCATAGACCTCTCAGATCTCCATTTTCTTATTTGTAAAATGAGGTGGTTGTTAATATTCAGTGAGATACATGAAGGCAGGTATCCCTGTCCCTAATTTTCTAATTGTGCCTAATAGATATCACTGGTGACTTTCACACTAAACTTGCATTTGAAAAATCAAACTGGTTTGGAAATGGGCCCTGATTCTTATTATAATTGATAGAGGTACCTTTTGGAGTCCAGTAGACCCAGAGATATATTCTATTTTGTGAACTTGGGAAAATTGCTTAACTTTTCAGCTTCAGTTTCCTTATCTGAAAAAGGATCATTGCCCCAGTGGGATTGTTTCAAGACTGAATGACAAAGAATTTAAAAGGTTTAACACTATACCTAGTATCACAGGAGGTTCACTCAAATAATGACTCCTCAAGAGACCTTACAGATCACTATTTTACAAGAACAGAAAACAGGTGACAAAGCTGAACCCAACCTGTGGGTAAACATAGGCATGTTGATGGCAGAAATTGGCTATTGCCCCAAAAGGTGCCAGATGATATACTAAGGTGAAGTTCAGAGGTGGAAAGTGTGTAAGTTGGGGGATAGGACCAATGTACAACCCATTTAAAATGTGCTGGCATTAATGAGCACCACTAGGTAAAAGAAGGTAATAGAATTATGTGTGTAACTAAAGAGTTTAGAAGGAGCTGAAGTAGTTGGTGAGAGTGGTGGGAGGAAGAAGGTAGGTATTATTGGAGGAGCTCAAGACCTGGAGTGAAGAAGTATAGCAGAAGGTCTGGGATAGAGAGAGGCTGTCATAAAATTTTTGAATTGGAAAAGACCACCTCACAGGTATGTTACAAATTAGAAAGTAGCCTTAGGAATTTAATGAGTATTTATGTGCTTTCTCCATTCCAGTTGACTGCATATTAGAATCAAACTGGGGAGCTGTTTTTAAAGATTAGTGTTTTGGGCCAGGCATGGTGGCTCACACCTGTAATCCCAGCACTTTGAGACGCTGAGGCAGAATAATTGCTCAAGGCCAGGAATTTCAGACCAGCTTGGCCAAAATAGTGAGACCCTGTTTCTGCAAAACAATTTTAAAAATTAGTGTTTGGTTACACAATAATATAAAAATACCTAATGATACTGAACCATACACTAAAAAGGATGGTAAATTTTATGTGTACTTTACAATTAAAAATAAAATTTAAAACCACTATAGTTTTTTTTTTTTTTTCCCTTGGCCACCACTGCTGCCTGGTCCTTCTCCTCCGCCTCCTCCTCTTCCTCCTCCTCCTGCCGCCGCCGGTCCACCAACTACATCCGGGCAACTCAGACGCTGCTGTCTTCAGGAGGCCTCGCCAGTTTCCACCGTGCCCCTACTCTCCCACCTTCTAAAAAACCACTGTGGTTTTAAAAGCTCCCCAGGTGATGCTGATAAGTGACTAGGGCTGAGAACCATTCATTGTTTCCTTATGGATCAAATGACCTCCCTGCTACTGGCCAGTTGCTGATTCAAGAAACACAAGCAATGTGGCAACCTGGACCTTCTGATGATATAACCCCTTGAGTTTAGCGGTTCTCAACCTGTGGGTCACGACCTCAGAAAACACATCCTGCATATTAGATATTTACATTACGATTCATAACAGTAGCAAAATTACAGTTACGAAGTAGCAACATAAATAATTTTAGGGTTGGGGGGGTCACCACAACATGAGCAACTGTATTAAAGGGTCGTGGCATTAGAAAGGTTGAGAACCACGGGATGAGCCTCTCACATAGGCCCCAAGGAACTGGGCAATACAGAAAGCTAAGTGGGCCCCTTGCAGAAAATGAACAGATAGTTACTATTTAGATATAAGATGACAGAAGACTTAAGTCTGATGTGAACTCTCCATACGTCTTTTTTTTTTTTTTTAAACACAGGGTCTCTTTCACCTGGGTTAGAGTGCAGTGATACCGTCACAGCTCACTGCAACTTCAGTCTCCTGGGCTCAAGCAATCCTCTTGCCTTAGCTTCCCTAGCAGATGGGACTACAGGCTGGCCCTACCATGCCTTACCAACTTTTCTATTTTTAGTAGAGACAAGATGTCACTTTTGCTCAGGCTGGTCTTGAACTCCCTGAGCTCAACAACCCTCCTGCCTCAGCTTCTCAAGGCTAGACTCAAACTCCTGACCTTAAACAATCCTCCCACCTCAGCATCCCAAAGTGCTAGGATTACAGTCATGAGCCATCATGCCTGGCCCATACAACCACTTTATGCTTCTCTCCACCCTTCCTAATGAAGCCAGAAAAGCAGCCTGAAAGATGGAATTTGAGAAGCTAAGCTGAAGTGGTACAGCTGAACCAGTCTGCTTAGCTCACATTCTACCCCACCTCCCCACCCTCTGTGATTATCTAGTTAAAAGTTTTTACCACAATTATAAGAATGTCTTTCTCAGGAGACTTTAAGGAAATAGTCACACACAGATAATAAATGTTATGACATTACAGTAAATTAAAAATTAATATTTTCTTTAATGATTCCCTTATTTTGTTAATGTGAAAATGACCTTTATATTGTTTAAACATTCTGCATTGTTAAGAGTGAAGACTAGTATTGTTTTCTGTCAGATAAAGTTAAATTTTCCAAGTTGTCTCCTGATATTCCCTTTATAAATATTATTAGAATTGTAACTGAGACAGAACTGTGTTCGAGAGGCTACCCACACTGTTCTCTAGAATTGCTAGCCTTCTGACAATGTTTGGTGGATCTAAATCCCTGTCTTTACATCTGGCTGACAGTGACAGGCACCCAGACCTTCTTTGTCTGGTAACATTTGTGGTGACCACCAATTACAGTGCTCGGGTAATTGCCGTGCCTGGGAAGCCTAGCAGTCACCTGGTCAGGCAGGTCAGGGATTGCAGTGCTCGGAGGCTCTTAGCAGCATTGCTGTGAGATTTCTCCTAGGAGTCTCCAGGCTCTGGTCTCATGTACCCACTGTCCATCACTAAGATCCACTTAGTTTGTTTTGGCTGTGTTCTGAGAACTTTAGATCTTGTGAGTTATGGTTTTGTTCTCAAGAAATCTGATGTTTCCTTGTCTGGTCTGTATTATGGGAGCTTAGGCCTCTCTACCTAGAAACAGCCCTGTGAGGTGGATTCTGTCTGCTGGTCTCAGTATGGGTACTGAACAATGATTAAGAAGTGAAATTTTATTGTAACACAGCCTGGCCTATGTGCCATCTAGAATCTGGAGAGAAATAGTTAATAAATGGGTCTTTGAATTATTATCATGATGTTACTTTGTTTAAAATAACAAATCTTATTTTAAAAAAACTTAGGTTTGTTTTTTCTTGGTCAGATTTATGAGTTTATAAGAAGTAATTAAAACTATATTTGAATCCTGAGTCTGTGTTATATATCTAATTTACAGAGTTTAAAAATGGTTAAAAGAAAAATAACTTAAAATGGTAACTCAAACCTAGGTAAACTGCTAAGAAAAACAAATTAGGTAATTAAAAGATTAATAGTCTAAATAAAAATGTGTTTTAAATCCAGGAAATATAAATTCTTTTTTTTTTTTTTTTTTG
Source organism: Otolemur garnettii (assembly GCF_000181295.1). Classification (NCBI taxonomy): domain Eukaryota; kingdom Metazoa; phylum Chordata; class Mammalia; order Primates; family Galagidae; genus Otolemur; species Otolemur garnettii. The sequence continues at coordinate 539,841 of NW_003852651.1, read as the reverse complement.
AGACAGAGCCTCAAGCTGTCCCCCTGGGTAGAGTGCCGTGGCATTACAGCTCACAGCAACCTCCAACTCCTGGGCTCAAGCGAGTCTCCTGCCTCTGCCTCCCAAGTAGCTGGGACCACAGGCGCCCGCCACAACGCCCGGCTATTTTTTGGTTGCAGCCGTCATTGTTGTTTGGCGGGTCCGGGCTGGGGATTCGAACCCGCCACCTTAGGTGTACGTGGCTGGCGCCTTAGCCGGTTGAGCTATAGGCGCCGAGCCGAAATATAAATTCTGTTTTTGTCTGTATGTGGTTCTTTGTGTCTAAATATATCATGTATCTGTGATATTTCATTGCCAAAATATGCAAAAGAACTCTAATTAACTGGCTTTAACAAAGGGAAAAAGTAAATGATTAAATCAAATATTTTATCAGGAAAACAGAAAAGAATTTGAATGCCTTTTAATTCATGTGACTTTGGTAATTTTTGATAAATAAAACTAGTTTTAAAACTTATTAAAGTTCAGGTGTTTAAAGATTATAAAACTCCCACTTTTGTAATATTTCTAAACTTTGCTGAATTTAACTGTGAACTTATGTTCTTAATTTTGAGCCTCTGAATTCTGAGGTCAGATAGGTGGCTGTGGTGAGACCTAAGGACATGTTCTCCTTGCCTAGGCCAGCAGCTACAAGGCACAGTCTAGTCCACATAGCCCTTTCTTCCCTGTTCCAGATTTGCCCCTGGTTATTCCAGAAGAAATCGAACCCTCTAGTCATCCTATGTTCTGTCTTTGCACCTGGTAAATAAGGACAAGATAGGTCCTAACCTTTGCAGCCATTTTTAATGCCAGATGACCCTGTGAGAGTCTTAGAAGGACCAGGAAAGACATCAAGCATGGTGCCTGTATTGTAATTTCAAGACACTTTTCAATAACTTAAAACATTAAAGTTATATTAAATTAAAAAGATAATTATAACATGTCTAAGTCATTTGTAAAATATAATACTTTAGCTGTCTATGGTTGTTTGCAACACTGACTCTTCTCTGTCAAAGAATAAGATTTTTGCCTTTTAAAATCTTAGTAAAATGTAATCCTGCTTTATGAAAAGTATTTTGGAAAAAAAATTAAACAGAAAAGAAAATGGTATAGTATAAAAAAGAATTTTACATGGTAAATGTTTGTCCTGAAATGGAATGACTGGTTAAGAAAAGGGAAAGTAGGACAAAAGAGGAGTTTTATTTTTAACATGTTTGTAAATTGTCTGCACAGGTTAAATAGAACTCATGAGAGAAAATTTATGAAGAAATTTACATGTGATCCACATGGCTATAATGTATAAAATTTGGTTCAAACAACAAAATTTTCTCAAAATATTGTATTTTCTTGAAATATTAATCTACTCTTTATAAAATTACATAACCTATTTTTCTTTAATAAATTAAAAAAACCTCATAGTGACAGTTTTTTTAACCTTTTCAATAACCAGACTGAAAAAAAGCAAAGATTTTATGCCTTATCAAGATAATCACAGTGTTGTCTTTACTAGATTTTTAGCTAACTAAAAAAATCTAAACTTTAAAAGGATTCAAGTTTTGGGCAGTGCCTGTGTCTCAAAGGAGTAGGGTGCCAGCCCCATATGCTGGAGGTGGTGGGTTCAAACCCAGCCCCAGCCAAAAACTGCAAAAAGAAAAAAAAAGGATTAAAGTTTACACCCATATAACCTCCTGTATTGCCTTTAAAATCTTTTGACTTACGTTCCTACTTAACCAAATGTTTTAAGCCTTTAATATTTGACAAATATTCTAAAATATTCTAAATTCAATCTTTTTTTTCTTTTTTTTTTTTGAGACAGAGTCTCACTATTTCACTCTCAGTAGAGTGCTGTGGTGTGACAGCTCACAGCACCCTTAAACTCTTGGGCTTAAGTGATTCTCTTGCCTCAGCCTCCCAAGTAGCTAGGACTACAGGTGCCCCCCACAACGCCTGGCTATTTTTTCGTTGTAGTTGTCATTATTGTTTGGCAGGCCCGGGCTGGGTTTGAACCCGCTAGGTCTGGTGTATGTGGCTGGCTTCCTAGCCACTGACCTACAGGCGCCAAGCCCTAAATTCAATCTTTTTGACCTCAAATTAGCCTTTAAATATTAAGACCACCAAAAGTCTAAGAAAGATATATTAAGCTTATTTAATATATCAAAACTATAAAAGAAACATTGTCAAATATAAAATACTAAGTTTATTTTAAATTATGTTTATATATACATGTTATTTTCCAATATTATACTAATATATCTTATCAGTAATAATAATTATTATATTACATTGTTATATGCCACAGAAATGACCACTCTTGCAATTGGCTTTTTAACCATGGCTATTCTAAGACTTTTGTCTACATTAACAAATATTAGTTTAATTCATCTCAGAAAATATTTTTTTAACTAGCTAAGTCCAAAATTTGTCCTTCAAAGAAAGTAATAGAAAAGCTGATAGATTATCTTGAATATAAATTTCTGATAACTTTAAAAATTACTGTTGGACTAAAGCAAACTTCCAAGACTTTAATTAAAAATCTGACATATTTAGGATTATTGCTAACTTAACCTCAAACAGAATAGAAATTAATTACATAAGACTAAAATAATTTTTATGACTTTTTGTTTAAAATCTTGCTGATTCCTTCTATGTTCTGTTTTCCAGAAGTCAAGAAACCCTTTTCCATCTCTTGAACTGTTACTGGACAAGGAGGGTCTGACCACCTGTCACTGTCTAGCCAATATGCAGAGATGGAGTTTAAGTCCAAACAAGCTTTATTTTAGAAAGCCAGAAATTCTGGAGAATAGCAAGAATAGAAGGCTCTCAATTCTGTTCTGCCTCAGTTACAATTCTAACATTTTTTATAATGAAATACAAGGAGATAAACCTAGAAAATTTTAACTTTATCTGATAAGAAGTAACATCAAAGTAGTCTCCATTCTAACAATGCAAACTGTTTAAACAACAGAAAGGTAATTTTTACTTTAACAAAATGTCTAAGAGAAATCAACAGAGAAAACATCATATTATCAAAGTAACCTTTGCTAATATCACACACCTATTACCTATGTGTGACTACTTTCTCAGAGTCTCCTGAGATAAAAATCCTCACAATCATAGTGAAACCTTAACTAACTAGGTAATCACAGGGAAGGGTATGTAGGGAAGAATGTGAACTCAGCATACTAGGTTAACTGTACTGCTTCAGCTTAGCTTCTCAGACTCCATCTCATAGACCGCTTTTCTGGCTTCCTGTCCCCACTCTTATTTCATAACTTTATGTCTATGAAATCGCTTTCAAATTGAAATAATTACTGTGATTATTAGTTGCATTAATACGGGGGTCATCCTTATACCCCAGGGGAACAGTAATTACAACATATAGTATAAGTAAACATGAAACACAGGGTACATTGGATGCAGCAACACAAAAATATTCCTAGAAAGTAAATAAGCCCTAAACCAATAACTAAGGCTCTCAGCCAACCTAAATTAAGTAATCAAGAACACAACTGATTAAGACCAAAATCAAACATTTTGTACTTGTATATGGCATTCTATTAATTGGGAATTGTCTGATAGGTTAAAACAGCACATTCCTTTGAATTCTGCACACCCATGATTAGGTCATAAAAGTAAATAAATAGCTGCTCAGTCTTCTAAGACAGCTTCCTAGACTTGTCCAAGTTCTGTGCTTAGGGTGCTGATTGCTTGTGAGGTTGGTATTCAAGGCTTTTACCATGGCACAAGCTAGCCAACCCATCTCCACATTTAGTTCAGTTACCATAGCTGACATCACAAATAAAGAGAAGGAAATACACTCAGCTGGACTGACTAGTTGGCTATCAGTCTGGCAACTTTCTTGGAGATTAAGATTTTGGGCCAGCCAGGTCCTTCCACATCAGGTGTTACCCAGGTCCCAGGCACTGGGCAAGAAAGATACTAATCTCCCTAGAGAACAGGGCCCTCCAATGGCATTAGCTGGGACACAGGAAAAGCCTTTTGCCCACACATCAAAAACCATCCCTTGAGAATTTTAGTATGAATAAATTAATTCTGTCAATGAAAAAAAATTCACTGTGCACACTGGCATAAGATGTGGTAGTTGTCTTATGACATTGGAGCAAGCTATTAGTTAACACAGGAGGTGTGGCATCCTGAGAACTTTATACAGTCCTCTCCAGGTGTAACTGTTTTGAGATGGATAGAAAATATATCCCTATCTTTGGTCTGTCTCAGAGGTCCCCACCCATATAAATCCTGATTGGTGAGATTATTTTGGCTGTGGTGGAATACACTATAGTTTTTGAGCACTTCTAATGGAGTAAAAACTCCTAGTAATCAAGATGTAAGTTCCTGGTCTACATGCGTTCCTCCTGCTAGACAAAAATCAGACATGTTTATTACAATCTTAAACAAGTAAGTTCAAATATTCTCATGCTGTTGGAAGGCTTTTACATCTTGTCCATTCCACAAAGTCCCTAGAGTCAGAAGAGCTACAAAGAAGAGGGTGTATCTTGTGGCCACTTCTTTATCTTTTTTTTTTTTTTTTTTGAGACAGAGTCTCTATCACACTAGGTAGAGTGCTATGGCAGTGTCATAGCTCACAGCAACCTCAAACTCTTGGGCTCAGGTGATCTTCTTGCCTCAGCCTCCCAAGTAACTGAGACTACAAGTGCCTGCCATGATGCCCAGCTAGTTTTTCTATTTTTAGTAGAGACAGTGTCTTGCTCTTGCTCAGGCTGGTCGTGAACTCCTGAGCTCAAGCAATCCACCTCCCTTGACCTCTCAGAGTGCTAGGATTACAGGTATGAGCCACCATGCCTGGCTTCAACCATTTCTTGCATTCCTTTCTTCACAAAACTGCTTCTATCTATAAACAAGTCCAATATACCTCCTCAACAGGGTAAACTGAAAGGTCAGAGGGGCTTGAAAATACCTTTCAATCATATAAAGGCACTGTTGTTCTAAGGCAGTGGTTCTCAACCTTCCTAGTGCCACAGTGTATTTTCATTGTTAAAAAGGGGTTGTGACCCACAGGTTGAGAACCCCTGTTCTAAGGGCTACTGGCTGGGGTTGTGAAGAAGAGTGGCAGGGTTCAATCCAGCCACTATTTCCAAAGTTACTCCCAAATTGTCAAGGAGGATTGCCTGAGGATCTCCCCATCTGTCCTGCTGTTAACCACAAATTCCTTTTCTGCTGTAACAGAATTAGTACTTGACGGAAAACACAGAATGTGATCAGATGTCCCAGTGTAAATTTCTCTGCTTCTTTTAAGAGGTCCCAGGGTGTAGCTACCACCCTCAGGCAGACTGGCCAACCTAAGGCTGTGAAGTCAAGCTGTTTAGACAAGTAAGCAACTGGTTGAGACATGGTCCATATTTTCTGGATAAGCATCCCTAGCCTTAGTCCTTTTTTTTCATAAACATACAAATAAAATGGTATTGTCAAGTCTGGCAGCCCCAGTGCAGGTGCCTCAGTCAGTAATTGTTTGAGCTGTTCAAAGTCTCCCTCACATTCTTTTGTCTTTTGTCTATATCAGAGGATCCTCTTTGGACCCCCCTCAGGACCAGATACAGGTGCTTTACAATGAAACCATAATTTGGAATCCAGATCAACCAAAAGTGGGCCATTCCTAGAAACCCCTCAGCTGTTTCCTTATATTAGGTTTTGGAGTGTAAAAGATCAAGTTATTTCTGCTTCCAGGCAAGCTGACTGCCCAGGCTCAATTAAGAACCTGAGGAATTATACTTTCTGTTGGCAAATTTGAGCTTTCCTCTTAGACACCTTGAAACTGCACTTTTCCAAGTGACTCAGTGTCAGGATGGTTTTACATAAACAGTCCTGAAACCACTTACTGGACAATTTCCCCATTTCCTAATGTAAGGTCTAACAAGTCTTGTGTCAGAGCTTCCCAGAAGATAGTAGGTGCATTTTTGAAGCCTTAGGGAAAGCACTCTCCAGTATAATTGTTCCTTCTTAATGTCTGGATCTTGCCATTCAAGAGTGAAGGAACACCTCCTGGGACTGGGGGGCCAGTGGGAAGCAAAAGGAAGCATCCTTTAAGTCCAAAATTAAAAACCAAGTGGCTTTTGGTGGTAAGACATTCAAGAAGATATAGGGGTTAGGCACGAAGGGATGAATATCTGGCACCACCTCATTTACTGATAACAGGTCCTGTACAAACTGGTATTCCCTCTGTTCCAGCTTTTTCACTGGCAGTGTAGGAGTGTTATAAAGAGACTGACAGAGCCTTGTAACTCTATAAGCTTTAAACTTGTTAATCAAAGGAACTACTCTTTTTAATGCCTCCTGTTTAAGCGGGTTTTGGGTCTTTTGTGAAGGCAGTATGTTGAGTTTCAGATTGACCTCCACTGGGGTGATCTGGAGGGTCTTTCCAGGAGTCCCATCAGCCCAGACTGATAGGCTTACCTGCTTGTTGACTTCTTTTGGCCATCAGGTCTCAGTTTCAGGTTTTTGGAGAATTAGTTGCCAAGCATGCTCATGTGGGACCTCTACCTGGAGGCTGTGAATCTCTGGAATAAAGGTGACCTGAGAATTTAGTTTAGATAACAAGTATCTTCCCAACAGAGGAACAGGACAATCAGGGATGTACAGAAATTAGTGGATAATTCTTTTTTCTCCAATTGATCATCCAAGGAGCTAAAGAAAGAACTTATGTTCTAATTGTCCATTCATTCCCACCAGTGGAACAGACTTGTCAGAGGGTAGAGTGGGGGCATTGAGTACTGAAAATGTTGCCCCCATATCCAATAGGAAGTCTATAGCTTTTCCTCCCACTGTTATCTCTATCCGAGGCTCATGGAGGGCAATGGTGACACTAGACAGAAAATCCAGCTGAGGCTTCCGGCACCCTCAGTCATCCTCAGACCAGCCAGTTCAACCATCTATCTGATGACTGGGCATGTGACCTGACTCCTCAGCCTTCTTCTTGGGGTACTCATTTCTCCAGTGTCCCACCTCCTTATACTAGGTACCCTGGGATCTTTTCCTAGGTCTCCTTCCTCTTTTACCTTTGGTGGTCTCGAGAAAAATCACAGCATCCTGGGCCTTTCTATGCTCCTGATTGTTGAAAACCTATAAGGCAATGTCTACGAGCTGAGAGGGGTTCATTCCTAAAGCCTCATTCAATCTTTGTAATTTCTTCCATCTATCTGGAGCACTTTAGGAAATAAAAGTCATATTTACCATTTTCTGAGTTTCAGGAGCCTAAGGATCCATGTCCATGTACTGGAGAGAGGCATCATATGCTCTCTCCAGAAACTCAGATGGTTCCTTAGTTGCTTTTTGCTTCATAACCTGTACTATGTTCAGACTTCTTTGCTTGGGAACTCCTTTCTATAATACTGCCAAAAGACATCTTTTGTAATGACTGAAGAGAGGCAACCCATTGTTATTCAGATCCCAGTCTGGTTCTGTCTACAGAATAGCAGCAGCCTCTGGTTCTGGTGTATTACCTCTATCCTTATTATGGAGTCAGATGGCTTCACCTTGTGCTTTACCCAGTACCAGCTATCTTTCATCACTGGTGAGGATTATATTTAAAAGCTTGCATATCAGCCCAATTGGGGTGGTGAGTAGCAAAGATAATAGTTCTTAGCTCAGTCACTTTAACAGGGTCTGAACGGAAAGGGGAGTTGGTATTTTTATAATTTAATAGATCAGAGGTAGAGAAGGGTGTAATGTGTCCAATAGTATCCAGCAACCTGGCAGTGCTGATTTACTCTCACTGACATTTGGCACAGAGGGTATTGCCCCACCTTACCACCTTGGGTCCTCTGACCAAATTTACTTCCAAGCTTCCTTCAGCCGAGTAAGGAGAAGCAGGTTCCTCCTCTTCTGGTACTGGAGCACTTGGTGTTCTAGGTCTGTGGACAGTACATGCTCCTCTAAAATGTCCTGCTCAATACAAACATTAGCATCATCATTACACACATTATTTGACTCTCCCCTTTGCTTCCCTTAGTTTCTGGTTTTACTTCTTTTTGTACCATAAGCAGGTTGCCCTTTGAACCAGCATCCTTAATTGTGCAAAGTCATAAAGGGTTGTATACAGGGGCTTTCCCCCAATTTCCCTGAACTTTGACAAAAGTACTGTAACTGTAGGATGGTATAAAAAATTAAGGATCCATTCAAAAGCCACTTTCTCCAGATTCAAGACGATACATGGGGCAGGCCGTGTTACAGTAAAATTTCATTGCCTTTTTAGTCATCAGCAGGTACTGATATTGAGACCAGACAGAATATGTCCCAATAGGCTGTCAGCTGGGATTGAGGCCTAAGTGCTCATGTTCTAAATAACCACAGATGGAAATCATAAAAACAGGAGAGAATGAAATCTCTCAGCCCACAACCAGAATAAAGCCGGTGGACCTTAGTGATAGCCATGGCGGGTGCGTGAGAGCAGAGCCTAAAGATATCCAGGACAAATCTCCAGGTAGCACTGCTAGGAGCCTCTGAGCACCTAGGCTCACCTGTCCAGGCAACCACTAGGCTCCCTCAGCATGGTACTTACCATTTCAGTCTAGGGGTTCTTTTGTGGTTCCCAGAAATGTTACTGGTTGAAGAGGATCCAGCCACCTATCACTTTCTAGCCAATATGCAGAGACAGGGTTTAGGTCCAAACAAGCTTTATTATCAGCCAGGTACGGTGGTTCACACCAGTAATCCTAGCACTCTGAGAGGCCAAGGCAGATGGATTGCTTGATCTCAGGAGTTTGAGACCAGCCTGAGCAAGGATGAGACCTTGTTTCTACTAAAAATAGAAAAACTAGCTGGACATTGTGGTTGGTGCCCATAGTTTGATTAACTCAGGAGCTGAGGCAAAGGGATTGCTCAGACCCAGGAGATTGGGGTTGCTATGAGCTATGATGCCATAACACTTTACCCAAGGCAACAAAGTTGAGACTCTGTCTCAAAAACAAAATAAAACAAACAAAAAAACAAGCTTTATTATCAGAAGGCCAGCAATTGTGGAGAACAGTGAGAATAGGCTCTCAATTCTATTCTACCTCAGTTACAATTTTAATAGTTTTTATAATGAAAAACAAGGAAATAAACCTAGAAAATTTTAGCTTTATCTGATAATAAGTAACATCAAAGTAGTCTCCATTCTAACAATGCAAGCTGTTTAAACAACAGAAAGGTAATTTTCACTTTAACAAAATAAGAGAATCATCAGAGAAAACATATTACCAAAATAACCTTTACTAATATCACAACATCTATTACTTATATGTGAATACTTCCTCAGAGTCTCCTGAAATAAACATCCTCACTAGGTCATCATAGGGGAAGGGAGTGTGAGGAAGAATGAACTCCACACACTAGGTTACTGCTTTAGCTTAGCTTCTCAGATTCTATCTTATAGGCCACCTTTCTGGCTTCAGAACTATAACCCACAACAATGTATGTATTTGTAAATGAAATTTGAAACATTTATTTATCTCTCTACTTTATTTCTCCAGAATTTAAAAACCACTGGTAGGCTCTGCACAGTGGTTACAACATAGGCCCCATGCACTGAGGCTGGCAGATTCAAACCCGGCCCAGACCAGCTAAACAACAATGACAACTTCAACAAAAAAACAGCTGGGCATTGTGGCAGGTGTTTGTAGTTCCAACAACTTGGGAGACTGAGGCAAGAGAATTGCTTAAGCCCAAGAGTTTGAGGTTTCTGTGAGCTGTGATGCCACAGCACTCTACCAAGGAAAATGAAATGAGACTCTGTCTCAAAAAAAAAAAAAATTGTAAATTAGGTGGCCTATAATCCTAGCACTCTGGACCAAGTTAGTTCAAGAGATACTTTCATGTCAAACCTGAAATTCCTTATTAAAAAGTTCCATATGAAAAAATGCTCATCGTCCCTAATCATCAGAGAAATGCAAATCAAACCACTCTGATATATCACCTAACCCCGACTAGAACGGCCTACATCACAAAGTCTCAAAGCTGCAGATGCTGGAATGACTATGGAAAGAAGGGAACACTTTTACACTGCTGGTGAGACTTCAAACTAATACAACCTTTTTGGAAGTATGGAGGATTCTCACAGAACTCAAATTAGACTTTCTATTTGATCCTGTAATCCCATTACTGTGCATCTACCCAGAAGAAAAAAAAATCCATTTATCATAAGGACATTTGCACTAGACTGTTTATCTCAGCTCAATTTACAATCACCAAAATGTGGAAATGACTTAAATGCCCACCAACCCAGGAAAGGATTAACAAGCTGTGGTATATGTATACCATATACTATTATTCTGCCATTAAAAAAGATAAAGAGGCTTGGTGCCTGTAGCTCAGTGAGTAGGGCACCAGCCACATACACAGAAGCTGACGGGTTTGAGCCCAGGCCAGACCAGCTAAACAATAATGACAACTGCAACCAAAAAATAGCCAGGCATTATGGTGGGCAACTATAGTCCGAGCTACTTAGAAGGCTGAGGCAAAAGAATTGCTTAACCCCAAAAGTTTGAGGTTGTTATGAACTATGATGTCATGGCACTCTACCTAAGGCAACATATTCATTCTGTCTCAGAATGAATAAATAAATAAATAATAGAGACTTTGTAACTTTTGTATTAGCCTGGATGGAGGTAGAACACATTCTTCTTAGGAAAGCATCACAAGAATGGAGAAGAAAGAATCTAATGTACTCAATTCTAATATGAAGGCAGTAGATGAGCTAATTCAAGGGGTGGAGTAGGGGAATGATGATGCGGGGAGAGGGGAGGTGCAAGGGGAAGAGGGAACATGGTGTATGGCACACCTCTTGGGGGTGGGACACAAGTATAAGAGGGACATTAACAACTGCAATCAGTGTAACCTAATTCTTTGTTCCCTCAATGAATCTCAAACAAAAATAAAATAAAATAAAAGTTCCCATAATGTCAATTTTATTTATTTTTTTTAAAGTTCCACTTTTAAAGTCCAAGTGTGGAACGTTATTATTTATTTGTTTGTTTAGACAGAGCCTCAAGCTGTCACCCTGGGTAGAGTGCCATGGCATCACAGCTCACAGCAACCTCCAACTCCTGAGCTCAAGTGAGTTTCCTGCCTCTGCCTCCCAAGTAGCTGGGACTACAGGCACCGCCACAACACCTAGCTATTTTTTGGTTGCAGCCATCATTGTTGTTTGGCGGGCCTGGGCTGGATTCGCACCCACCAGCTCAGGTGTATGTGGCTGGCACCTTAGCTGCTTGAGCCACAGGCGCCGAGCCCACAGTGTCAATTTTAAAAGAAAAACATCCCATATAACTTAATATTCTTATTGGACTTTATGCAAATAATCAGGCCAAATACACTGAAAATTATTTTTTGTAAATAAATTGATCATTCTGCTATGATTTGTCTTTAATAAAATAGAAAATCAGAGAGAGACAAATATTATTAAAAAATAAGGGGGCGGAGCCAAGATGGTGGACTGCAGCCAGCTTTTTAAAGAAGCTCCCATCCAGAAGGAGGCTTAAAGGACAGAAGTTTAGCAAGGGAGCTGATGGTTTGGAGCGGAGCCAAGAGAGAAGATTGAAGAGCGCACTTCAACCTTCCTAAGGCAAGCTGCAACCCCAAAAATACAATCAAAAGGTACAAAATCCACCACCAAGTGAACAGGAGTCCCCTCCCCCACAAGAAGGGCTCGCAGTTTACTCCATGCAAACAAGCGAACAGAGTTCAAACATCTTCCCACTTTATCCCACGGGAGATACCCCCTAAAAACTAGACCTACCCCTGCTGGCATGTCACGGCACCCTCCAGCCAGGCAGAAAACTGTAAAACTGTATAAAACTGTATATATTCCCCACCTGCAACATTGAACTCTGAGGATTTCCCCCTCCACTCACCCTGAGGTCTGGAGGTTTGTTACCTATGGAATCCAGATTCTTGGGCATCTCCTTGAGAGAAGTGGAGGGGGAAAGGGCTAGTGCTGCTCTGTGCTGACTGTGGCACAGGAGTGAGGAGAAGAAAGTTGGCTCAGAGGGAGACATACAGCAACAGTGGCATCCTGAGCTGCGAACTGACGCCATTCCAGACAGGCAAGCCCCATCTCTCTGGGCAACCAGAGGTTCCAGACAGCAGCCACAGGATGAACGAATGGACTTGGTAACTTTCATAAGTAAAGAGACCATTAGCAACAGCCCTCAGGGGTGTATACCTGAGACAAAGGCAGTGGGCGGGCAGAGGCTGGAATTGACACCTGAGTGTAAACTCTAATAGCCTGCTGCCTAGAGCTGAGTTCCTCACCAGCTCTAGCAGCCTCTAACTTCCAAAAGAATTTAGATGGGACAGAAGGTGTGAGGCTGAAACAGTAAGAACTTTCAAAGCCTAAATTCTTCCCCTGCGGGACTGGACTCAGATTTCTCAATGAGCACCTCACTCTCAGGGTAATGCTGAGATAAAGGCAGCGGGCGGGCAGAGGCAGGGATTGACACCTGAGCATAAACTCTAATTGCTGCCCAGGGTTGAGTTCCTCATCAGCTCTAGCAGCCTCTGACTTGCAGAAGAATATAGCTGGGACAGAAGGTGAGGGAATGGAATTGAGAGAACTTTCACAGCTTAATTTAAACATGCAAGGCCCCCCTGCCAAACACGGATTTCTGGGTGATTTTGGCAGTCGTAAAACCCGGGAGCAGTTGCCTACTGGAGTGAATAGGATCATAGACCTGGGGGATTACAAGTGACTGGGTGCAAGGTGGGGAAGGAGGTATTAAACTTCCCAGACTAACCCATCTGCTGGGTGGGTCCCTTTGCCCTCACGGAGCACTAGAGCAAGTTATATCTGAGCTGCGAGCAGACCCCTCTTATCTAGCTGCCGGAGACACTTGAACTCTTCCACCTGAAACTGGTGCTGACCGGAACAACTGATTTGGACCCCTTAAACCAGACAGACCACCCAGGGACTATTCAAAGGGGCACCCTGGGTGTATGGTTAAGGGAAGGTTTGATTTTCCTTGCCCAATTGTTGTTTGTGGGGGGCAGGGTGACTTAATTGCTGGTATTTCTCCACAGCTGAGACTTCAACCAAGAGTAACTGAATCACTAGGGTAGGACAGAGAGCAGCTGAAAATAAGACAGAGCCACTTAGCCCCACCACACCAAACAGGTCCCCAGTCTCTCAGGCCGTAACACCGTATGGGTCCTCGAAAAACCTCAAGGAGAAAAGTGAAACAGGGTAAAATAATGATGGGGCAGAATCAGCGGAAAAGCTCTGGTAATATGAATAACCAGAGTAGATCAACCTCCCCCGCCCAAAAAGGACGTGGCTGGTAATATGAATAACCAGAGTAGGTCAACACCCCCAAGAAAGGATGTGGCAGATGAAACTGAAGATCCCCTACATAAACAGATGGCTGAGATGTCAGAAATTGAATTCAGAATCTGGATTGCAAATAAGATAAACAGAATAGAGGCAAAGATAGAACTAGAAATTCAAGGAGCATTTCAAAAGTTCACTCATGAATCCAACGAATTCAAAGAAAAAACCACCAAAGATTTTGAAACATTAAGACAAGAGATTGCAACCCTCAAAGATCTGAAAAATATGGTAGAATCTCTTGGTAACAGCGTGCAGGAGGCAGAAGAAAGGATCTCAGACATAGAAGACAAAGCTTCTGAATATGTCCAAGTGTCCAAAAAGGATCAGAAATGGAAAGCAAAAACAGATCATTCTCTCAGAGAGCTCTGGAATAATTCAAGGAAATCTAATATTCACCTTATAGGAATCCCTAAAGGTGACAAAGTTGCTTTGCAAAACACAGAGGCTCTTCTTTATGAAATTATGAAAGAAAAATTTCCAGATATGTCAAGAGATCCTGAAATTCAGATTGCAGACAGCTTCAGAAGCCCAGCACGACTCAACCCGAATAAGACATCCCCCAGACACATCATAATTAACTTGACTAAAGTTAATGAGACAGAAAATCTTGAAAGCAGCAATACATAAGAAAACCATAACCTAAAAGGGGAAGAATATTAGAATAACTGCAGATCTCTCTGCCAAAACCTTTCAGGCAAGAATAAGGTGGTCATTGACATTTAATCTCTTAAAACAAAATAACTTTCAGCCCAGGATCCTGTATCCAGCTAAACTGAGTTTCATTTATGTTGGAAAAATTAAATAATTCAGTGACATCCATGCATTGAAGAAATTTGCCATAACTAAACCAGCTCTCCAGGATATTCTCAGACCTATTCTCCATAATGACCAGTGCAATCCTCCACCACAAAAGTAAACTAACTCACAAACTATTGATCAAACTCCAACTTCTACACTGGCGAAAGGATTAAAAATGTCCACTGGACTTTTGAACAATTCAATACCTAACATATTATCAGGCTTATCAATAATTTCAATCAATGTGAATGCCTTAAATTGTTCCCTAAAGAGGCACAAATTGGCTGATTGGATACAGAAACTTAGACCAGACATCTGTTGTATACAAGAATCTCACCTTACCTTAAAAGACAAATATAGACTCAGGGTAAAGGGATGGTCATCTATATTTCAGGCTAATGGAAAGCAGAAAAAAGCAGGTGTTGCAATTTTATTCTCAGATACAATAGGTTTTAAACCAACAAAAGTAACCAAAGATAAAGATGGGCACTTTATATTTGTTAAGGGCAATACTCAATATGATGAGATCTCAATTATCAATACACACCCAATTATCTATGTACCCAACCAGAATGCACCACAATTTATAAAAGAGACTCGAACTGGCATGAGCAACTTGATTTCCCCCAGCTCCATCATAGTCGGAGATTTTAACACTCCTTTGGCAGTGTTGGATAGATCCTCCAAT
>NW_003852651.1:513270-514632 GCF_000181295.1 Otolemur garnettii | reverse complement strand
AAAAAAAAAAAATACTAGTCCCCAGCTTGATTGGTAGCAGGAGCAGAGAGTGGACCCCAGAGAGCCCTGAGCATTCCCACTGTCAGCCTAGTTGCCATCACACATGGGGAGAAGCCACAGTAGCCATCCCCAGCCCACGCCAGTCACCATCACCGCAATCATGAGCAGCAAGGCTGAGACCCAGCAGCCACCTGCCACCCAATCCTCACAGCTACTCCACTAGCAGCGGTGCAGGGAGCAGCGGCCCAGGTGCCCTTACATCAGCGGTGCCTGCCAGCAGGACAAAAATATCATCACAAGAAAGTTTTGTGAACAGTAAAATGGTTCAGTGTCATAAACAGATATGGTTTCATCAACAGGAATGACATCAAGGAAGTGTACTTGTGCACCAAACTGCCATAAAGAAGAATAAGCACGGGAAGTACCTTTGCAGTTTAGGAGATGGATAGACTGTGGAGTTTGATGTTTTTGAAGGAGAAAAGGGTGAGGAGGCAGAAAATGTTACAGGCCCTGGAGGAATTCCATTTCAAGGCAGTAAATATGCAGCAGATTGTAACCATTATAGGCACTATCCACATCGCAAGGGTCCTTCACGCAATTACCAGAAGAATTACCATAATAGTGAGTGCTGGGAAAAGGATGAGGGATCAGAGAGAGCTCCTGAAGGCCAGGCCCAACAATGCTGGCCCTACCACAGGCCAAGGTTCCCATCTTACTACATGCAGAGACCCTAAGGGCATTGACCACAGTATTCCAACCCTTCAGCGTAGGGAGAAATGATGGAGGGTGCTGACAACCAGGTGCAGGAGAACAAGGTGGACCAGTAAGACAGAATTTGTATCAGGGTTATAAACTAGGATCCTGCAGGGGCCCTCCTTGCCAAAGACAACCCAGAGAGAGTGGCAATGAAGAGGATAAAGAGAATAAAGAAGAGACCCAAAGTCAGCAGCCACCTCAACGTTGGTACCATCACAACTTCAATTACAAATGAAGACCCCCAGATGGCAAAGAGACAAAAGCAGCCGATCCACCAGACGAGAATTTGTCTGCTTTGGAGGCTGAGCAGGGCGGGGCTGAGTAAATGCTGGCTTACCATCTCTACCATCATGCAGTTTAGTCATCCAACAAGAAACGAATATGAAATTCCAGCAATAAGAAATGAACAAAAGATTGGAGCCGAAGACCTTAAGTGCTTCCTTTGTGCCCCCGACCAGATAACTAGAACTATCTGCATTATCTGTATAGCCATGGGGTTTTTACTAGTTTTTACCTAAAGATGTCTTTTTTGGTTATAACAAATGTGTGTGTGTTTCAATAGCCTATTTTTTCTCAATACACCTTTAAAGGTGTTTTGGGTTTTTT
>NW_003852651.1:497367-511517 GCF_000181295.1 Otolemur garnettii | reverse complement strand
TAACAGTAAGTAGCTGGGTTCATCTCTTGGTTCTCTATTCTGTTCCATACATCTACCTCTCTATTTTTGTGCCAGTACCATGCTATTTAATCACTATGGATTTATAGTATAATGTGAGGTCTGGTAGCGTGATTCCTTCTGCTTTGTTTTTATTCCTTAGTAATGTCTTGGCTATACGAGGTTTTCTTCTGATTCCATATAAAATGGAGTATTATTTTTTTTAAGAATAATGAAAAGTATGACAGTGGAGCTTTAATAGGGATTGCATTAAAATTATATATTACTTTGGGTAATATGGACATTTTAACAATTTTGATTCTTCCCAGCCATGAACATGGTATATTTTTCCATTTGTTAACATTTTTAGCTATTTCTTTTCTTAGAGCTTCATAGTTCTCTTTATAGGTATCTTTCACATCCTTTGTTAGGTAAACTCCCAAATATTTCATCTTCTTTGGCAATACTTTGAACGGAATAGAGTCCTTGACTGTTTTTTTCAGTTTGACTAAAGTTGGTATATATAAAGGTTACAGATTTATGAGTGTTGATTTTGTAACCTGATACGCTGCTATATTCCTTGATAACTTCTAAGAGTTTTATAGTCGAATCCCTTGTGTTTTCCAGATATACAATCATATCATCTGCAAAAAGTGAAAGCTTAATCTCTTCTGACCCCATAGGAATGCACTTCATTGACTTTTCTTCTCTAATTGCAATTGCTAAAACTTCCATTACAATGTTAAAGAGCAATGGAGACAATGGGAAACCTTGCTGTGTTCCTGATCTCAGTGGAAATGATTTCAATTTAACTCCATTCAATACAATATTGGCTATGAGTTTGCTGTAGATGGCCTCTATCAGTTTAAGAAATGTCCCTTCTATACCGGTTTTCATAAGGGTTCTGATCATGAAGGGATGGTGGATATTATCAAAAGCTTTTTCTGCATCAATTGAGAGAATCATATAGTCTTTGTTTTTTAATTTGTTAATGTGCTGAATTATATGTATAGGTTTATGTATGTTGAACTATCTTTGAGATCCTGGGATAAAACCCACTTGGTCATGGTGTATAATTTGTTTGATGTGTTGCTGGATTCTGTTTGTTAGAATCTTGTTAAATATCTTCGCATCAATATCCATTAGTGATATTGGTCTATAATTTTCTTTTCTTGTTGGGTCTTTTCTTGGTTTGAGGATCGAGGTGATATTTGCTTCATAGAATGTGTTGGAAAGTATTCCATCTTTTTCTCTTTTTTGGAAAAGGTTGAGTAATATAAGTACTAGTTCCTCTTTGAAGATTTGGTAGAATACTGACATGAAGCCATTTAGTCCCAGGCTTTTCTTTTTAGGGAGATTTTGTATAGTTGATGCTATTTCAGAACTTGATATAGGCCTGTTCAATATTTCTACTTCATTCTGACTATGTCTTGGGAGGTGGCATGCTTCCAAGTTTTGGTCAATTTCCCTCAGATTTTCATATTTCTGGGAATAAAATTTCTTGTAATATTCATTAAAGATTTTTTGAATTTCTAAGGGGTCTGTTGTTATTTCACCTTTACTTTTTCTGATTGATGAGATTAGAGATTTTCTTTTTTTCTTGGTTAGGCTGGCCAAAGGTTTATCTATTTTATTGACCTTTTCAAAAAACCAGCTTTTTGATTTATTGATGTGTTGTAAAATTCTTTTGTTTTCAATTTCAGTTAATTCTGCTCTAGTTTTGGTTATTTCTTTTCTTCTGTTGGATTTCGGATCGGAATGTTCTTCCTTGTCCAGTTGCTTTAGATGTCTCACTAAGTTGTTAACTTCGCCTCTTTCCATTCTCTTGAGGAAGGCTTGCAATGCTATAAATTTCCCTCTTAGGACTGCCTTTGCAGTATCCCAGAAGTTCTGATAACTCATGTCTTCATTATTATTTTGTTCTAAAAATTTGGTAATTTCCTTCTTGATCTCGTCTCTAACCCATCTATCATTCAGCATAAGGTTATTTAGCTTCCATTTTTTTGTAAGAGATTGCAGATTCCTGTTGTTACTGAGTTCAACTTTTATTCCATGATGGTCCGAGAAGATGCATGTAACATTTTCTATTCTTTTAAATTTACTAAGGTTAGACTATGACCTAAGATGTGATCAATTTTGGAGTATGTTCCATGGACTGATGAGAAAAATGTATATTCAGTCTTGTTAGGATGAAAAGTTCTGTAGATGTCTGTTAGGTCCGAAAGTTGAGTAGTTAAATTTAAATTCAAATTTTCTTTGCTAAGCTTCTTTTTGGAGGATCTGTCCTACACTGCCAAAGGAGTGTTAAAATCTCCGACTATGATAGAGTTGGGAAAGATCAAGTTGCTCATTCCTTTTAGAGTATCTCTTATAAATTGTGGTGCATTCTTGTTGTGTGCATAGATATTGATAATTGAGATCTCATCATATTGAGTATTACCCCTAACAAATATAAAATGGCCATCCTTATCCTTTCTTACTTTTGCTGGTTTAAAACGTATTGTATCTGTGAATAATATTGCAACTCCTGCTTTTTTCTGCTTTCCATTAGCCTAGAATATAGGTGACCATCCCTTCACCCTGAGTCTATATATATTTGTCTTTTAAGGTAAGGTGAGATTCTTGTATGCAACAGATGTCTGGTCTGAGTTTCTGTATCCAGTCAGCCAATCTGTGCCTCTTTAGAGAACAATTTAAGCTATTCACATTGATTAAAATTATTGATAAGCCTGGTAAAATTTTGGGCATCGAGTTGCTCGAAAGTCCAGTAGATATTTTTAATCCTTTTGCCACTTTAGAAGTTGAAATTTGATCAATAGTTTGTGAGTTAGTTTACTTTTGTGGTGGAGAATTGCACTGGTCATTATGGAGGATAGGTTTGAGAATTTCCTGGAGACCTGGTTTAGTTATGGCAAATTTCTTCAACATGTGAATTTCGTTAAACTATTTAATTTCTCCATCATAGACGAAACTCAGTTTAGCTGGATACAGGATCCTGTGCTGAAAGTTATTTTGTTTTAGGAGATTAAAAGTCAATGACCATCCTCTTCTAGCCTGAAAGGTTTTAGCAGAGAGATCTGCAGTCGTTCTAATACTCTTCCCCTTGTAGGTTATGGTTTTCTTATGTCTAACTGCTTTCAGAATGTTCTCTTTCATAATAACTTTCGCAAGTTAATTATGATGTGTCTGGGGGATGTCTTGTTCGAGTTGAGTCGCGCTGGGGTTCTGAAACTATCTGCTATCTGAATTTCAGAATCTCTTGGCATCTTTAGAAATTTTTCTTTCATAATTTTCTGAAGAAGAGCCTTTGTGTTTTGTGAAGCAACTTTGTTGCCTTCAGGGATTCCTTTAAGGTGAATATTAGTTTTCTTCCCATTATCCTGGAGCTCTCTGAGAGAAAGATCCATTTTTGCTCTCCATTTCTTTTCATCTTTGAGTGCTTAGGCTTCTTCAAAAGCTTTGTCTTCAATGTCAGAGATCCTTTCTTCTGCCTGTTCCATTCTGTTACCAAGGGATTCTACTGTATTTTTCAGATCCTTGAGGGCTGCAAACTCTTGCCTCAATGTTTCAAAATCATTGGTCATTTTATCTTTGAAAGCGTTGAATTCTTGAGACATCTTTTGAATAATTTCTTGAATTTCTAATTCCCTCCTTTCTTCCATTATGTTAAACTTATTTGCTATCCAAATTCTGAACTTGATTTCTGACATCTCAGCCATCTGTTTATGGATGAGGTCTTCAATTGCATCCGCTCCATTTTTTCTTAGGGGAATTGATCTACTCTGGTTATTCAAGTTGCCAGAGTTTTTCCGCTGATTCTTCCCTATGCTGAATTTACACCGTTTCGAGTCTATATCAGAACTGTTCAGTCAGTGGCTGCCATGGAGAGGGTGCTGGCTTCCTCTCGTTGCCCAGAGAAGCAGAGCGTGTCTGTCCTGTAGAGCATAAGGATTGTGAGCCTTATTGTTCCTGGTGCTGCTGCTTTTATTCTTCACCTCGGGCTATCACCATTGTAGTGTGGTTCCCTCTCAACTGACAATCCGCTCATAATTCTAAGGCCGCCATCTGGGGATGCTGGCAGTACTCAGCTCTAGCAGGCAGTTCTGGGCCCACCTGGCTTGGGTGCTGGGTCAGGTAACTAAGCCATGGTCCATGGGGACGCATGGGACTAGCAAGTGGTTCTGGGCTGGCCTAGCTCATGTGCCGGGAGTGGGGAACTCAGCAGTTGCCCGCAGGCTGCACACGGGTCTGGCAAGCAGTTCTGGGCCTTCCTGACCCAGGTGCTGGGAGCAGGAAACTCGGCGGCCACCTGCGAGGCATGCGCTGGTCTAGCAAGCATTTCTGGGTCCACTCGGCCTGGGTGCTGGGAGCGGGGAACTCAGCAGGCACCTGCGGGTCTAGCAAGCAGTTCTAGGCCTGCCTGGCCCGGGTGCCAAGAGTAGGGAAATCAGCAGCCACCCATGGGTTTAGCAGACAGTTCTGGGCCTACCCAACCCCGGTGCCAGGAGCAGGGAACTTGGCAGTTGCCTGAGGGGTGCACGTGGGTCTAGCAAGGAGTTCTGGGCCTGCCTGGCCCAAGTGCTGGGAGTGGGGAACTCGGCGATCACCCCTGGATCTAGCAGGCAGTTCTGGGCCCGCCCAACCTGGGTTCCAGGAGTGGGGAACTCGGCAGCTGCCTGCGGGGGGTGCACAGGTCCAGCAAGCAATTCTGGGCCCGCCTGACCCAGGTGCAGGGAACAGGCAACTCAGTGGCTGCCCATGGGGCATGTGCAGGTCTACCAGGCAGTTCTGGGCCTGCCTGGCCCAGGTGTCAGGAGCTGGGAACTCCATGGCCACCGGCAGGACTCGCATGGCTCTTGCAGGTCTCAGGCCATGGGAGTGAGGAATCACTGGTACCCAGGGAATGCATGTGGCTCTAACAGGTCTCTGGCTCCAGGGCCAGGACTGGGCGCTTAGTCCCGCAGGGGTGGGGGACAGTGCTCTAGGCCCTCCCCTCCACTGTCTCTGTAGGCAAGGGGGGAAGGGGGGACTGGAAGTTTAAAATGGCAGTAAAAAATGTTCATTCAGTTTTTCTGCCTGGTGAGAGAGTGTTTGGGATCTTAGCAGGGTTCCTCTAGGGGAGTAGACCCCCCTTCCTGTAGCTCTCACACGTGGGGTGAGATAATAGGTCCTCAGTTCACCATTAGCCTGTAGAAAACTTACAGGAGCACACAAGGAGAAAACAAAGAGAAAAACACAACTTTCTTGGGGGAGGGGATGGAGACTTTTCCTTTAGGATGTATTATGTACCTGGAAATTGCTTTCTTGGTGTCTCAACTTGCCTCAGCAGAGGTGTCCTGCAGATATCACTCTTCTCTCTTGGCTGAGCTCCCAATCTTCAACACTATTGGGTATTTTCTGGACATTTTCCTTCCCTCTGGACAGAAGCTTCTGTCGAAGGCTGGCACCTGTTGGCCATCTTGCCCCTCCCCTTTCATTTTTAATTTGTAATAAAAGTTTACAACTTTATTTTTTCAAAAAAAGTCAACAAACTGTAAGAACCTGTTAATAAAGGTCTTAAATAATTAAAAAAAGAATACTAGTCACAATCTACAGATAATATTCCAAAAGACGTATGACTAGAATTTGTCTCCAACTCTAAGACAGAGAAAAAACTTCAAAAGCCTTAAACTTCAACAAAGATCACTCAAATCACTAGCCCAGATACTCCTAGATAATCAGGCAGTGCTAGATTTCCTGTTAACTACACTGGAGGATCTATACAGTCCTTTGTTTACCTTGAAGTAGTTCCTAAGACATCTTCCAGGTCCGGCATTCCAGGAACAAACTCACCCAGACTGTGGAACGTACTCAACTAGTCTTGGCCCCTCCACCCAGGATAGCCACCTGCTTACAAGGAGTCCAGCAGTTGACCTTTGATTTCTGTCATGACATGCCCTGCCACCTCCAAAGCTATACTATGCCATACTCTTAATTACTTAAAAAGAGGTCTCTTGTTCTGCTTTGTGACTCCTGCATATGTTCCAGAGAATGACCAGGTTCTTGTCACGACTTGGAAGAAAGTACTGGCCCCTGAGAAGACCTGCACACCACCCCTATGGCTGTTAAGTTGGCTGGATTACAACATTCCCACATCAAGCCTTATCCCTGCCTCCTGAAAAAAAAACAACAAACCTGAATGTGACCAGTGAACTACAGAGCTATACGAAAACAAATACAATACTTAAAAGCTTTAGTCATCAGGATCAGAAATATATTATTTTTAGACATCTTTGTTTATTATTGTATTCAGTGTGCTTCTTATTTTCTGTGCGATCTATTGTTCCCAGTGTAACTTTAAAGCTATCCCTCACCTGAATAAGTTCAATCTCCAGACAAATACAGTAAATCATAGTAATTATTTCCATTTAAAAACAATTTCATAGATAATAAAAGTAAGGAAATGAAGCCAGAAAAGTGGGCTACAAGATGGAGTCTGAGAAGCTAAGCTGAAACTTTATAGCTGACTAGCTGACCTAGTCTTCTTAGGTCACATTCTTCTTATTCTTTTTTTTTTTTTTTTTGAAATAGAATCTCACTGTCACCCTGGGTAGAATGCCATGGTGTCATAGCTCACAGCAACCTCAAACTCATGGGCTCCAGTGATCCTCTTGTTTCAGCCTCCCAAGTAGCTGGGACTATAGGCACCTGCCATTATGCCAGGCTATTTTTAGAGACAGGACCTCACTCTTGCTCAGGCTGGTTTCGAACTCCTAAGCTCAAGCAAGCCTCCCACCTCAGCCTCCCAGAGAGCTAGGATTATAGGTGTGAGCAATGACCTTTGGCCTCTAATGTTGTTTTCTATCAGATAAAATTAAAATTTTCTAAGTTTCTTTCCTGCTATTCTCATTATAAAAATTATCAGAATTATAGCTGAGACAGAATAGTCTTTGAGAGAGCACTCTCACTGCCAGAATTTCTGGCCTTGTGACAAAACGTAGTAAACCTAATCCTAATCCTTGCATGTGGCTGACAGTGACATACAGCTGGACCCTCTTTGGTAACAATAAGAGTTAACACTTATTAGGTGCTTACTGTGTCTGTTTATTATGTTGGTGCTGTACAGTGTCATTTAATCTTCACAAGCTTCAAAGATAACCATTACCATCTCCTTTCTAAGCTCTTTCACTGTTGTAAAACTGTTTTCTTCCTATACCCAGCTTTATTCTTGCTTTATAGTGGATATTAAATAAATAAGTTAATGAGTCCCTATTTCACAGGTACAGCAAGAATTTAAAGCATCTTATTAAAGTTATACAGCTAATAAGGAGTCAAACTAGTATTGGAACCCAGATATTGGCTCTAAAGCATATACTCTGAACACTATTCTATGATATCTATTATATCCCCTTCTGCTTTCAGGGCTTTGGCCTCTGTCTTATCTTTCTTCTTTATGGCCTACATCCAGTGTAAAGTTTCTCCTGTACTATGTATGTTAGGAATCTTGTTTTTAAGTAATAACCCAATTTGAACAAGTTTAAGCAAATAAAAAGGAACTTACAAAGATAGGGATACCTCAAAAAGCCCAAGGATAATGTAGATGGGCCTAATGGAACAGGTGCTTGAATGCAGTCAGGATTTTTCATCTCTCCTCCAGCTCAAAGCTAAATTCTCTGGGAAGATATATAAAGGATGGCTCTTGCTGCAACCATGAATATAATGTAGAGAAAGTGGTAGAAAAAGAGTGCTGCAGAGAAAATCCAGTAGATTTTTACCTATAGTCCTCCTCTTGGCTGCCCCAGAAACACCTAACATCAGACATGGACACCTGCAGGACAACTTACTGCATTCAGAAGCAATGGTGTGGTATGGACACACCCGTTGGCTTCTCTTGATCTTGTAAACTCTGATAAACTTAGCTGCCACCAATAGATATAATATGCAATAGTAGAGAAATAATTAGATAACCACAATCAAAATTCTTCTTTTGGAAAGGAGAGGTCACATCATTATCAATCACCAGGTCTATTTCTACCTGGATAGGAAAAAAAAGAAAGGAATTACAGGCGTAGATAAATTAATGGGAGTCAATTTACTGATATACCTCCTTGCTTAACTAGTCTGGACTTGGACCTAGGGTATACTCTAGAACAGTGATTCTCAAACTTGTGAGTGCTGGTTAAAATCACATAGAGAGCTAGTGAGACCTGCAATAACTTGACAGGTACACTCCATTCAAATCCCAGCACTGAGACCTGACCAAACTTCAGTACAGCTCCTAGCAGCCTAAGGCCCCAAATCCCTGGGAAGACCAGCCCACTTTTGAATTCCTATCAGAAAAAGCTTTGCACACGCAAAAGAATTAAATTAGTTCTAGCTAACACCCCAGGATAGGACCCAGTCCTCCTTTACCTAGAGCAACTATTCAAAAGGGCTTGGAACTGTGAATCTTTCCACTGTCCTTTTGAGATGTGCATGTATCTCCTACAATTCTGGAATATTTCTCAAAAGCCTAAAAGCCAGTCCTTTGAAATGCAATCATCGGAAAGGATAGGGCCTCTATCTCCCAGTTTCTATGGGAGAAATTTAGGGGGTGGGGAGACCTAGCCTTTGGAATAAAACACAGGTGTGTTCCCGGGAGAATAGAAATCTTCAGTAATTGACAGCTGGTCTAATCATATTTATACTGACAAGCCCTCTAATTTTTCACTTCCCAGACTACTAAGCCCTACTTCCTCTACTCCCTCATTTTTCCTTTAATTAAAATTCCCAGACACCTCTATACTAATCAGAAAAAAGCTCATCTCTTCCCTACTGTCAGTAATTACTGAATAAAATCTGACTTTACCACTTTGCTTTAACTAAATGCTTTATCCTTGATACTGCTCTGATTTAAACCACAAATTTCTGGCTCCACACCTGGAGTTTCTCATCCTAGAGGTCCAGAGTAAGGCCTGAGAACTTAAACTTGTTTTCTTTTTAATAATGTTTTCAGATTATACTCCCACATAATCTTTATTTTATTTATTTTTGAAATAGAGTCTCAAGCTGTCACCCTAGGTAGAGTGCCATGGCATCATAGCTCACAGCAATCTCCAACTCTTGGGCTCAAGCGATCTTCTTGCCTCAGTTTTTCTGTTTTTAGTAGAGATGGGGTCTTGCTTTTTGCTTAGGCTGGTCTTGAACTCATGAGCTCAAGCAATCCACCCACCTGAGCCTCCCAGAGTACTTGGATTACAGGCGTTAGCCACCAGGCCTTTTTTTTTTTTTGAGCATTTCACTCTGATGCCCTGTTAAAGTACTGTGACATCATAGGTCACAGCAACCTCAAACTCTTGGGCTCAAGCAATCCTCTTGCCTCAGCTTTCCAAGTAGCTGGGAGACTACAGGCACCCACCACAATGGCAGCTAATTTTTCTATTTTATTAGAGATGGGGGTCTACTCTTGCTCAAGCTAGTTTCAAACTCCTAAGCTCAAGCAATCTACCCACATAGGCCTCTCCAAGTACTAGGATTACAGCTGTGAGCCACTTCACCCTGCTGAGAACCTAAATTTCCAACACTTTGAAGGTGATGTGAATGGGCTGGTCCAGGAACATACTTTTGTAAATCATTGCACTGTATGATCATTTATAGTCCCTAGTCACCAGATTTTCTAATGATACTGAGAGAAGATACCTGGAAAAAGTGAGGTCTAAGAGAACAGAGGTCTTCTTAAGGAGACTCCAAGGATACACCTGCAAGGTTCTCCCTGTAGTGATTTTAGCTCTTAGGAATTTGTAGAAACTTAAATTCCTGGGACCTGGAAACTAACGCTTGCTTCTGCTTCTGTAAAAGCCCCAGCCTGCATCTCCAGCTTGATTCAAACTGATCAATGAGAAAGGTACCCGTGGGCCAGAACTTTTTTGCTGGAGATAAAAAGGAGAAGACTAAGTCAGTCTGGGAATGTGGCCATTTTGGACTCAGGTCTGCAGCAGCTCCACCGGCTGGAATAAAGCCCTTCCTCTTTTAAACACAGTGTTTGGATGTTCTTTCTCTCCATTGGGCCTCGTCTTCCTGCAGCAATGCAACTTCCTTAAAACCTGATTTGACTATGTTAAATGTCGAAAGGAGAAAAAGTGCCACAACGAACCATGCCAAGTAGAATTAATCCCAGAGATTTATTAAGTATTAAGAGCATTTGTAAGCAGATGGGCTGCCACCAAAAAAAGAAAATGGCAATGACCCCAAGCTAAGGCAAGGGACCTCTTTTTAAGAAAATTAGGATGTGGCGTAAGTGTAGCTCAGTAGGTGGCAGTGTGCCATGACAGATCAAAGTTCATCTGCTAGGTTTCTGTAAAAAAAAGTGGGTGGGCCATCTGCTGGAAAAGGAAGGAGAGTTCTGTTCTTTGCTTAATCCATGTCCAGACCCATCAGAGTCAGAGAAAGACCAACATTCCAGCCTGTTGGCCGTTGGGATCAGACTTGGGGTCCTCCTTACACTTCCTCCACATTTTGTCCCAAGACCTACAGGAAAGCCTAGAAGAAATATCCCAGAGTCTTTTATAACTGCAGAGGGGCTGCTACATGGGTAGAAAGTCCACACTCCAAAACATTCTGGGAGTAACTGCCCTGCAACATTCCGGAGATGTGGGGTTTGAATTCTGCTCACTTCAGATCTTGTTTTCAGCCCTATTTCTGCTGAAAGAGTGGTCCCTAAAAGCCATAAAGAAGACAAGTGCTACACTGGTTTCATCTGAGGAGCATGCTAAAAATAGACTTTTCAGAGATTATGATTCTGTACATCTGAAATAAATGACCTCACAACTATTTTGAAAAGCTCCCAGCCATGGTGGCTCACACCTGTAAGCTTAGCATTCTGGGAGGCCGAGGCAGGTGGATCGCCTGAGCTCAGGAGTTCAGGATCAGCCTGAGCTCAGGAGTTCAGTCTCTACTAAAATTAGAAAAACTAGCTGGGTGTTGTGGCTAGCAGGGGCTTGTAGTCCCAGCTACTGGTTGCCTGAGACAAGGGAATCTCTCAAGCCAAAGAGTTTGAGGTTGCTGTGAGCTATGATGCCACTGTACTCTACCCAGGATGACAGAGTGAGATTATGTCTCAAAAAAAAAAAAAAAATAGCTCAGGACAGACAATTCACAATGAGGTTTGGAAACCAAAGGCCCTAACCACTGGACAAAGTATATAAGCTAGTACCAAAAAGGTACAACTTGTAGTTTAATGTGTATAAGTACTTATCTCCCAGATCAAAGAGATACCGAGGTCAAATGATATTCAATTTTTTTTTGTTTCTGCATTGCCTTGGGCAAATAAACAATGTAAGTTTCACTATTCCCAGTAGAGCCAACAACTCTTTAAATAAGTACAGTAGCTAAAAGTGGATTCCCATAGAAATGTTAGTGGTTATTCTTACGTTTCATGTGTATTCCTTCTCATTTATTAAAAGCTATGCATATTATTTTTTCCAGTGAGAGAAAAATGCTCCTTCTGGGGAATTTTAGCTCACTTTACTTGAATTCAATCAAAATACTCTACTTCCTTTCCCGTGATGTGTCACTCCCTCCCTCCAACCACACCTTTTCCTGGAAAAGTCAGTAAATAGCCTGAGGCCACTTAACGAGAAGTGAAGAGTAGGAATGCAAATACTAAACACTGACCATCACACCCCACCTCTTATGACACTGTGGGCGCAAGGGCTGACTGGGGTGGTAGTCTTATTCCTCAACTACATCCTGAGGCTAAAGAGAAGACGACTACAACTCCCAGGATGCCCCGCCATCCTACCCCATTCACCTTACTCCGGCTAGAAAGTGTGTACCTTAGAGAAAGCAGGGCAACATGGCTCCCGGAGGTGAAAGGAAGACTTTTCATCCTTTCTGAAGTGGTGTAAAAGAGAGGCCAGGGAGGGGAAAGAAAAGTACCCGTCATCGCTTTTATCCTCCCAGCTTCTCCATTGTATGGTCTGCCTCACCCCTCCTCTCCACCCAAATCCAATTTGTAGTCTCCTCCCCTCTTGGTCTTCATTTCCTCACTCCCTCGCCCCTCCCCTCGGGGATCCTCTTCCCGCCCCCACCCGCCCCCCGCGAAGTGCGCACGCGCCCGCCCCCAGCCTTGTGCACAGATAGCCGCCTAGCTTGCTCTGGCAGCAGCAGTCTTGTCTACCCCCGACGAAGCATGGGTGTCCAGGGCTTCCAAGAGTTCCTGGAAAAGCGCTGTCCTGGGGCCGTGGTGCCAGTGGATCTCCTCAAACTCGCGCGCACGGTCTCGCGGCAGCAGCAGCAGCAGCACCTGCACCGCCAGTTGCCTCCTACAGCTGCCCTAGAGCCTGGAGCTCCACGCGCAGCCAGGAGTTCTGTACCTCTGCAACCGCCGCTCCCGCCCGCTGCCTTGGGTGCCTGTTCTGGGGGTGCTGGACCGACTCGGCATCATCACTCTGTTCGCCACTTCTACCACCACGGCCAGACGGAGACCAGCCTGCACCCGCCGCTGCCGCCGCCCCCTCCGCTGCCTGGCGCCCGGGTGTTGGTGGATGCGGGCTCGGCGCTGCCGCGGCTGTATGGCGGCTACCAGACGGATTGGGTTTGTGGCGGCCAATGGAACGCCATGCTGGGCTACTTGTCAGCGCTGTGCCAGGCCTGTGCCTATCCTGGCGGCGACGGCCTGGAGCTTGTGGTCATGTTCCCCGGGGGCCTGGGCAAGGACCGGCTGGCTGAGTGGGGCCGTCGGTGCCAGGCCGAGCGGCAGACAGCGCAACTGATCGTGGGACACGTGGGCAACAAGGGCACCCCTCCACCACGGGCCTGGTTCCTGCCACCGGCCTGCCTGAGCCACTGCGTGAGGCTAGCACTCATCCGCTTCCGGGTCAAGGTGAGGGAGGGGCCGGATCTTAACACACCCCCACACCTATTCCTGCCCAATTAAATATCTAACCACCCACCTACCTACCTACTCTAGATTATTTTCTGTCCCCCGCCCCGTCATACCACCCCCTCCTGATTTGCTCATCTACTTGACCACATCTCTATTCATGTCATCCTAATAGCTTCCTTTCCCTAACAGTTGGCTTATCCTTAGGTTTATAGCAGAACTTAGTGAATTTCTCTGTAGCTTCACCTTTCACCTGTTTGCTTCAGCCTTAAGTGTAAATAATTTCCTGCTTTCTCTATTTGACGTCTCTCATTGTCTCTTTCAAACCTCAGACCGAATCAATTAAACAGATGTTAATCGAACATCTTTCTTCTTCATTTTTTCCATCTTTACCCAGTCCTGCTTTTTCACCCGTCTATCCATTCAACTTATTTCATTTCGGCATTCTTCTATCTTCTCCTTGAGCGTAAACAGAATCCCACTGATTCAGTCACTGTTGTTCATCAAGTATTAACCCACTGAGCTTAAAGGGTTTGAAAAACATAAGACAGGGTTCCTGCCCCTAAAAAATATATGTACACGTGAAACATTTAGTCATATAAATGTGAATATGATTATGCTTTATGGAACAGACAGTGAGTACAGTACCTGTTTGTGTGTGTGAGAAAGAGGATACTGTGGACTAAAATGGTCAGGGGAGGCTTCCCCCAAGAACTTGGGCCTGATTAGCGCTTCAAAAATGGGTTGTATTTGAATGGGTCACAAGTTTGGAAGGAGGTTGCTTTAAGTCGGAGAAAAAAATGAGCGGAAGCAAAAAGGAATATCAAGCATGTGAGGTCCCATGGGGCAGTTAAGTCCAATCGGCATGTAGTTGGGTCACTGCATATAGGGCCTGGGGAACAGCTTGTCAGCATCCCCAGTTCTTGGCAGCACTGCTATTGCTCCATTGCTTTCTCATACTCTTAGGTTTCGAGTTTCTACGTGTGGAGAATAGCAAGTCTTGAGAAGTAAAGGAGGTAGGCAGGGAGAAGAAAAGGAATAGTACAGGGTTGGGTAGGATGAAACCACAAACCCATTCCCCCAACCTAGGTTCTTGGAGTTCTAAGAGACGGGATGGGGATTATGGGAATCACAAACTACAGAAGTGGTGCCAGGTGGAGTAATGAAGAAGAAAGAAATTTCAGCAGAGATATTGAAAAACCTGCAGCAGTATTTTTCAACCTCTTTTATCTCATGGCACACTCGAACCTATAGTTAACCTCTTGCAACACACGTACTTTATGTTGATCAAAGAAAAGAGTAAAAAAAAAAA
>NW_003852651.1:496906-497132 GCF_000181295.1 Otolemur garnettii | reverse complement strand
GTTGTTTTTAACACAAAATCCAATCAGGAGCTATCTCAAACAAAGTAGAGAAAATAATATAACAGAAACCCATTTGCTTGCTTTCCTGACCATTTTTTAAGTAGATAATTGATAGCCATTCTTTTCATTACCTCATGGTTGTTATTAACCTGATTGCTGGCAAAAGTGACTGCATCGATAGAATGCTTACCAGGTGCTAATCTATATGTGTCTTTTTTTTTTTTTT
>NW_003852651.1:485207-496844 GCF_000181295.1 Otolemur garnettii | reverse complement strand
ATTCGAACCCGCCACCTTAGGTGTATGTGGCTGGCGCCTTGGCCGCTTGAGTCACAGGCGCCGAGCCTATATGTGTCTTTTTTAAAGAAAAATATTATCTCTTGGCTGGGAATGATGACTCACACCTGTAATACTATAATCCTAGCCCTCTGGGAGATGTGTGGATTGCTTGAGCTCAGGAGTTCAAGACCAACCTGAGACATGGAAGGTTTAGACACTTGCCAAAAGTCACACAGCAATACATGCTGTCTACCTCCAAATCTGATGTGCACTTAATAACAGTGCTCTAAGAAGAATCTTTTTGGAGTGCTGTTGTGAGGAGATCATTTCCACACTCAACTAAACTCTTCTCTGGCTCCTGCGTCTAAAGACTGGTTCAGGACATTCACTTTTAGTATTGAGTGCTTGTTTGCCAAGTACTAAACGGTTTGCTGAGGGCTTACAGATAAATAAGGGGATTCCTGTCGTTAAGGAGATCAGTGTTTATAAACAAGACAGATTGAAAACAAAATTGTAAATGTTATGTGCCAATTGTAAATGAAAATATGGCTCCTACAAGGGTCATGGTTAATTCTGGGTGGAAGAAGGAAAGTTGGGGGCAGTGCCTGTGGCTCAGTGGGTAGGGTGCCGGCCCCATATACATACCTAGGGTGGCGGGTTCCTGGCCCCAGCCAAACTGCAACAACAACAACAAAAAGGAAAGTTGGGGGGAGGCTTCACCAGTTGATGCTAAGTTATGAAGGAGGGCTAAGGATAGTTCAGAGAGTGGACAAGGGTTGTGAGCTCTGAATAGATTTTGATTGGAGGTTGCAAGAGAGTTGGACACAATATGGGTTTGTGGTTTCTAAACTTTTTTTAACCCTCACCTGCACTTTGGATGTTTCTAACCCCATTAGTCAAACATTTGAGAAGCAACACTTATTTTTGTCATACTTCATCACACAAAATCTCATTTTTAAAATCCCTGCAGTTCATCAAAAAATAAGATGGGTTAGATAGATGGATATGTGATAAATCAGGCATAGTGAAAATAGAATCTCAGTGGTGGGTATTCAAATGTTAAATATAATTTATTTCAATTCATTGGGCAAAAAATTTCCAGAAGTTCTCTTCAGTCCTTAGAACCATCATTTAGGGAATATATAAATCTTATTCTCCATGCTTGATTATAAATGAACTCTTTGATCTTTTCATATATGCATAATCTCATTTTACAGCTGTATAACTGAGGTGCAAAGAGGTAATTCTTGCTCTAATGTCTTGTATTCTCTGGATGCAGAATACATTTTCCCCCTGAATGAATAGTTCAGTAATCCTAAAAGAATGAGATTGTAGGAATGACTTAAAAAGTTTATAGTGTGGCTCTTAATATAGTGGATTTAAGACCAGCTGCAAATTTGCATATCTAAATTGTCTGTGGATATAATCAGTGTGTAAATTTCTCTCTCCTGGTTTTGGGTCAGTGACTTTTTTGTTGTTGGAATGATGAAGAACTTCCTGGATTGTAGCACAGAATTGACAAGTATTAATTAATAACTGATTGTGATTTCCCTTTTCAGAGGGAGTGTTCTACTATATCGAAGGTGGCAGTTTTTCACTTGGATGATCTGCATGCCTACCATTTCTTTTGACTGGATTAGCGCTTCAGAACAAAACCCACTACTGTATTTCTCCCCTTCTCAGTTTTGTTCTTCAGGTTAAACCTCAAGATAGGCCTTTATTCCCAATCTCATTTTCGTTTAAGAGTGAGAAAGTAAAATAAAGGTGAAAGGATTAAATAATAGGTAAGTTGTTGAGTTGTCTGTTTAGCTTTCAACAACTTACAGCTTCCCATGAAAAAATTCAGTGTATATTGTTGGAATGAATTTTATCGTTTGGTTGGTTTCATTTATATACTCTACCAACCATTGTATGATAATCTCCAGTAGCAGGAAAATTAAGCAAACTCACAAATAGCTTTCCTGATTTCTTCATAAGGGTGTCAGAAGTAGAGGCTCCTAAAGCATTTTTAGGTTTTGGGGGGGGGTTGTTTTTTGTTTTTTCATTTTTAGGTTTTGATTGAGAAGATAATGTAGGGTAATTAAGGGAAAAATGCTTTATTTTAATGGTTGATGTACTATATTAGAAAAAATGATAATCAGGACATCACACCCACCATTTCATAGCTATAATTTTTTTTAGAGTGGGGCCAATCAAAGAAAAATAAGTTGATTTAAAGAAAAATGTTAAGTTGGGCTACTTGGATATGGCAGAAATCATGGTGGTGGTACATAAATCACCAGACTTTGAGAAGTCTCATCAAAAGCTGATGTCATTTTGTTCTCTGGAATACAATAAAACTATGCCTAGTAATGCCTCCTGATTGTTTACTTGTCCTCGGTCATTGATATCTTGAAAAGTCAATAGCTCTTCTAGGTGTTCTGGTGTTGGGAAAAATAATCATAATAGTACTTACTACTACTTCTTGAGCAACAAGTTGTATATAAAGTGCTTTTCAAATATCTTGTTAAGTTCTCACAAGCTTTACAGATGCATAGTATTCTTCCCATTTTACAGCTGTATAACTGAGGCACAAAAAAATAAAGGGATTTTTTTTTGGACACTAGTAAGTGGTGGATAAAAATTCTTGCTCTAGCTCTCTTTTCACAGTCTACTATTCTGTTTGTTTTTGTGCATTATTGTGTAAGATTATAGACTTTAACTGGCTGGATAATATGCATGGATACATGATGAAAAATGCTGAGTAGATTTCTTGAGATTTAGTTTGTGCCATCTGCCAATACAAGGCAAATATGTAAGCTAAGTGCCAAGTGAGTGATTCATCCAGTGATAACTGTAGGAATTCAAAAGTAGCATCTGCGTTTTCAGTCTTTCCCTCTCTGGTGTCTTTCACTTAACAGCACACACATATCTTTAAAAATAAAAAAACTTCCTCTTTATTTTCTAATTCCCTTGAGCCATCATCCTTATCGTATCCCCTTTCTTTACCATTACTCTTTTTTTTATTCTAATCCTTTCACCATTATTCTTCAAAAAGACAGCTATTAATTCTCATTTCCTAGTCTAATGCCAGTGTATATCTAATGTCACACATAAATCAAGCCATCTTATCCTTGAAATACCTTCATTGTATTTCATAATCATATTCACTTCATATTCTCCTTATAAATTATCTCTAGTTCTTTCTCTTCCTTTCCTTAATCCTCCTCTTCTTTCTGCTTCCTTAAATGTTGGTACTCTTATTAATGTTTCTGTCCTAGTTATATTCTTTTTCTACATTTGTTTCCTGAGCAGTCTCATCCATTATTATGGTGTTTAGTATTAATTATACCCTGATTCCTATTATAGTTCTGTCCCTACCCTCAACCTCTCATGAACTTTCAACACATCTTTTCAGCTACTACTCATTGTCTTATAAGTCACTTAAACCAAACAAAAAGAAAAAAATCCAAGATGGAACTCATTATCTTTCCCCAAAGCATATTCCACTTTTCATGTTCTCTTTTTCTATGAGTAGTATTTTTCATCCATTTCAAGCCAGAAACCATGGAGTCCTCAATTCTTCATTCTTCTGTCATTTCCCATATTTATTTAGTTATCAAATCCTATCAGTTCTACCTCTGAAATGTCTTCTGAGTCCAGCTATTTCTTTTTTTTTTCCCTCTACCATTGCTTTAGTTCAGGCTGCCAAAATTTTTTATCACAACCATGAAAATGGCCTCAACTTTTTCCTTTACTACAACATACTCTGAATTCCATCTGCCACACTGCTGCCAGAGGATACCATCCTAAAAACTGAAGCCAACTCTGTTGTATGCTCAAAGATGAGGTTGCTTTTTGCCTACCTTGCCAAGTCTAAAGTTCTCAGCATAGCAGATAGTGGCTTTCATAGTCTGATTCCCAAACTCTCTCCAGATTTACCTGCTGCTCCCATTTATCCATGCTGCCCCAACCATTCTGAACTTTAGTTTCCTACACATGCTATGTCCTCTCTCATAGTGCTTATCTTATGTTACCTTCACCCTTGTATCACAAATTCCTGTTTATTTCTGCCCCAAAGTTATCACTATAAAATCTTTCCCAGTGGATCTCTGTTGTGCTACCAGAGTACTTTGTTCTTGTCTTACTCATTTTTTCCCTTCATAGTGTTTTCATATCACATATGACTCTCTTAAGTGAGGTCCTAGAAGGCAGAGATTTGTCTTAGGACTTGAATGTGTTTTAGGACTTACTGAATGACTGTAGAGTGCTTTAAAGGTCAGATAAGGAAGAACTTAGAACCAATATTTTACAATGTTGTATATTAATTTTGTATAAATTAACTCAAAATGTAAATTGAATTGCCAAAATCTGTTACCCAGAAGTAACTTTATAGCTGCTATAGCAGTGCACCCATAGAATGTACTCCCTTTTAGTGGTGGTGATAATAGCTACCTCATGGGCTGGTTACCTTACTTCTATTCATTGTGTCATTATGTAATTTAATCCTCAGGATAGGTTTTAATCTCTGTTTTTTTATAGCTGAAATAGAAACATACTCAGCATAGTTACTGGCCCAAGGTTGCACTGCTATAACATGGTTGGACCAAGATTTAAACCTACATATATTTGGCACCATATTTAACATCTGAAAACGATATAGTTACATTTTCATAGTTCTATTTTAGCAACTTTTTCTAGAACATTTTTTTCTTATATTTAGTTTGTGTGGCATGATGGATAACTGCACAGACCTTGCAGCCAGACCATCTGGGTTTAAATCCCTGTTCTTCTACCTGCTAGTTATATAAGCTTGGGGAAGTTAACTTCTCTGTGCTTCAGTTTCCTCATCTTCTAGATGAGGATAATAATACCTACATTGTACATTTTGTTGTGGGTGTTAAATGATTTAATCTAAATAAAGTGTTTAGAACAATTTGTGGTACATAGTAAATGACTATGAACAGTGGAATTCATTCATTCAGCTAATATTTATTTGGGTGGCTACTGACTGCCAGGTGAAGTTCAAGACTGCAAGGATTCAGCAGTAAATAGAACAGATTTCTTACCTCACAAAGCTTACATTCTAATGGAGAATACAGACAATAAACAAGATGAGTAGACAAATATATAGTATTTTAGGTGTTATAGTAAATACTGTGAAGAAAAATGAAGAAGGAAAGGGGGTGTGTTGAGGTCAGGAGTACAGAGCACACTCTACTGCCCCAGGAGTTCATAGTCTAGTAGAGGAGACAAGTAACTACTTGGCAGTATAAGCCCTGAGGATCATTTCTGTAGCCCTCGTCATTGGCCCAGGAACATAATCAACAGAAGTGACAAAACCTGGATTTGCATACCAAACATGTAAACTATTTCCCCTTCATCTATACATAGGAAATTATAAAGATTATGGCAAAGGTGGCAAACTGGCAGCCCTTAGGCCACATAGTTTTGCATTGGCCATATTTCTTTTTTTCTTACCTTTTTGAAAAAACTTCATTTATTTTCATTGATCACTACTGGTCACCATGATTTGAAATCAAATAATGCATTTGGACTGAATGTTAAGGTATAGTTATCTAGTTGAATGAGTTGAATGAAATTTGCATTATATGAACACATTTTTAACATGTTTGAATTTGTTCCCAACTTTTAAAAATTGCGAAATGTTACAAAAAAGTCTAACATTTTCCAAGTACTTTTGAAATAACCAAATCCTCTGGTAATACTGATTGCCCCATTTTTGTGAGCCACATGTTCTTATGGGTTTATTTAGCTTCACCATGGTGTCTCCCTGACAAGAGTGACCAAGTGCCACTTGTCATTTATGATAGACATCTTCTGCAATGGCTCCCACCGATTCCTGCTTCTTGGTATTCATACCCTTGTGTAATCTCTTGTGCCCCTTTGTGTGGGCTGGACCTAATGACTTGCTTCTAATGAGAAGACTATAACAAAAGTGATGTGATGTCACTTCCAAGGTTAGATTATAAAAAACTGCGACTTCGTTTTCTTCTCTCTCTCTTTCTCTCTCTCTCTTCTTGCTTTATCACTCTGATGAAGCAAGCTGCCATGTTGTGAGCTGCCTTATGGAGAGGCCCACAGGACAAGAAACTGAGGGTAACCTCTGACCAACGGCCAATGAGGAGCTGAAGCCCTCAGTCCAACAACCTGCAAGGAACTGATTTCTGCCAGCAGCTTTGTGAGTGGGCTTGGAAATGGATTCTTCCCCAGGTGAACCTTGAGATGACCGCAACCCTGGCTGACACCCTGATTGCATCCCGTGAGAAACCCTGAGCCAGAAGACCCAGCTAAGACATGCCCACAGATAATAAATGTTATTTTAAGCCATTATCTTTTTGAATTGTTACACAGAAATAACTAAAATACCATTGATTGTTGTGTTTGTACTTTTTTATAGTCATTTTGATGAACGTGAAATATTTGTTGTACTTTAACATCTGTACAAAGTGAAAAAAACTTTTTTACTCAAGGTTACCATATTAAAGAATAGGAGAGACCCTATTTCTTTGAGGAATTTTTGACTGTTCTTATATATCTAAATAAAATGTGTGTTAAAATACTACAGTTTAAGATACCATTAAAAAAAACCATTTTAAGAAATATGACCAGTATACAAAAATGATGAATATTGAAACAGTAAGAACTTTTAGTAAGACTTGAACTTCACCAGGCTATATTTTGTTGTTGTTGTTTTTTGTTTTTTTTGTTTTTTTTTTTTTTTTTTGCAGTTTTTGGCCAGGGTTGGCTTTGAACCCACCACCTCCAGCATATGGGGCCGGTGCCCTACTCCTTTGAGCCACAGGCGCCACCCAGGCTATATTTTTGAATGCAGGTAAAATAAGTGAGGCTGCCATAAAATGCAGTTATGTACTAAATGAAAAAATTGCCAGAGCTTGAAAACCTTTTGTATGTGTTAGTTTTATAAAATAGAGTGTTGGTTGAGTACAATGGAAATTATATCGAAAGTATTTACAAAGGAGGAAAGTATTGTTGTTCCATTTGGGGGACAATTGGGTCGAGAATTTAAGTTATTTGTACATTTTTAGATGGCAGCTGATTAGAACAAATATAAACACCACCCACATAGCCATACAATTAGCTGTATGTCTAGCCAGTAGTTCTCAGAGTATGGGCCCTGACCAACAGCACTGTACCTTCTGGACATTTTTTGGAAATGAAAATTCTTAGGCCCTATCTCACACCTACTGATCAGAAACTGATAGTGGGGCTTGTCCATTCATTTTAACAAGCCCTCCAGCTTATTTTCATACACACTAAAGTTTGAGAACCATTGCACCTAGATATACATGTGTTAAGAATTTTGGTGTAGCCTCTTTTGGACTTCACTTTTTTGAAGCCTATCACAGGTACACCTGGAAATACCTGGATTTTGTGTGTTGAGAGAAGTCTTAAAGTTTTTAATATCGATTGGTCAAAATTAGTAAATATGACTGTAGTGTTTCTGCAATAGTGATGAACTGTTGGATTTGGGAAACTTAAAGGAGAAACACTTTGCAGGAACCTAAACTTGAAGCCGTTTTATTGTATCACTCCTCAGGATTCTCTTAGTGCCAAATTCAAAATGAATTAATGTGGTTTGCACCAAACATAGTTGAATGCTTAGCTTGGTTAATTATTAAGTGCATATTACAGCAATCTGCCCTATTATTTGAAGTTGATTAATTGGCTTACTTGAGGTACAGTACTCAAGATACTGGAAAAAAAACTGATGTGTATGGCTGTTCTGAAACACCTTCTTAAATGTATGTATTTGCTTATTCCTGGCAAAATCATGCCTTTGGGAAATGCATTTGGCAAGAGAGAAACTGGCTCACTTTTCTTTGCTAAAATTGGCTTCCAAGAAATGAAAGTGAATTATATTATTATATAATATAATATATTTATTGGGAATGAATTATATTCCCACAATTGTGGAATTTATCTCTGACACAGTTTATGAAAATGAACTAATATTTTTCAGTTAGCCTT
Organism: Otolemur garnettii; assembly: GCF_000181295.1. Lineage (NCBI taxonomy): Eukaryota > Metazoa > Chordata > Mammalia > Primates > Galagidae > Otolemur > Otolemur garnettii. The sequence goes on along the minus strand of NW_003852651.1, from coordinate 488,852 downwards.
AATGTTCATGGTGTGAAAGAAAAACTATAATGAAAATACTGAATTGGTAAATGAAACATGATGTCATCGAAATATCAGAATTCTACAAATACCTTGGGAGTAGTTTCCCTAAATATAAGAAAATACCAAACATCTGTGTTTGGAAATGCCTACATTTCTAAATAGTTGTTTTCCATTATGAACTAGTATCAGATTAACCACTCCCAGTAAAAGGATTCAAGGCTAATTTCTGCACTGCACATTGTGGCACACTAAGACCTAAAATTGACTTCTTGGTACATAAAGGTATCATCAGGCCTCTAGTTCCAAGTCAAAGGAGACCAAACTATTAAAAAATTATCAAAATTTCCTATTTTCCACTTGTGTTTTTAATTTAAAATCCAGTATGTACATGTATATATCAATACCCACAACATTAGTTTAGTAAAAAAAATTACATTTCTGGAAGTTAATTTTTCTTAACCCACCCCCCTTAATTCATGTTAGCTGCCCAACCCTGTAAGCAATTGCTGCCCTGGTTCATGAGCTTTTAGAAATTTCTTCCCATCATTGTCTTTGAAGTTCCTCACCTTTCTGAAGTAACCTAGAAGCTCCATTGGGCTCTTGTCCACTTATTCTTAAAGACACTTTTCATCAGGCCTTCCCACTTTTCAATCTTTACTATTTGCTTTGGGCAGAACAAGTGTCTATTCTGGTATCTACTAGTCTCAAATAATTTATGAGGACCTCCATACAGTAGTACATACCATAGACAACTCCACAGATCAGGCTATGACTTATTTCATAGCTATTTCAGAACCTGTGTGCCAAGTATTTCATATAAATAAATTCTAAGACTTAAAATTGTAGGAATTACCTAATGAGCTTTTTCCATTTTACAGATGAAGAAACTAGGGGACTTGACTATTATTTATCCCCACAACTTCAATTTGAACATAGGTCCACTGGATGCCAAAGCTCCTGGTATATACACTGACTTAAAAAGTTAGTCTCAAAGTATGGTCTCCAGCCTATGGATGAGCCATGGCAGATTTTTTAAAAATATTTTTCTTTGGTTCTTAAATGTGAAAGTTTTACCTGCAGGAATGAGCTGGCTCCTGGCAGCCGTTTGTACTAAAAGTGAGTACTCACAAATTACAATTAGGACTTTAATAGTGCATACCAAACACTGGATCAGTATTCTACCTCTAGCTGGATTGCCGTATTTCATGGCAAAGGCTGTACCATTGTATATGCATGAAGATAACTGAAATTGCTACAGTTGGAAGGGAAGGCCACTTTGTCAATGTTACCTTGAATTGGGTGTGGGTTTTGATTGTTGCTATTCTTTTTATATACTCTTTAGTTTTATGATTATCTCTTAGAGGTCTTTTGTTGAACTCCACAGCGTGTAGTGATGCATATTTGCATCGGCAGTCTGTAATTATTCAGTAGTTAGATTTCTACACATTTAGGTGAACCCCTACTCTAATTTTCTTGTAAGGTGATGCTTCCTTATTATTTCTGATTTCTTTTTGCCTTGTCATTGACAATAGATAGAAAGGGTAGACTACAGCACCTTGCCTGCCTTAGACACTAATTTGGTGTCTGTAACATGATAGGATTGAGGCTGGTATCCCAGTGGAATATGGGACATGCTGGAGGAGGACAAGTATTGCAGAGGTCAGAAAGGAGTATTGCCTCTCGTTTGAGGTTTTGTTTATTTTTAATTTCCAAGAGAATCATTTACAATCTTGTCCAGGAAGGATGCTAGAGACTCAGATGGCTATAACAATTCTGCCACTAATAAGCTCACAATCTAGTTATTCTTTATGTTCCTGTGTTTATTATATTATTTGTGAATAGATCTGAGATTAGTGTATGTCCACTTTTCTGGTTTCCTTTATTTGTGAATAGTTCTGAGATTAGTGTATGTCCACTTTTCTGGTTTCCTTTATTTGAGAACATATTTGGTGGAAAGAACATTATTTTGAATTCATACCTGAGTTCAAATGCAGGTTCTGCCATGTTGTTAGCTTTGTGATTTGAGGCAAGTTACTTTAATTTTCCAAGCTTCAGTTTTCTCTATTTAAAAAAAAGGAAGGGGGTGGGGCAGTGCCTGTGGCTCAAGGAGTAGGGCGCTGGGCCCATATGCCAGGGGTGGTGGGTTCAAGCCAAAAACTGCAAAAAAAAAGGGAAGGGAAGGGACAGTAGTAATATAATACTCATTTCACAGGGATAGAAGGGTAAATGAGATATGTTTTCCCCAGTATTTGTCTTGAAATATTAGTCTCTATGTCAGTTCCATGAGGGTGGGATTTTTGTCTCCTATTCACTGCTACACATATATATCCACACTTAGATCAGTGCCTGGCATATATCAGTGCCTGGCTCAGTAAATACTGGTTGAAAGTTGAAACAATTCGGTCTGCCTCCTTTGTGCTAATGTTCTATTTATTGCAGATACAACAGTGAACAAAACAGGTTAAAAAAAAATTTCAGCCCTCTCGATGCTTACATCTAGTAATCAATATTCCTAGTTGTTTTCAATAGCAAATATTCTTCAAATAAAATATTTCTGTAAGAGCCTACATATATACATACATACATACATACATACATACAATGGGAACTATGAGCTCAGGTTGAAGAGAAAGTAGAGGAACACTGATCCACTCTGGTTATTTGGTCCAATCTCCACCTACTCAAATTCTCATTTGGGGAAGCACGGTATGAAAGCCACTGCTTTACACAACTTGAGGTTGTCTGTTTTCCCCTGAGTTTTATAAACAAGTGTTGCTTCCTTTAAAAATATTACCCCTAATGACTGGTTAGGTGCCTTTTTGTTCCCATGGCATCCTCTGCTCATAACTTCTCATAAGTATTGCAAATGTCTTGCTCTGTGCTGTCTGCATCCTGGCACTGAGTAGGCCCTCACTCCATATTCATTAAACTGAACAATGCACTAGCAACTAAAAGCTATAAACAGTTGTTCGTAATCTCAAATCTCACTTTCTTTAAAATTTCTGAGTAGTTGTTTAGGTATATTAAGAATTGATCTCCCCTAAATCATTTTACTTTCCTGGAAACTTGCAAAGTTAACAACTAAATCAGACCAGCTGGGGCCAGGCACTGGAAATCCTTGTGCTTATAGGTGGTAGCAGTCATAAATGTGCAAATGGATCCAATTGGTCATTGTGGTGAGGAAGCTATTTTTCTTGGCCCTGGTCAGGATTAAATGGCAATCAGTCACTCTAGGTTGTATTTTGTTAGAATGGCCGTGCTGTGAGATCTGACTATAGAACTGTTTCTTAAATTTAGCTCATCATTAGAATCATTTGGGATTCTTGTTAAAAATAGATTTCTAGGGGGAGGACTGAGGAGGGGGAAAGGCAGAGACCTACTAAACAAGTACAATGAACACTATTTGGGTGACAGCACACCTATAGCTCTGACTCAGGCATTACAAAAGCGATCCATGTACCAAAAACATTAGTAGCTCTTTAATATTTTGAAATAAAATATATTCCCAGCCTGACAATAGATCTACTGAATCAAACTCTTCAGCGGAGGGACTTAGAACAGCATTTACTACCAGGGAATAAGGTAGAAGGGCTTATTTTTCACTGCACACTCTTTTATGTTTGATTTTTTTTTTTTTTTTTT
>NW_003852651.1:482622-485187 GCF_000181295.1 Otolemur garnettii | reverse complement strand
TTTTTTTTTTTTTTTTTTTTTTTTTTGCACTGTGTGTGTTTGTGTGTTCTGGTTCTATTCAGCTATAGTTTATCTTTCTTTTTTTTTTTTGCAGTTTTGGCCAGGACTGGGTTTGAACCTACCACCTCTGGCATATGGGGCCAACACTCTACTCTTTTGAGCCACAGTGCCACCCTATAATTTATCTTTTGGATAAGTATTGCAATTTATGGTACAAAAGGATATATGGTAAAAAATATCTTCATTACACCCTAACCGCAACCAATAGGTTCTCCTCCTCTGCAACCAGTATTATCAATTTGTGTATTCTTCCAGAGATACTGTGCATATAAAAGCAAATACTTATAACTATACATATTAATACATATTATATACACATACATTATACATATATAAACATTTCACACTAAAATGCCTTTTTAAAAAGCATACTATATATAATGTTCTGTACTTTGCTTTTATCATTTAATATAGCTTTATAATTTTTCTACATGTATACATAGAGTTTTGTGGTTATTTTTATGTTTTCACACTGTTCCATTGTATGCATATAATTTATTTAACTAGTCCTTTTCTGATGGGCAATTAATTAGGTCTTTTCCAGTTATCATCTATTACAAATAATACTGAGGTGAATATTCTGCATATTTGCAAAGGCAGTTGCTCACACTTAAGCACTTGCATTATAGTTCTCAGTGCTTTATGTATATAAAGGATAAATCCCTGGAAGTATAATTGTTGGGTCAAAAGGTATGTGCATTTGTAATTTTGAAAGATCTTGCCAAATTGCTTTCCTTGGGGCTTGAACCATTTATAACCCTACCAGCAATGTTTGCAAGTGCCTATTTCTCTCTAGTACTTTATTTGCTCATATATAAAATACCATATTTCAGTATTCTTTTAAGTTTCATTTCTCCTACTATGAGTTATTTTATCATCTTTTCATATACTTAAGATCTATTTGGGGCTGGACACAGTGGCTCATGCCTGTAATCCTAGAACTCTGGGAGGCCATGGTGAGGCAGGTGGATTGCATGAGCTTAGGAGTTCGACACCAACCTGAGCAAGAGAAAGACCTTATCTGTACTAAAAATAGAAAAAAACTAGCTGAGCATGGTGGTATGCACTTGTTGTCCTAGGTATTCTGGAGGCTGAGAAGAGAGGCTCCCTTTAGCCCAAGAGTTTGAGGTTGCTGTGAGCTATGATGATGCCATGGCACTCTACCCAGTGCGACAGAGTGAGATTCTATCTTAGAAAAACAAAACAAAACAAACAAACAAGCAAAAAACCCCTGCATCTTTTTGTGTTTACATTTTTGTGAAATGTTCTCTTGGATTGGTAGGTTTTTGTTTTTTTTTCCTTCTCTATTATGGGCTATGAGTTGCAAGATTTTTCACAGTTTGTTATTTGTCTTTTGAGTTTGAGTTTACTTACATTGACATTTTTCCAGTTTTTTTTTTTCTTATTCATCACCCAATGTATGCATTCATACTGTGGAAATGTTTGATCTTTATGTAGTAAAAGTATCAATCTTTTTATTTTGTGTTACTGAATTTTCTCTGAAACTTTCCTCACTCAGATTTTATGAAATTTCTCGTATGGTATCTTCTATTATTTTTATGGATATATTGGTTAAATTGTGAAGTATGAATCCATATTTTTTCTTCTCAAATGACTCTCCACTTGTCCTAACACCATTAGTTAAATTATCTAAATTGCTTTTCTAACTTTAAAAATGAGGTAAGAGTAAAAAAAAATAATGATTAAATAAAAGCAAGGGAAACTACTATAAATTAAGATACTTAGGAGCCATATCAACCAAATATAGCATGTAGATTCTATTTAGATCCACATGTTATATTTGATTTGAACAAACCAGCTATCAAAAGACATTTGGTGGCAATGATGGAAAATAGAACAGGGACTGGAAATTCTGTTACTAATAAATTATTGCTAAAAAAAGAAATTGTTAATTTGCTGGGTATAATAGTAGTACTATTATTATTATTTAAATCTTTACCTATAAGAGTTAAACAGTAAAGTATTTATGGGTAAAATGATGTCTAGAATTTGTTTTAAAATGTGCTAGAATGGTTAGCAATATACAAAAAAAAAATTCAATATCACCAGGATCAGAAAAATGAAAATCAAAGCCACAATGAAATACCATCTCATACCTATTAGGATGGCTACTATTAAAAGAACAGAAAATAAGTATTGACAAGGATTTGGAGAAATTGGAACCCTTATCCATTGTTGGTACCATTATAAAATGATGTGGCCTCTGTGGAAAACAGTATGGAGGTTCCTCAAAAAATTAAAAATATAAGTAGCAATTTTCTTCTGGGTATATATCTAAAAGAATTGAAAATAGGATCTTGAAAAGATATTGGCTTGGCACCTCTGGCTCAAGTGGCTAAGGCACCAGCCACATACACCTAAGGTGGCAGGTTCAAATCCAGCCCAGGCCTGCCAAACAACAATGATGGATGCAACCAAAAAATAGCCGGGCATTGTGGTGGGCACCTGTGGTCCCAGCTACTTGGGAGGCTGAGGCAGGAGACT
>NW_003852651.1:469641-481892 GCF_000181295.1 Otolemur garnettii | reverse complement strand
GCCATGGCACTCTACCCAGAGGGACAGCTTGAGGCTCTGTCTCAAAAAAAAAAAAAAAAAAGATGGTAAATTTTATGTTGTAATATGTAATATATTTTAAAAATATTTTTAATTGCAGTAAAAAAATATATTAAAATGCCATAAAAAAAGAGGTGGACAGGGTAGAAGAAACAAGAATGACTTAATATTGATAATTGTTGATACTGGGTGATGTTTTCATGAGAGTTCATTATGCTATTGTCTTTACCTTGGTATGTTTAAAATTTTCCATAATAAAAAGTTTTTAAAGTGAGGATTAGGAAGCTTGGGCTTTGAGAACAGAACTAGGTTTGAATCCTAGCTCCACTTTATAAAAATTGAAATATAATTCATATACCATAAAATTCACCATTTTAAAGCATACAATTTAGTGGTGTTAAGTATACTTACAGAGTTGTGCAACTATCACCACTAATTCTACAAAATTTTTATAACCTTAGAAGGAAACCTACTATCCATTGGTCTTCACTTTCCATTTCCCCTTTCCCTCAGTACCTGGAAGCCATTAATTTAATTTTCCATCTGTATGTATTTGCCCATTCTAGACATTTCATATAATGGAAATCATATTTGGATTGTGATGTACAAGCTTAGGTAATAAAAAAGATAAAAAGAAATCATAATATGTAGCTTTTTGTATCTAACTTATTTCATGTAATGTAATGTTTTCAAGGTTCATTCACACTGTAGCACAAATCAGTACTCTGTTCCTTTTATGGATGAATAATATTTCCTTGTGTGGATATACCACATTTTGCTTATCCATTCATCAGTTAATGGACATTTGGGTTGTTTTCACCTTTTGACTTTTACGAAAAAGGCAATAAACATTAATTTCCAAAAATATATTTCTGTGTGAACATAGTTTAATTCTAGGTATGGATGTATACCTAGAAGCAGACTTGCTGGATCATATGATAGCTCTATCTTTAGATCATTTGAGGCCTTAACAGTCTGTTTCCCTAAGTGACTATACCATTTTACATTCCCACCAGCATTGCATGAGGATTTCAATTTTTCTGTATCTTTGTCAACACTCATTAGTTTCCTTTTTTTTTTTTTTAATTATAGTCATCCTAGTGAATGTTAACTGGTTTCTCATTGTGGTTTTCATTGGCATTTCTGTAATGACAAATGATGAGCATCTTTTCTTGTACTTATTGGCTGTCTTCTGTTTTTAGTTGTGTGACTTTGGTCAAGTTCTGTAACCTCTGAGCCTCATTGATTGCTCATCTGTGAAATGGAGATAATAATGACTCATAATGTTATTGCAAGATTAGTGAACATGATGTGAGTTTGGAATAGTACCTGATACATAGTTGGTACTTAATTGATACCTAATATTATTTTGCTACTTGAGTGTAGGTAGCCTGCAATCCAGGTAAACTTTTTCCAGTGACTTCAATGTGCCTGCTGTAAAAGTTAAATGCTGAGGTCATTTTACAGGGTGTTTTATTTTTCCCAACTTCAAAAGAAGGCTTCTTTACTTTCTTTTTTTTTTTTTTTTACACTTTTGGCCAGGGCCAGCACCCTACTCCTTGAGCCACAGACACCACCCCGGCTTCTTTACTTTCTTTACTGTTCTGTACCTATTAACTCCTGCTCTCTATCCATCCTAGTTATAAGAATATAGGACCATGGATAATGCAAAGAAGATTAAGATAGAACCTATGATCTTAAAACTTGATGGCATTGCCAAATTAAATCTGTGACTATGTCATCTATAAGAGTGAAGAGGAGGGAAGTTATCAAATAGTTTTTCTAGGAAGAAAACTATTTTTTCTAGGAAGAAACTAGGAAGAAAAACATAGGCAGTCCTATGGAAAGTATTTGGAACATTGGGAAAGAAAGGCAATAACGCATTCTAGGGAGGTAAACTAAGTAAGCAAAGACAGGGAAGCGGGACTAATCTTAAGAAACTAGCCTGGTCAGAGAGGTATGTTGGAGAAATGTGGGAGAGATTTGTGAGATTCTCATTCTATTATTTTCTATTACCTACTCCAGAAGATACAGTAAAAGAAGTCCTATACCTGGAATCATAACACTTGTTCTAATCTTGGTTCTGCTACAAATTAGCTAGGTAATCATTTCAACTCATTTCTTCTTTCTAGGCCTCAGTTGCCTAATCAATAAAATGAATAATTGAATTAGTTCAATGGTTCTTAACTGGGGGTATTCATATGAACCTACTGGAAGCTATTTTGAAATACAGCTGTTTGGATTACACTCAGGAAATTGTTTCAGCAGATACGAGGTGAGGAAGTTTTTATAGTTTGAAAAAGCTCTCCAGGTGATTGTGATTTACATTCTTAGTATTTTAAGATCCAACAGATAAGTTACAAATCAGTAGTCCTTGGCTTTCTGGAGTTGAAATCATTTTGTTGGTGGCATAATCAGCCTCAGACCCAGATAAAGATCATGTGTTATAGTAGAAAGAACAAAGACGTTAGTGTCAGTCTGACCCAGGTTGCTGTTTCCCAGCTGGCTCCATTGCTCTGAGAATTGCACCTTATTTCTTTGAGCCTCAATTACCTCATCTTTAAAATGGGGCTAATAATGTCTATGTGGTCAGGTTGTTGTGCTGAGACAGAACATATCATGCATAGAAACTATGCTTGATTCAAGATAAACAGATGCTCAATCAGTAACTTGTATGAGAGGTATCCCAAAGGAAACCATCTCTAGGAGACAGCATGAAATTATACTCTGGTTTTTTTTTTTTTTGAGACAGTCTCTCTCTGTCACCCTGGGCGGACTGCCATGGCCTCATACCTCACAGCAACCTCAAACTCCTGGGCTGGGCCTACAGGAACCAGCCACAATGCCTGGCTAGATTTTTTACCCATTTTTGGTACAGATGATGTCTTGTTCTTGATCAGGCTAGTCTTGAACTCTTGAGCTCAAGCAATCCACCTGCCTCAGCCTCCCAGAGTGCTAGTATTACAGGCATGAGCCACCAAGCCTGGCCTAAAACTATATTCTTATATGATACACCTGGAATCAATCATAACTCTAGGTGTAAATATGTTTCAGTACTTTTTTGTTCTTTTGCCTAGATGTCAAATAAATACAGACCTTGCTTATCTGTCTGCTTACCAATGTCCCTCCCCTTGTGTATGACATGACAATCAACTTTGACTAGACTTTTTTTCCCATAGCCTGGCCAAAGTTTAATCATGGATTGCAACTCCAGAAAACTACCATTCCTTTACAATTTAAATGGAAAATAGGTCATGAGTTGAACAAAATTATCAAGGTCCATGGCCTCTAAAAACCAAAATCTTGGCTTTATTCCTTCTAGCCATATGTCCTGGGGGATAATAGTGTAAAATGGGAATAATAATCTTATGGCATCATAAGTTTGTTGTGAGAGTTAAATTTTGAGTTAATGTGTGTTAAGTACTTGGAACATTGCTTAGCACATAGTACATATTCATTGTCTATTCGCCATTATTATTAATATTATGTACTGGGTCTTATGGGGGAGCCAGGAATACAGAGATAAACTTTCTTCAGTCAAGGAATTTAGTCTTACAGAGCCAGTATACAGATGATTTCAGTATGCTTCAAGTGCAGCAATAGAGGCATGTACAGGAACAGTATTTAACAGTCTGCCTCTGTTAGATAAAAAATAATTCTCTCCAGAAAGAAGCCTGGTACAATAGGAAGTGAGCATTCTGGAGTCAGATCAAGCTGGGCTGGAATCTTGTTTACCACTCACTCATCATGTAGTGTTGAGGCAGCCAACCTCTTACACCCTTAGTTTCCCATTTCCAAAATAAGGCAAAGTTTTTGACCCCTATCTGTTGGAAGAGTCCTATTTGGGTGCCCCACATTCTAAGGTGTTCCTAAGAAAAAAGCAAGGTCTTTTTAAAAAGACTTAGATGATCTTAGATTTCTGTATTTATTCCTACATCTGAGTTTTTCATCTATATATACCTTGCCATAGTTGTTCTGACAATGAGAGAATATGTGTAAAATACATGCAACACATAGTACATGCTGAGTAAGAAATAATAGCTTTATTATCTTTCTAATAAGTCTTTTCTGTTATTGTTTCAAAGTAAATACAAGTAATACATACTGTGTTAATTTCAGTATTCTAACTTGAATTTCCTGAGCCAAGTTTCATGAAAGGAGTTAAAAGCCTAGACATTTGAGTGAACACATATATAACACTGTCTGTGCTAAGTTTACAAGAATAAACAGGTTGTAAGCTAAGAGAGGGTTTTTGTTTGTTTCATTTTTTTTTAAGAGTGTTCTATTCAGCAACATATAATCTTAAATTTCATCAAACTGTAACATTATTAACCTTCCTGACTTCTACAAAATACAAATCTGCTTCTGTAACATGACATGTTCTCTTATTCCTTCCTAGGTCTTTCAGAGCCTTGAAGACCACCATTTGGAAGTGGTGGCTTTTTTCAGAGAAAATGGCTTCCATGGCCTTCTTGCCCATGACTCTGAGTATGCACTCTACAATATTTCTTCTTACTATAGTTCCCATGCTCTGAAGCTGAGTTGGAATGGGAAGAACCTTACTACCAACCAGTTCCTAATGCAGGAGGTGGCCAAGCAGCTGGGCTTGAAAAGAATGAATTTTCCCATATTTGCTGCACTGCTAGGTAGGTAGACCAAAGAAGAGACTCCAGTGATTAGTAGTTTCCTCTTCCAAAGTTAAGAGCTAAAGAGTAGAATGATTTAGCCTGTTATCATTGGATCTGTATTTTTTAATTCCGCATGCCAAACACTGTGTTGAGGAGAACCCAGCGGACTTTTGTTTTTGGCTTATAAATTGCTACAGTATATTCTAGAACAATATTTTGATCCTTGTAAACCTTTTTCTTTTGTTATATTTCATATCTGTTTTATGCAGAGTACTATCTGAAGCCAAATGTTTTACTAGCCCTAGACAACTTTGGTTCCCCACTTGAACCATCACCATTTCTTCCCCAGTGTCTAAATTTGTGTCAGGAACACAAATTGTTGATTATGTTTTTCTATTTCTTTTGTGCTAATCTTTTATGAAAATTTCTAGACATACAGCAAAATTGAAACAATTTTGCATTGAGAACTGTATATCCATCACCCATATTCTGTAATTAACACTTTACTGTACTTGCTTTATTATATTCATTCTTCTATCTTTTAAAGATATATTTCAAAGTAAATTAAAGAAAGTTGATTATATTTTGAATTAGTTTTCTAAGTACTGATAGCATGATTGCTTCATGTATAATCTCTCCTCTATATTCTCAAAGGGCATGAATTTGGATAATGTAATGAAGTCACCACAAATTTTGGAATTAGGCCTTAGGCAACTCACTGAAGTTACACCTCTCTGTTTTCAATTTCTTCATCTGTGAAATGGGAATAATAATACCTCATGGTGTTATTGGTAAGGTCAAATGAAATGAGGTATACCAAATGCTCAGCACTTATTAGGCAGTTAGTACTTGGTGGCTGTTATTATAAAAGGCAGCATAACTAAATAAATAGGTAACAGCATGGACTTTAGAAGTAAGACAGTCCTACTTTTCTTATCTTGGTATGTGTGCTTATTGGCCAAGTCACCTAACTTGTTCACACCTCAGTTTCCATATCTGTAAAGTGGGTATAATAATAATAATACCATGCATGGTCATTTTAAAGATGATGCATATAATACACATGATACAAAGGTAATCAACGTATAGCTATTATAATTATTACATTAAAAGTGTAAATATACATAAATTACTTGATCATTTTCTCTCTCAGGACTTCTTTCATAGCCTGGAGGTTCAAAGAAAACTTTTGTATCGTCAATAAATGACAAATGTACTTTATAGGTAACCACATTCTCCCAGATGAGGACTTGGCTGCTTTTCACTGGAGTCTCTTGGGACCAGAACATCCTCTTGCATCACTTAAGGTAATGTTTTCATTTCCTACTTATACAGAATTAGGAGGCATTAGGTTTTGGTAGGAATTTTAATGGAATAATTACCTTCTTAGATTTAAAATAATTCATATACAGATACAAAATTAGTTATGATCTATACCCTTAATATCTTAAGAATTCATATAAACCTATGAAGACAAATGTTAATTCTCTAATAAGGAAATAATGAACAAAGGATAGAAGAAAAAAGTTTACAAAAGAAGAAATACAGTGACTAAATGTTCAGCTTTACTGTGATCAGACATGTAAATTAAATGAACAGTATGGACTGGGCACAGTGGCTCACACCTCTAATCATAGGACTCTGAGAGGCCAAGGCAGGAGCTGCTTGAGCTTGGGAGTTGGAGACTAGCCTGAGCAATAGTGAGACCCCATCTCTACTAAAAATAGAAAAATTAATAATAAAATTAGTAGGGCCTTGTGGCAGGTTCCTGTAGTCCCAGCTACTCAGGAGGCTGAGGCAGAAGAATCACTCAAATCCCAGAGTTTCACATTGCTTTGAGCTAGGCTGATGCACTAGCACTCTGGCTTAGGCCAACAGAGTGAGACTCTGTTTCAAAAAAAGAAAGGAGCAGTGTGATTTTTTTTTAACTGAACAGTTTACCAAACATTGAAAAATTAGTGTACCCACTCCCATCAAGGCTGTGGCAAAACTGATACACTCATATACTTTTGGTGGTAGTGTAAGTTGGTGATTACATTGTATTTTCCTAGTTCTTTCACTCTCCTAGATGACTATTTCATAGCTTATTCCGCCTCTTTAAGCCTCTAACATTTGCTCCTTATCTCCCCACTCTCACTTCATAACATCAATTCCTATTTTACTGAGAAAATGACATCAATGGGAAGAGAATTTCTACAAACTGCTATACCTTCTTCACCTCACCTTATGTATATTCCTGTGCCCTATTTGTACTATGCCATTTCTTTTTAAAATTTATTTTGATTGGATTTTTGTTTTTTGAAGACAAGAGTTCTCACTATGTTGTTGCCCAGACTGGCGTGTACTGGCTGTGCACCAGCCGGATCACTGCAGTCTTGAACTCCAGGGCTCAAGCTGTCCTCTTGCCTCAGCCTCCCAAGTAGCTGGAATTGCAGGTGTGCACCACCACGCTTGGCTCCCATCTCCTTTTGCCAACTTAAGGGCATCAGCTTCCCGGTTTCTCCTGAATCATCAGTCTTCCTCTATTTATTGTTTTTTTTTTTTTCCCCCTTTGGATATATAAGCATGCATCCATCTTAAAAAATAAAACAACAAACTCACTCTTGACCTCATTCCCCACACCCAAGCTACTACTCCATATTTCCTCTTACAATAAGCTCCCCTAAAGAGCTGTTTATACTTGAGCTATGTACTATCTCCTTCCCCTGTTCTCCCTTCAATCTAATGTGCTGAAATTGCCTTTGACAAGATCAGCAATAATCTCAAGTTAATAAACCCAGTGACCAGCTCTTAGTTGTCATCTTACTTGACCAATAAGGGAGTATTTAATATAGTTGATCACTCCTTGTTCCTTAGAATGCATTTTTCAATTGGCTTTAAGGATACCATGTTCTTCTGATTTCTTCTCTATCTTACTGACTGCTTCTACTCCTCAGTGTCCTTTGGTGCTTCCTTGTCTTCTCTACTTCTTAATTGTGGAGTGTTCTAGACTTCCATCCTGGCTTCCTTCTTTTCTATCTATACACATGATTGATCTTATCCAGTCTCAGGACTGTAAATATCATCTGTCCATTGATGACTGTTAAGTTTATGATTCCAGCTCTGACCTCTCCATTAAACTCCAGGTTCCAATATCTGACTGCCTACTAAAAATCTTCATTTACATATTTCCTAGGTATCACAAAGTATTATGTCCAAATGGAAACTCCTGATCTTTCCTCTAAAGCTGTTCTTCTCACAGACTTCCTTATTTTTGTTGATAGCAACTTCATCCTTCTAGTTGCTCAGGCTAAACACCTTGGGGTCATCTTGGCTTCTCTTTCACACACCCTATATGTCATTTGTTAGCAAATACCGTTAGCTTTCCCTTCAAAATATATCTATTTCTCATCATGTACACTGCTACTACCCCAGTCAAGCCACTGTTATTTCTGGCCAGGATTATTATAATATCTTACTAACTGTTGGTGTTTTGCTTGCACCCTCCCTGCCACCCCCATTTATTCTCAGTGTACTAGTAGATTGATCCTTTAAAAAAATAAGATTATGTCACTTCTCTATTCAAAATTCTCTAGTGGTTCATCATATCACTCACCCAATCCTTACTGTGGCCTACAAAGCCCTATTATTATCTTGCCCCTTGTTATATCTCTGATATCTTCTTTCTTTTCTTTTGCTCTTAGAACCTTTGCGTTTACCTTTTCCCCTACTTGAAATTTTTTTTCTTCAAACATAGTTATTTCCTCCTAGAGGTTCAAATGTCATTTCCTGATCACCTTACTCTATGCATATGAATGCACACACACACACACACTTGCACTCCCTTTTCTACTTACCTTTTTTCCATAACACTTATCTACAACTAGCACACTATACATTTTACTAATTTGTTTAACTCCCATCATCCCATCCTAACAGACCTAGAATAGAATTTAAGTTCCCATGAGGGTAGGGATTTCTGTCTGTCTTGTATACTGCTGTGTCCTTGGTGCCTAGGACATTATCCAGGACATAGTAGGCAGTAAATATTTGTTAAAGGAATGAATGGTAAAGCCTTTTGGCAAGACAGTTTATATCAGAGGCCTTTAAGAAGTTTATATCCTTTGACTCAGTAATTGTAGTTTAAGGATGCTTATAAGTAAATAATTAGAAAGTAGGCAACAAATCATAACCTACATTTCAGGATAGCATTAAAAATTTCTTCTTAAAATTTTCAAGTATCACAAAAGTAGAGAAAATGATATAATAATACAAGAAATCATAACTGTAACACTTTTCAGATCTAACAATTATCAAGATTTTGCCACACTTGCTGGGTTTTGTTGTTGCTTATCTATTTTAAAGCAAATGCCCATTCAAGTCATTTTACTCTCAACATTCTTCAGTATACGTCTCTAAAATATTTGGCTGTTTTCTTACTTAAGTATGATGCTATTATTACTTCTAAGAAAATTAATCCTAATTTTATTGTATCATTTGAATATCTAGTCCATTTCAGATTTTCCTGATCCTCTCAAAAAGACCTTTTTGTGGTCAGTCCAAATAAGGATCCAAATAAGGTCTGCATATTACAACATTACTATTAGTAGCTTAACATTGGAAGCAGGGCCAAGTGTAGTGGCTTATATCTATAATCATACCGCTTTGGAAGGACAATGTAGGAGGATTACTTGAAGCCAGGAGTTCTAGACCAGCCTGGGCAACACAGAAAAACCCTGGCTCTAAAAAAATTAAAAAAAATTATCTTGGCATGGTGGTGTGTACCTGTAATCCTGGCTACTTAGGAGGTTGAGGCAAGAGAGTCACTTGAGCCCAGGAGTTTGAGGTCTCAGTGAGCTATGAAGACACCACTATACATTAGCTTGGGTGACAGAGCAGAATCCTATCTCAAAAAAAAAAAAAAATGGAAGCAGTTAAAATATCTTGCAAAAGAAAACAGATTAATTCTGATAGTGTCAAAAGAAAATGGTAGTTATCTCTATAGGAAGATTATGGATGATAGGTTTTTATCACTGTATATTTCATGATCTTTTCCTAGTGTTCTGTACTAATTAGGAGGGTAACTACTGTGTTTCCCCAAAAATAAGACACTGTCTTATATTTATTTTTTCTCAAGAAGACACACTAGGGCTTATTTTCAGGGGATGTCTTATTTTTATTAAGTATAATACAACAATCTACATTTCTTCAAATACAGTTAAGTCATCTTCTTCTGGAGCCTTACAGGTAGAGCTGACCTTGTTGGTGGGGCTGGCGCTAATTATGGCGTGCACTCCTTTCTGGTAGCCATTTGCATATGCGCAATAAGATGCCTGCAGGTTAACATACACACACCCACGCAAGTGCGAATGGCTCAGAGAAAGGAGCTGTGGTGGATTAAAGGTATTCCAGTCTTCCTTACCACTCCTAGCCAAAATGCATGGCATGGCTATGCAGATACACTGCATAGCCACGCCCATCACTAGGTCTTAGTATCGGGATAGGACTTATATTTAACAAATGCATAGAAATCCTGCTAAGGCTTATTTTTTGGGTGGGTCTTATTTTCAGGGAAACACGGTATTATTTTGTTTTTAGGCTAGGTGCAGTGGCTTGTGCCTGTAATCCTAGCACTATGGGAGGCAGAGGAGGGAAGATCCCTTGAGCTCAGGAGTTAAGAGACCAGCCTGAGCAAGAGTGAGACCCCTTCTCTACTAAAAATAGAAAAATTAGCCAGGTATAGTGGTACACACGTGTAGTCTCAGCTATTCAAGAGGCTGAGGTAGGAAGATTGCTTGAGCCCAGGAATTTGAGGTTGCTGTGAGCTTTGATGATGGTACTGCACCTAGCTAGGTCAACAGAGTAAGACTCCGGCTCCAAGAAAAGAAAGAAAATATTTTTAAGGCTTTACTGAATTTGAATCCCCCATCTCCTCTGTCATCTCACCCTTTTTGTTAGTGATCCATCTTTGATGTCAGCGTCCCTTGCTTATCATGCCTTTTCTAGGTCCGAGCTCACCAGCTTGTTCTTCCTCCCTGTGATGTGGTGATCAAGGCTGTTTCCAAGTATGTTAGTTCCATCGAAGACCCCTCAAACCTGGATATGGTTGGGAAAGATGTTTTCAAACAATCTCAGGTGAGCTGGCTTTCCCCTTCCTAAGAATCCCCACTTTTCTTACCTTCTCCAGCAGTGCTGGCATGTCTTCTGATCTTTTCCATGATGCCTAATTTCTCTTCTCCTAGCTGCATGTTTTCTCCATGCTCACAGAGCAGAACCCTAAAATTTCCTTTAAAAAACATTAGTAGGCATAGATTAAACAGGTTCTTTACCTTTTTTATCTACTAATAATTAGAGTAATAAAAGGCAGTTCTGAAAAACTTAGAAAATAAAGAAAACAAGTCACTTAAAATCCCATTACCTGGAAGCAACTTGCTACAGTTACCACTCAGCCATGTGTCCTTCAAGTCTTTTTGTGGTTATTGTTGTTGTTTCAACAGGATATGATCATTCAAGTTAAGATTTCTCAACTTTAAAATGATGCAAAAGCAATACACATTCAATAGAAAGTATCTTTTGAGTGCCTATGCACTCATTCTGTTTTTCACTTTCAGTACAGTATTCAGTAAATTACATGAGATATTCAAAACTATTATACCATAGGCTTTTTGTTGGATGATTTTGCCCAACTGTAGCTAATGTAAGTTTAAGGCAGGCTAGGCTAAGCTATGATGTTTGTAGGTTAGGTATATCAAATGCATTTTCAACTTAAGATATTTTTAATTTACAGTGGGCTTATCAAGATGTAACCTTGCTGCAAGTCAAGGAACATCTGTATATTTTAACATAAAAGTGGTCTTGCTCAGTAGAGGATAATGAGCAATGAAAAAGACTACTTAAAGTGAGTCTACATAAAATAAGGATAAAAATTTCATTGTTAATAGTGGAAAAGGGGCTTAACTGGGATTTTAGCTAAGAAAATGACACTAAAAATTATGAAAATTAGTTTTATTTTTAACAATTTAATTTATACTTAATCTGTGTTTTTACTTTTTAAAAATTAACAGATACTGAAACAGACTTTTCTTTTCAAATTGACTTTTGTGTATGCATGTATGGTGAATTTTTAGCAAATATATAGGTTTATGTAACCGTCACAATTAGAATACAAAATAAAATCCCCCAAATTCCTCATGTTATCCCCTTGTAATAACACCAAAATCAACCCCTAATTCCTGGCAATCACCAGTCTATTTTCCATCACTTTTGTTGTATTTTCTAGAAAAATATCACATGAATGGAATTACACATTATTCTTTTGAGAATTTTTTTTTTTTGAGAAAAAGTTTTTCTTTGTCATCCTGGCTAAAGTGCAGTGGGATTATAGCCTACCATGATGCCTAGCTAATTTTTTATTTTTAGTAGAGCCAGAGTCTTACTCTTGCTCAGGCTGGTCTCAAACTCCTAAGCTCAAGCAATCTACCCACCTTAGCCTCCCAGAGTGCTAGGATTATAGGCATGAGCCACCACACTTAGCCATGACTTTCCATATAAATTTAAAAATAATCTTGCCGGCTCGGCGCCTATCGCTCAACTGGCTAAGGCGCCAGCCACGTACACCTAAGGTGG
>NW_003852651.1:452206-456209 GCF_000181295.1 Otolemur garnettii | reverse complement strand
GTTGTAATTTCAGGGTCGCAGCTCACCTCAGGAAGGTTGAAGTGCACTCTTCAATCTTCTCTCTTGTCTCTGCTCCAAACCACCAGCTACTTTGCTAAGGTTCTGTTCTTTCAGCCTCCTTCTGGATGGGAGCTTCTGTAAAAAGCTGGCTGCAGTTCGCCATCTTGGCTCCGCCCCCCCTTCTTTCCCATTCTTATGATACTTTAGTGAGAAAAATGTGCCTCAACTCCATTCAGGTAAATATAAAGTCTCCGTATTTTAATGCCTGAATAGTACTCCTTGGTATACATATACCATGGTTTGTTAATCCATTCATGAGTTGATGGGCACTTGAGTTGCTTCCATGTCTTGGTGATTATGAATTGAGCTGCAATAAACATTCTTGTACAAATGTCCTTATGGTAAAATTATTTTTTTGTTTCTTCTGGATAGCTACCTAATAATGGGATTGCAGGGTCTGATGGAATATATACTTTTAGCTCTTTTAATATTCTCCATATTTCTTTCCACAGAGGTTGTATTAGTTTGCAATCTCACCAGCAGTGTAAAAGTGTTCTTGCCTCTCTCTTTCTATGCCAACATCTGCAGCTTTGGGATTTTATGATGTGTGCTGTTCTCACTGGGGTTAGGTGGTATCTCAGAGTGGTTTTGATTTGCGTTTCTTTTATGATTAGGGACAATTAGCATTTTTTCATGTGCTAATTCACCATTCATCTGTCTTCTTCAGGGAAGGTTCTTTTCAAGTTTCTACCTACTTATAAATGGGTTTATTTGCTCTTTTCTTGTTGATTAGTTTGTGTTCTCTGTAGATTCTAGTTATCAGCTCCTCATCATATTTATAGCAGGCAAATATCTTCTCTCATTTTGAAGTCAGTCTCTTTGCTTTAGTTGCTGTGCCCTTAACTGTACAAAAGCTTTTTCGGTTGGTCATGTCCCATTTATTTATTTTTGGTGTTGCTGAATTGCCAGTGGAGTTTGGTTTATAAAGTCTTTTCCCAGGGTAGTTTTGTCAATGAGTTTTCCCCACATTCTCTTTTAGAATTTTTATTCTTTTGTGTCTTAAATTTAAATCTTTTTCTTCCTGTTCTTTTTTATTAAGTCATATACACATAGATCATGAATACATTTATGCATATGTGGTGTACAATGTGTTGATTTTTTTTTTTTTTTGTAGAGACAGACTTTCACTTTATCACCCACGGTAGAGTGCCGATGGCATCACACAGCTCACAGCATCCTCCAATTCCTGGGCCTAGGTGATTCCCTTGCCTCAGCCTCCCGAGTAGCTGGGTCTACAAGTGCCCGCCATAACGCCTGGCTATTTTTTTGTTGCAGTTTGGCTGAGGCCGGGTTTGAACCCATCACCCTCCATATATGGGGCTGGTGCCCTGCCCACTGAGCCACAGGTGCCGCCCATGTGTTGATTTTTTTAATACAATCTGACATGCTTACATCAAACCAATCAAGATAGCATTCACCTCATTTACTTGATTATTGTGTTAAGACATTTATGTTCTACACTTGACAGATTTGACTTGTAGCCTTGCAATATACTCCATAGGTGTGGTCCTGCTGTTTACCCTCCATCAACCCTCCATCAACCCTCCCCCCTTCCCTCCCTTCTCACTCCATTTCTTTCTTTATCCTGGGCTATAGTTGTGTTCTATCTTTCATAAGAAAGTGTGAGTAAATATAAGTTGGTTTCATAGAAGTACCAAGTACATTGGATACTTTTTCCTCCATTCTTGAGATACTTTACTAAGAAGAATATGTTCCAGGTCCTTCCATGTAAACATAAAAGAGGTAAAGTCTCCATCTTTTTTAAGGCTGCACAGTATTCCATGTATACATATACCACAATTCATTAATCCATTCATGGGTTGATGGGCACTTGGGCTTCTTCCCTGACTTGGCTATTTCAAACTGAGCTGCAATGAATAATCTGGTGCAAATATCTTTGTTTGAAAGTGATTTTTGGTCTTTTGGATATATTCCTAGTAGAGGAATTGCAGGATCCAATGGCAGGTCAACTTTTAGATCCCTGAGTGTTCTCCAAACTTCTTTCCAAAAGGAACGTATTAGTTTGCATTTCCACCAGCAGTGCAGAAGTGTTCCCTTTTCTCCACATCTACACCAACATCTGTAGTTTTGGGATTTTTTGTTATGTGGGCTACTCTTACTGGGGTTAGATGGTATCTCAAAGTGGATTTGATTTGCGTTTCTCTGATGATTAAGGATGATGAGCATTTTTTCATATGTCTATAGACCATGTGCTCTCTTCAGAGAAGCTTCTGTTCAGATTTCTTGCCCATAGTGAAATGGGATCACTTGTTCTTTTCTTATTAATAAGTTTGTGTTCTCCGTGGATTCTGGTTATCAGACCTTTGTCTGAAATGTAACCTGCAAATATCCTCTCCCATTCTGAGGGCAATCTACTTGCATTACTTACTGTGTTCTTGGCATTGCAGAAGATTTTTAGTTTGATCAGATCCCAGTAAGGTATTTTAGGTATTGCTTTAGTTGCCCTGGGTGTCCTCCTTATAAAGTTTTCTCACAGGCCAATTTCTTTAAGTGTTCCCCCTGCACTCTTTCCAAGAATGTTTATGGTTTCATGTCTTAGGTTTAAGTCTTTTATCCAGTGAGAGTCAATTTTTGTTAGAGGTGAAAGGTGTGGGTCCAGTTTTAGTCTTCTACAAGTTGCTAGCCAATTCACCGAGCAACATTTGTTAAATAGGGAGTCTTTCCCCCAATTTAAGTTTTTGATAGGCTTATCAAAGATCAAATGATGATAAATGTAAATCTTTTATCCAGTGAAAGTCAATTTTTGTCAATGGTGATAGGTGCATGTCCAGTTTCAGTCTTCTACATGTGGCTAACCACTTCTTCCAGCATGATTTATTAAATAGGGATTCTTTTTCCTAGTGCGTGCTTTTATTTGGTTTATCAGATGGTGATATGTGGCCAGGTTCTCAGTTCTATTCCATATGCCTGTATCTCAATTTTTAGTCAACTACCATGCTGTTTTGATTACTGTAGACTTATAGTATAACCCAAAGTCTGAGAAGGGTACCAAATTAGATTATCTATGAATAGCTATTTAAAGATAGCCTCTAGCCTAAGATTTAAACTTAAAAAGTATAATTAACATAAAAATAAGTTGAAAATACACATGGGGAAGAACCACCAGAAGAATCCTGGCAAAATGAAAAATCAAAGCAGATCAACACCCCCAAAATATTACAAAGGAGATTCAGTAGAAAATACCATCTCTTTAGAAATTGTTGAAATATCAGAACTTGAATTCAGAATATGTATGACAGATGAATGGAATTGAGGAGAAGATGGTAAATGAAATCCAAAAATTAGTCTAAAATCTAACTCAAGAAATTAGTGAAATTAAATACAAAGTCACCAAGGATTTGGATATAATTAGGAAAGATAGAGCAGAGCTTAAGAAATTGAAAGAGGCATTCAAGGAACTTCAAAGCACAGCAGAGAGCCTCATTAATAGAATAAGTAGAACATGAAGAAAAAATAATTTCTGAAATTGAAGACAAGACATTTGAATTAATCCAATAATTAAAAGAGGCAGGGGAAAAACCCCAGAATATTCCCTGAGAGAGTTATGGGATTACTTCATATTATTCAATGTCAGAATTATATGGATTCCTGAGGAGAAGCAGGTGTTCCTAAAGGGACTAAAGCTCTACTTTAAGACATCATGGTGTAGAATGTCTCAAGCATTGTAAAAGTCACAGAAATTCAGGTTCTAGATAGTTTCAGAACCCCATCACAATTCAATTCAAGCAAAGCATCTCCTAGACAGGTAATTAACTTGGCCAAACTCAAAATGAAAGAAAAAATTCTGCAAGCAGCCAGATATAAGCAAAGTCTCATTTACAAAAAGAAAAATAACAGGGTGACAGTAGATCTTTCAGCTAAAATTTTTCAAGCCAGAAATGGGTAGTCATCAGCCTTTAACATTCTTTTTTTTTTTTTTTTT
>NW_003852651.1:441515-452043 GCF_000181295.1 Otolemur garnettii | reverse complement strand
CCATTTTTTGGTTGCAGCCATCATTGTTGTTTGGCGGGCCCGGGCTGGGGATTCAAACCCACCACCTTAGGTGTATGTGGCTGGCGCCTTAACCACTTGAGCCACAGGTGCCAAGCCCCTTTAACATTCTTAAATAAAACAATGTTCAGTTCAGTATTCTACTAAATTAAGTTTCATATTTGATAGAGGTATCAACCATTTTACTGACATGAAATGTTGATGAAATTTGCTACAACAAGACTGGCTCTACAAGAAGTACTCAGAACCATTCTCCATACTGACCAGCACAGTAATTCTCCAGCAAAGTAAATACATCCAGAACAAAGTATATCTTCCACAGTGGTACAAGTGATAAAGCTAAGCAACTGACCTCCACAATACAAGATGAACAAAACTTCACCATACCTATCAATCCTCTCAATAAATGTGAATTGCTTGAATTCTCCACAAAAGAGGCACAGGATGACTGACTGGATAAAAAAACCACCATCCTTATATAGCCTGTCTTCAAGAAACACACCTAACCTCTAAGGATAAAACAAGACTCAGGGTGAATGGATGGAAAACAATAATCCAGGCAAATGGGAATCATTAAAAAGGCAGAGTTTGCAATCTTATTTGCAGATACAATTGGATTTAAACCAAGAAAAATAAGGAAAAACAATGATAGATTCTGTATACTGGTCCAGGGAACTATACAACATAAGGAGATTTCAATCCTAAACATTATGCACCCAACCTAAATACTCCTAGATATGTAAAATGAACCCTAAATGATCTGAACGA
Source organism: Otolemur garnettii (assembly GCF_000181295.1). Classification (NCBI taxonomy): domain Eukaryota; kingdom Metazoa; phylum Chordata; class Mammalia; order Primates; family Galagidae; genus Otolemur; species Otolemur garnettii. The sequence goes on along the minus strand of NW_003852651.1, from coordinate 451,257 downwards.
TATGATATCCTCCAACTCCTTAATAGCTGGAGATTTCAACACCTCTCTGCCAGAACTGGACAGATTCTCCAAGCACACAATAAACAAATAAGGAATGGACTTAAACATGATCCTAGAAAAAATAGGCTTAACAGACATTTACAGAAAATTTCATCCTAATAAAATTGATCATATATTCTCATCAGCCTACAGATCATTCTCCTAAATTCATATATTAGGGGACAAATCAAACCTCAACAAATTCAAAAGAACAGAAATTATACCTTGTGTTTTCTCAGACCATCAAGGAATAAAAGTAGAGTTCAATTCCAACAGAAATCTTCATATTACATAAAGTCATAGAAACTAAACAATCTTATGCTTAAATGACAGCTGGGTTAAGAACAAGAGTAAGAAAGAAATCATTAGATTTCTTGAACAAAAGGACAATGAAGCTACAAGCTATCAAAACCTGTGGGATACTGCAAAGGCAGTCTAAGAGAGAATTTTTTTTTTTTTTTTTTTTTTTTTTTGTGAGACAGAGCCTCGAGCTGTCACCCTGGGTAGAGTGCCATGGCATCACAGCTCACAGCAACCTCCAGCTCTTGGGCTTAAGGAGAGTCTCTTGCCTCAGCTTCCGAAGTAGCTGGGACTATAGGTACCTGCCACAATGCCCAGCTATTTTTTGGTTGTAGTTGTCAGTGTTGTTTAGCAGGCCTGGGCTGGATTCAAACCCACCAGCTCTGGTGTATGTGATTGGCACCTTAGCCTCTTGAGCTACAGGCACCAAGCCTAAGAGAGAAATTTATAGCATTATAGTCTTTATCCAAAAACCAAAAAGAGTGCAAGTCAGTAACCTAATGGTCCATCTCAAGCAACTGGAGGAGGAAGAATATTCCAACCTTAAACCTAGCAGAAGAAAAGAAACAAACCAAAATCAGAGCAGAATTAAATGAAATCAAGAACACAAGATGCATTTGGAAGATTAGCATAACAAAAAGTTGCTTCTTTGAAAAGATTAATAAAATTGATAAACTTTGGCCAGACTAACCAAAAATAATAAAGTAAGATTTCTAGTAACCTCAATCAGAAATGAGAAAGGAGAAATAACAATAGATACCACAAGAATACAAAAGATCCTCAATGATTACTTTAAAAAGCTCTGTGCTCAAAAATTTAAACATGTAGAGGAAATGGACCAATACCTGGAATCACACTGCCTTCCTAAACACAATCAGAAAGCATTAGAAATTTTGAAGAGACCTATATTAAGAACTGGAATTGCATCAACAATACAAAATATTTCACACACAAAAAAAGCCCTGGGCCAGATGGTTCCACACCAAAATTCTACCAAACCTTCAAAGACGACCTAGTATTGATATTGTATAACCTATTCCAAAACATTGAGAAAGAAGCAATTCTCCCTCCCCCCATTCTATGAAGTAAATAGCAACCTGATTGCAAAACCAGGAGAGGACCCAACAAAAAGGAAAACTATAGACGAATATCATTAATGAACATGGATGCACAAATATTCAATAAGATCCTAGAATATAGGAGTATACATTAAAAAAATTATATATCATAGTCAGGTTGATTTGATCCCAAGGATGCAAATTTGATTCAACATACATAAATCCATAAATGTAATTCACCACATGAATAAAAACAAGAACAAGGACCATATCATCCTCTCAATCGATGTAGAAAAGACTTTTAATAATATCCAGCATCCTTTCTTGATAAGAAAACATAAGAAAATAGGCTTAGGTGGAATATTTCTTAAACTGATAGAGGTCATCTATAACAAACCATATCATACCGAATGAAGTTAAACTGAATGTCACAAACCAACATGGGAAGGAGAGCAAACCAGAGTGGAATTGGTGGGCAATGAGGAAAATACAGCACAAGAGAAGACATGGAAACAAAGGATGGGACAAGGAGGACTAACTGAGCTGATGGCTATAGCCAGCCCCAAAGTACAAAATCAGCTCTATGTTATAGTATCTGTACAGGGTTGTCCAGAGGGAAGTAGCATAGACAACATGGGGAAATAGCATAAACAAAAGACATAATTTTGGTCATACAATACAATTGGAAAATATAAATGACTTTAATAAAGACAAATCATCATATTAATGGTTTCTACTCAACTTCATTAACATATTACAAGAAGTAAGAAGGGCAAGATCACAAGGATCTCAGCATAGTTGACAAAACAAAGGAACAGCTATGTGACTTGGAGGTTACTACATTGTTAGAATATGACAAGGAGGAAAAAAGGAGGGATCTCAAGGATCTCTGCATAGTTAACTAGACAAAGGAAGAGCTACGTGACTTCTGGCAGAGGGAGCATGAAGAAAGGAATATGGCTGTTTCAGAATGGAGGAGAAGCAGTTGGGGGTTCATTCTGTGAATGTTCTCCAGGCTGTGAGGAATCTTCCGTCTCACACAGCCCACTCTCCACAACGGAAAGCATTTTCACTTAGAACTGCAACAAGGATGTTCACTATCACCACTGTTATTCAACATACTGCTGGAAGTTCTAGCCAATGCAATCAGGTGAGAGAAGCAGATCAAATGTATTTAAATGCGGACAGAGGGGGTCAAACTCTCACTTTATGCAGATAATATGATCTTATACCTGGAAGACCCCAGGGAGTCAACTACAAGGCTCTTAGAATTAATCAAGGCATACATAAATGTCTCAGGATACAACCAAACAAAAGCATGTCCTTGGGACAATCAGTGTCCACAAATAAGTAGCCTTCATATATGTCAACAAAAGTGAAACTGAGCATCAAATAAAAGGCACAAAACACTTTACAGGTTTTACAGTAGTGTCAAAGAAAATGAAATACCTGGGAATATAGCTAACATTAAAGGATGTGAAGGATCTCTACAGAGAGAACTATGTAACCTAATAAAAATTCTGAAAGAGAGCATGGGGAAAACTCTTTATGAAACTGGCCTGGGAGGAGTGGCACCCATAGCTCAGTGGGTAGGGTGGCAGCCACATACACCAAGGCTGTCGGGTTTGAAACTAGCCTGGGCCAGCTAAAACAACAATGACAACTTCAACAACAACAAAAATAGCCAGGTAGTGTGTCAGGCACGTGTAGTCCCAGCTACTTGGGAGGCTGAGGCGAGAGAATCGCTTAAGCCTAGGAGTTTGAGGTTGCTGTAAGCTGTGATGCCACAGTACTCTACCAAGGGCAACAAAGTGAGACTCTTGTCCCCCCCCCAAAAAAAATGGAAGGAAGGAACAAAGGAAAAGAAAAAGGAAGGTAGGAACGGGGGGAGGAAGAAGAAAGAAAAGAAAGAAAACAAAAATAAATTGGCCTGGAAAAGGACTTTATGAAGAAGACCCCCTTGGCAATTTTAGCAACACCAAAAATAAATAAAAGAGACATGATCAAGCAAAAAAGCTTCTGCACAGCTAAGGGTATAACAACTAAAGCAAACAGACAGACTTCAGAATGGGAGGTTTTTCATGCTATGAATCTGACAAAGGGCTGATAGCTAGAATCTACAGAGAATGCAAACTAATCAACAAGAAAAGAGCAAATAACCCCATTTTTAAATGTGCAAGAAAATCAGAAACTTCTCTGAAGATGACAGACACATGGCCAACAAACACATGAAAAAATGCTCATTGTCCCTAATCATCAGGGAAATGCAAATCAAAACCACTCTGAGATACAGGCTAACCCCAGTGAGAATAGCCACATTACAAAATCTGAAGCTGCAGATGCTGGTATGAATATAGAAATAAAGAAACACTTTTGCACTTCTGGTGGGATTACAAACTAATACAACCTTTATGGAAAGGAGTATGGAGAATTCTCAAAGAACTATATCTTGACCTTCCATTTGATCCTGCAATCACATACTTGGCCTACCCAGAAGAAAAAGAAGCATTTTAACACAATTTGCATGAGAATGTTTATTGCAGCTTAATTCACAATCACTAAGACATGGAAGCATCTGAAGTGCTCATCAACTTGTGAATGTATTAAGAAACTGTGGTATATGTATACCACAGAATACTATTCAGCCATAAGAAATATGGACATGGTCAGGGCTCAGTGGGTCATGCTTGTAATCTCAGCACTTGGGAGGCCAAGGTGGATGGATTGCCTGAGCTCACAGGTTCAGACCAGCCTGAGCCAGAGCAAGACTCTGTCTCTAAAAATATCTGAACATTGTGGTGGGCACATGTAGTCCCAGCTACTTGGGAGGCTGAGGCAAGAGAATTGATTAAGCCCAAGAGTTTGAGGTTGCTGTGAGGTATGATGCCATGGAACTCTACCAAGGGTGAAAAAGTGAGACTCTGTCTCAAAAAAAAAAAAAAAAAAAAAAGATGGAGACTTTATGTCTTTTCTATTTTTCTGGATGGAGTTGAAACATGTTCTTCTTAGTTAAGTATCACAATGTACTCAATACTTACATGTAATGAATATATAGATACTACACACCCACTTGAGAGAAGAACACAACTATATTCTAGTGAGGGGGAAGAAGGAAGGTGATTGGCAAGTTATCACCCAATGTGCAGTGTTAGGGTATACAACACATCCCCTGGGTGAAGGGTTCAACTATAATTTGAATGTTACCTTGAAAGTATAGACAATGTAGCCGAAATATCTGTACCCTCATATCAATGTGAAATAAAAAAAGAAATAATTCATAAAGTGTAATCTAAAATAAAAGTTTAGTTAGTGTGGAGGTTTGAGGCTTGTATTAGTTTCCTAGGGATTTTATAACAAAGTACCACAAACTAGATGGCTTGCAAAAAAAATAACATCAGAAGAGGCTTGAGGAGTGAAAAAGCCCCTTTTGAGTCAGCCCTTTTCCCCATAGAGATAAATTTTAATTTTTACTTCTATTGCCATAGATTAGTTCTGCCTCTACATTGACTTTATATGTAATCTTCCATGTCGCTCTTCTTCACTCAGTATAGTATCTTTGAGATTTATATATATCATTGTGTGTAGCAGTACTTTGTTCTTTTGTATTACCACATAGTAATCCATTACATGAATATACTTCAATTTATGCATTCTTCTGTTGATATACATTTGAGTTATTTCCAGTTGATGGCTATTATAAATAAAGCTGTTAGCATTCTTGTACATGTCTTTTGGTGGATAAATGCACTCATTTAGTTTAGGTAAATACTTAGGAGTAGAATTGTTGTACTATATAGTAGTGTATGTTTAATTACATAAGAAACTTCCAAACTATTTTCCAGACTGTACTCTCACTAGCAATAAACTAGGGTTCTATTAATTGTTACTCCATATCTTGCAAGTGTGTGATATTGGAAGTCTTATTTTAGCCATTCTGGAGGGTACTGAGTGGTGTGACATTGCGGTTTTATACATGTTTAAGTGCTTTTGGTTTTAACATTCATACCTTTTGAACCAATAATTTCATTTTTTTGATATTTTCCTAAGAGCATAATCTGAAGTCCAGAAAAAAATTATATAGATAATGTATGCACTTTTCTGTATCACTTATAATAACCAAATATGGGAACTAACATAATAGGGTTTAGGGAAATTATTACATAATTTATGATATATTCATAATGATAAAATATACAGCCATTCAAAATTATTTAGATAGATCAGATTAGTATAATAAAAGAAGGATACAAAATTGTATATAGAGTATGGTATCCACTATAGAGAAATGTTTATTAAAATAAACTAGCTATACTTCAGCAACAAAGAATATTTAAAATAGTATTGTAAAGGAATACTCAAAAATATCTTTTTTTAAAAAATTTCAGATTAATGTGAGGGTACAAACAATTAGCTTCCAGTGTTTTGAATTTGTTAGATAGAGTACCTGTTATAGTCCAAATATCTTTGGATGATGGTATTATTTTTTTTTAAATCTATGTTTTTGTTTATCTCTATGTATTTTTTCTAATGATTATGTGATCATATTAGAATTGCACAAAATGTAAGTAAACTTTATTTTTTTAATCTGTATTTTTTGTTTTATAATGCTTTCTCCCTACCTAATCCTTTTTGTGAAATGAAAATTTGCTCTCTTGGGTTTCTTTAAATATTTGATTTCTGATACTATTCTCATTCCCAAATTATAAGTTATATGAAAAAGATATTCTCATGTTGTTTCTTCTTCTGAAAATCTGATGTTCCAATATCCAGTCCAGGACAGAAGATAAAATAGAACGATTCAAGAAAGCAGTTGAGTACTATTCAGTCACAACCAAACTCTCTTCGCTGCCAGTGGGTTCCTCCCTTTTAGGTAAGGCTTCCATCTGACTTCAAGCTGCTCTGTTCATATGGGAATATGAGTTGATCCCTCAGGAACTCGAGGGCCAGAGTAGAATCCCTTGCTTGTATTGTGCTCTCCTAGAAGGAATTCCTGTTTGATAGGTATTTTCATTTTAATTTTTATATCATATGAGAGGTGACATAAAAAAAGTCCCTACGTTCTCAAATTTATGGATGAGATACAACTTTCCTTAACCTGGACTTCTTCTGGTGCTAACTTCTGTTCTTGCTTGATGCATGTAGAATAGCTATGTCTTTGGGGTCAGGCCTGAGTGTGAATTCTACCTCTGCTGCTTATCAATTTTGTGACATCAGCAAGTTACATTTATATCTACTTTATAGCATTGTTATCAGATAAAATAATTTATATAAGGTTGCTGGCATGGTGTATTAGTAGCTATTTAATAAATTGTAACTTATTTATTAATAACAATTTTTAGGTGATATGTGATGAGGAGAATGTAACATGGTAGTTTTATTAGGACTGACTGAAGTATAGACCTTTCTCTTGGCTTCAGGTTTTCGAAATAATAGGCATCCTCACCTTCCACGAAATCAAATTGGCACCATTTCTGCTGGAAAGCCAATGGTAAGCATCCTGTAAGAGTCCTGAGACTGTTAGCATTAGTCTTGGGTTGCTTCCTGATTTTTATGACCTAGTTAAGGAGTTAGGGTGATTCAGTGTTATCAAACTGTCAAGGCTGTACACACCTACATCACATTTTCAGTTTGAGGCTGGGAGACTATGTAAAGAAAGGCATCCAAATTGAAACCACCAGAACATTGTGAAGGTAGATTAGGTCTTAGGAGACCTTGACTGCTACATTGTTCTGCCGGTGGAAGATTTTGTTTACACATCACTGTTAGAATTATTTCTCATTATTCTCAGTAGGTACTTTGTATCTTAATAATCCATGCAACTGGCATCATCCACTGTGTCACAATTTTGGGGGGAAACATCTTGGGGCCTACTAAAATGTTAAATAGCTTTTCTGTCTGTTTTGTCCTTTAGCTTGCTCACCAAGTACCCCAGAAAATGAAATATCCACCACCATTCCCAATGGGACCCAACTCATCTCTTCTCTTCTCCCCCCATGCTTTGGGGGCATCCCATGCTTTTTCTGAGGACCCCATGCTTCAGGGCAGCCCCTTTGCCAGCTGGACTGTCTCTTATGACTCCTCTGCATCCCAGTTTCCCAATTACCTGACTTCTAAAGTCTCACCTCCTTCGGGACCAGACTCCTTCCACTCCTCTTCCTCTGATGATGAACCAAATGGAGCTAGCTCTGAGTAAGTATCTCTACAGATACCCAATGGAACAAACTTCTGAAGCATCTGTATGTATCCTTTTGCTAGTAACCTGTGTAGGGGGTATGGGGAATAGTATATTCCTGGCTTTCCTTGGTAGCTCTTTGCTTTCAGGAAAGCAAAATAGGAAAACTTTCTAAGTGCTTACCCACTTCATTCAGCCTTGTATAGGTGGTAATTTTGGGACACAGGTTACTGAGGTAAAAGGCAGTATATAACAGCTGGGTAGGGAAGCCCCAGTATGGATATGCTGTATATCGTGGCTATCATTTCTTGGTTTGTGAGGAGAGTAGGCTGAATATAAAAAAGAAAAAAAAGGAAGAAAATATTTTATAGAGTAGAAATATTGGAACAGTTGAGCAGGCAGTTATATTGCTTGGAAACTAAGACAGAGTTACAAGGATTAAAAATAGTAGGCTTTTGTACTAGCTCATTTGGTCACAGATTATTCCTCTAAGCAGATTATTCCTTTGAAACAGAGCTGCTTTGAGGTTGTAATTATAAATATTTTCTTATTGCTTCTGTCTTTTGGCTAAGATCTAATATAGTAAATATTTTCTTAATTCATAAGCAGACTCTAAACATGGCCTCTTGCAAGGTATAAAGGATCCAGGGTGATTATGATGACTTTTTTTCTAGTCAAGTACAGTAGTGATGAGAGATTCTCATGTCTTTTGATAGCTTTGGTTTGTGTCAGGTGAAAGAAGATAGGAGGGCAGTGATAGTCACTGAAAGGAAAGGTATGAGGTCCAGTTCTAACCTAATGTCCTGATCTTCAAAGGGTTTGTGAGATCCCTTGGGCCCAGAATGGACATCTTAAGTTGGAATATGCTGTCTTTCCAAATTTTTTAGTCATATCACAGAAGCACTTCAGCAGCAGCCTGAATGGGAAGAGCCCAATGGTGACAGAGGTTCTTGGATACAGCCTGTTGATGCTGGATTTTCAGAAGCCAGCCTAGGTGACAGTGAAACCCACATTCCATCTCTGCTATCTATGTCTACAAGAAACCACATGGACATCACCATTCCACCTTTACCTCCAGTTGCTCCAGAAGTCTTGCGAGTTGCTGAACATAGGCACCGGAGGGGTCTTATGTACCCATATATTTATCACATCCTCACTAAGGTGAGGCAGCACATCAGCACCTACCTTCCTGCTCTTAAGACAATGTTCACATTTCATACTTCCTAGGACTGTAAGTTACCAGAAAAAAATTTGACCATTAGTTTCTGAGGGGAAATTAAAGGAGACCAAATATGCTGGGGCCCCTTGCTATATTAAGGTTATCAAGTTAGGTGAGACCAACAGGAGATGAGACTGTATAGTAAATCAAGTGCCTAGAAAAGAAGTGTAATTGTGAAATTTTGAAGTACATAATTTGCCAAATTGGTGGACTCTCGTTCTAGGGATGGAAAACAGTTTCAGAAGAGGCTTTATGCCGTTGTTCCTTATCTCTCCTCAACTTCTGCAGAGCTGTTTCTCTCCTGCAGTCTTAATATACAAATCCATCCCCTAGCAAAATATCCAAGATAGACTTTTCCCATTAATAATGGTTGAGAATTTAAAAATGGAAAATAGCTTATAAATTCATTGTGATAAGCTAGGCTTGTTAATATCTTTTGAGCCTGATATTATGTCTAAATAGAAATAGAAAATTTAGTGACTAGGCTGCAAAGGCTACTGGTTCCTCTAGGTTCAATTACAAACTTTGAGATAACTCATTTTCCCCTTTCCCCTGGACTATTCTTTTGTTAGGGTGAAATTAAGATCCCTGTATGTATTGAGGATGAATGTAACATGGAGCTGCCTCCAGCTGCTCTCTTGTTCCGGTCAGCTCGTCAATATATATATGGAGTCCTTTTCAGTCTGGCAGAAGCACAGCGGAAAATGGAACGCCTGGCTATACGCCAGCGGCTACCTATAGAAGGTAAGTGTAGTTCTAGATTTGATAGTTTTGTCAGCACTAGACCCAGAGCAAAAATGTCTGTGTAAGCACATTATACTTTTTAGCTATGGAACAGTCTTTTAAAAAAGGCATCATGGGCAGCGCCTGTGGCTCAAAGGAGTAGGGTGCTGACCCCATATGCCAGAGGTGGCAGGTTCAAACCCAGCCCCAGCCAAAAACTGCAAAAAAAAA
>NW_003852651.1:417338-441495 GCF_000181295.1 Otolemur garnettii | reverse complement strand
AAAGAAAGAAAGAAAAGAAAAGGCATACATACTGGTATGGGAAAAATATTAACTTAAGCCCCCGTTATGCAGTTATAAAGTATTCAGAGTAACCATTATTTATAAGAACTATACTAGGCTTTAGGAATGTAAAGGTGTATCTGTCATAGTCTCTCCTCCTCCATGAAGTTTTTGTTTTAGGATTTGATCCTGTAGGTAGTTGAAGCCATTGAGGTGTTTTAAGATGTGGAGTTATGTGGTCACGGTATGTTCAAAGGAATACTCTAGATTTCTGTCTCTGGAAAGATGGAGTAGATTAGATGTACTATTCCTCCTATCCCTCCCATTCCTTTCTATTCTTCCTGCTAAGTGCAACTAAAAGCCTAGGATGTACATATTAGATAATGCAAGGCACACTAGAAGGCAGACGTACTGAGGATCTTGTGACCCAAAGAATGATGTAGTGATAGAATGGTGAGTTTCCTGGGTTTTCTTTTGCCTCACATATCCCAGACTCAGTATGAGACCAACCCAGAAATGCCAACAGCAACAGACCAATAAGAGCCTTCCCCCCTAAAAAAACCCTGCTTTCTCTGGCCAAAGCACCAAAGTGGAGCAAGCTAGCAACACAGAAAATATTTAGATAATAACTGCTGTACTCTAGCAAAGACCATAAAGAACCTGTGTTCTACCCCACATCTTCCAGCAAAGACCAAATGAAGAACCTAGACTTCTACCCTTACCAGACTATAATGAAGTGTCCTCCTTACTCCTGCTGGGGAGGTATCAAACAAGGTCAAATGTGGAATCAAGACTTCCATTGTAAAGCAATAATGAGAGTATCCCCCTTCACCTCCTGGAGTAATATCAGAAAAGCTCTGCTAAAACACAAAATTTAAATAAGATCCCAAATATCTAACTTTTAATTGAAAATCTTTTATTATACCAAGATCCAGAAAGATTTCACATTTAAATTTTAAATTGACTAAGAAAATAAAGTGAGCACCAAAATGGCAGAAGTTTGAGTTATCTGACAAGATTTTCAAAACAGCCATCATAAAAATGCTCTGAGAAACAATTGCAAACACCTAAAACAATTAAAAATAGAAAATCTCAGCAAAGGAATAGAAGATATAAAGAAAAACCAAATGGAAATTAAGAACTAAAAATATGGCTCAGCACCTGTGGCTCAAGTGGCTAAGGCACCAGCCACATACACCTAAGGTGGCAGGTTCGAAGCCAGCCCAGACCCGCCAAACAACAATGACGGCAGCAACCAAAAAATACTTCTAATTCAGCCCGGGCCCTCCAAACAACAATGATGGCTGCAACCAAAAAATAATCAGGCATTGTGGCGGGTACCTGTGGTCCCAGCTACTTGGGAGGCTGAGGCAGGAGACTTGCTTGAGCCCAAAAGTTGGAGGTTTCTGTGAGCTGTGATGCCACAGCACTCTACCCAGGGGCATAGCTTGAGGCTCTGTCTCAAAAAAAAAAAAAAGAACTAAAAATATAATAATCATAAGAAAATTCTCAGTAGATGAATTAAATGGCATAATGAAGACTATAGAGGAAAAAAATCAGTGAACTTAAAGACAGAAAAATAGAAATTACCCAGTCTGAATAACAGAGAGAAAATAGACAAAAAAGAAAAAATGAACAGAGACCAGAGTCTATAACAAAAGACGTAATATTTGTGTCGTCAGAATCTCAGAAGGCAAGGAGAATGAGGGTAGAGCTGCAAAAGTATTCTAAAAAATAATGGCTGAAATATCCCCAAATTTGACAAAAAATATACACTTACAGATTCAAGAAACTGAGTAAATTGTAAACCCAAAGAAATCCATGCCAAGATACATCATGATCAAATTTTCCAAATGTAATGGCAAAGAAAAATTATTGAAAGCATCTAGACAGAAATAATTCTTTACCTATATGGGAAAAAATAACACAAATAATAGCTAATGTTTCATCAAAATCCATGGAGTTCACAAGAAAGTAGCATGAATTTTTCAAGTGCTAATAGAGAAGAATTATCAACTCAGAATTCTATATCAAACAAAAATATTCTGTAATGAAGGGAAAATCAAGACCTTTTCAGGTGAAGAAAAACCAGAATAACTTTTCATAAGCAGCCCTACCCTAAAGAATGTCTAAAGATAGTTCTGTATGCAGAAAGAGAATGATAAAAGAAGGAATCTTGGAACATTAGGAGGGAAGAATAAACAATGGGAAGAACAAAAGTACAACTAAATATGATAGGCTTGCCTTGAGTTTTCAAGATGATATTAATATTTCACATTGAACCAAAAATTATAACATTGTTTACTATGGTTCTTAATGTATGTAGTGAAAATATTTAAAGACAATTATAAATGGAGGAGGGTAAACGGACATAGCATAGGTCTGGTTTCTACAGTTGAACTGATAAAATGTCAGCACCAGGCCGGTGCCTGTGTCTCAAAGGAGTGGGGCACTGGCTCCATATGCAAGAGGTGGCAGGTTCAAACCCAGCCCCGGCCAAAAACTGCAAAAAAAAAAAAAAAAGTCAAAACCAGTAGACTGTAATATGTTATATGCATATTATTTAATACCTAGAATGCACCAAAAACAATACACAGAGAAATATACTGAAAAACTATAAATAAATCAAAATGTGATTCAAAAATTAGTTGAAGTAATCATAACAAGGGAAGAATGAAAAAGCATACAAATGAACAGCAGAGAAAACTAAGAGAAACAAAAATAAATTGGTACACTTAATCCAAAATATACCAATAATTACATAAATGTTAGAGGTCTGACTATACCAAATTAAAATGTAGAGATTGGCAGGCTAGATACAAAACATAAGCCATGTATACTATCTACAAAGAATTCACTTCAAATATAAAGGATATAGGTAAGCTGAAAGTAAAAGGATGGAGACTGATAAACCATGCAAACGTTAATCAAAAGAAAGCAGGAATGGCTATATTTCTTTTAATTTTTTTTATTAGATCGTAGCTGTGTACATTAATGCAGTCATGGGGTACAATATGCTGGTTTTATATACTATTTGAAATATTTTCGTAAAACTGGTTAAAATAGCCTTCATGGCATTTTCTTAGTTATTGTGTTAATAAGACATTTATATTCTACATTTAGTAAGTTTCACATGTACCCTTGTAAGATGCACCATAGGTGTGGTCCCACCAATTACCCTCCCTCCACCCATCCCCCCCTCCCCTCTCCTCCCTTTCCCTATACTCTTGGGCTATAATTGGGTTATAGCTTTCATATGAAAGCTATGAATTCATTGGATACATTTTCTTCCATTCTTGATATACTTTCCTAAGAAGAATATGTTCGAGTTCCATCCATGTAAACATGAAGGAGGTAAAGTCTCCATCTTTCTTTAAGGCTGTATAATATTCCATGGTGTACATATACCACAATTTATTGATCCATTCGTGGGTCAATAGGCACTTGGGCTTCTTCTATGACTTTGAAATTATGAATTGGGCTGCAATAAACATTCTGGTACAAATATCTTTGTTATAGTGTGATTTTTGGTCTTCTGGATACATACCTAGTAGAAGAATTATAGGATCAAATGTCAGGTCTATTCTCTAAGTGTTCTCCAAACATCTTTCCAAAAGGAATGTTTTAGTTTGCATTCCCACCAGCAGTGTAGAAGTGTCCCCTTTTCTCCACATCCACACCAGCATCTCTGGTTTTGGGATTTTGTGATATGAGCTAGTCTTACTGGAGATAGATGATATCACAAAGTAGTTTTGATTTGCATTTCTCTGATAATTAAGGATGATGAGCATTTTTTCATGTGTCTGCAGTATGGCATGTACCTGTCTTCTTCAGAGGAGTTTCTCTTCAAGTCCCTTGCCCAACCTGAGATGGGATCACTTGTTCTATTCTTGCTAATAAGTTTGAGTTCTCTGTGGATTCTGGTTATTAAACCTTTGTCAGAGACATAACCTGCAAATATCTTCTCCCATTCTGAGGGCTGTCTGCATGCTTTACTTACTGTGTTCTTGGCTGTGCTGAAGTTTTTTAGTTTGATCAGGTCCCAGTAGTGTATTTTTGATGCTGCTTCAATTGCCTGGGGGATCCTCCTCACAAAATATTGGCCCAGGCAGATTTCTTCAAGAGTTTCCCCTGCACTTTCTTCTCATATTTTTATAGTTTCATGTCTTAAGTTTAAATCTTTAATCCAGTGAGATTCTATCTTCGTTAATGGTGAAAGGTGTGGGTCTAGTTTCAGTCTTCTACATGTCACCAGCCAGTTCGCCCAGTACCATTTGTTAAGTAGGGAATCTTTTCCCCACTGAATGTTTTTAATTGACTTGTCAAAGATCAAATAACGGTAAGTAGCTGGGTTCATCTCTTGGTTCTCTATTCTGTTCCATACATCTATCTCTCTGTTTTTCTGCCAATACCATACTGTTTTATTTATTTATTTATTTATTTATTTTATTAAATCATAGCTGTGTATATTAATACAGTCATGGGGTACAGTCTGCTGTGTTTATATACAATTTGAAATATTTTCATCAACTGGTTAATAAAGCCTTCATGTCATTTTCTTAGTTATTGTGTTAAGACATTTATATTCTACATTTAGAAAAATTCACATGTACCCTTATAAGATGAACCATAGGTGTGATCCCACCAATCACCCTCCCTACACCCATCCTCCCCTCCCTCCCCTTTCCCCATATTCTTGGGCTATAATTGGGTTATACCTTTTGTATGAAAACTATAAATTAGTTTCATAGTGGGGCTGAATACATTGGATAGGTTTTCTTCCATTCTTGAGATGCTTTGCTAAGAAGAACATTTTCCAGCTTCATCCCTGTAAACATGAAGAAGGTAAAGTCTACATCCTTCTTTAGGGCTGCATACAAAATCCCGAAATCAGAGATGCTGGCATGGATGTGGAGAGAAGGGAACACTTCTACACTGCTGGTGGGATTGCAAACTACTACCATACTGTTTTGATCACTATTGATTTATAGTATAATCTGAGGTCTGGTACCATGATTCCTCCTGCTTTGTTTTTATTTCTGAATAATGTTTTGGCTATTTGAGGTTTTTCCTGACTCCATATAAAATGATGTATTATGTTTTCAAGATCTATAAAGTATGACAGTGGAGTTTTAATAAGGATTGCATTAAAATTGTATATTGCTTTGGTTAGTATGGACATTTTAACAATGTTGATTCTTCCCATCCATGAGCATGGTATGTTTTTCCATTTGTTAACATCTTCAGGTATTTCTTAGAGTTTCATAGTTCTCTTTATAGAGATCTTTCATGTCCTTCATTAGGTACACTTGCAAGTATTTCAAATTTTTTGGCACTACTGTAAAAGGAATAGAGTCCTTGGCTTTTTTGTCAGCTTGACTATTGTTGGTATATATAAAGGCCACCAATTTATGAGTATTGGTTTTGTAACCTGAGACGCTGCTGTATTCCTTGATTACTTCTAAGAGTTTTGTAGTAGAATCTGTGGCGTTTTCTAGATATACAATCATATCATCTGCGAAGAGTGAAAGTTTGATCTCTTCTGGCCCTATATGAATCCCCTTGATCACTTTTCCTTCCCTAATTTCTATGGCTAAAACTTCCATTATAATGTTGAAGAGCAGTGGAGACAATGGGCAACCTTGCCTGGTTCCTGATCTGAGTGGAAATGATTTCAGTGTAACTCCATTCAATACGATATTGGCTGTGGGTTTGCTGTAGATGGCCTCTATCAGTTTAAGAAATGTCCCTTCTATACCAATTTTTTTAAGTGTTCTGATCATGCCAGGATGCTGGATATTATAAAAAGCTTTTTCTGTATCAATTGAGAGAATCATACGGTCTTTATTTTTTAATTTGTTTATGTGCTGAATTATAGGAATGGCTATATTAATATCACACATCAAGGAGACTTCTGAGCAAAGAAATTGTCATGGAATGACATTTTTATAGGGGTAAAAAGGTGAATCCACCAAAAAGATATAGCAATCCTAAGTGTATATCACCAAATAACAGAGCCACAAAATATGTGATGCAAGAACTGATAGAACTGAAAGACTAAATAGACAGAAAAGTTACAGTAAGAGACTTCAATTTCCTTCTCAATAATGAGTAATATAACTAGATAGAAATTAAGGATGTGTGTGTGTGTGTGTGTGTGTGTGTGCGTGCATGGGGGTCAAGTTGGCTGACTAGAAGCAGCTTTGGCCAAAGGCTCCTGTCCCGAGGGAAAGATGTTGGATTGAAGTGGACTCAGAGAAGCTCAAGGCAGGAAGTTGAGCTCAGGGAGAAGAAGGTGAGGTGCACATCATCCTAGCTGAGATAATTTGTGAGACCAAGAAAGAGGAAGAAAAATAACAAAGATCAAGTATGGAGCAACTAGTTAGAAGATGCCCATTGCCAAGGGGACAGGAGACCCTTCCCCCAACCAGGAAGTCTTTTGTGGGCTTTCCACCAGTGAGCAGAGAACAAAGCACCTCTCACTCACCCATGAGAAAGAGCTGCTAAATCCCAGTCTTCCTACATCAGGGAGGTCCCACCTCTGAACCCAGGCCCCATCCTACTAGCCACAAAAGTAAACAAATATTTCTTTGCAATCCTTACCTCACAGCTCACTCTTCCCCCCACCCTGGTTGCTGGACAACAGACTGCCCCCTATTTGAGTGTTTGGCAAATTCACAGAGAGGCCAGGGCATTGTGGCCACTGAGCTGCAGCATGGAAACAGTGGCATCATAATTCTAACTTTGGGAGGCAGAGGGATAAACTATCCTGACTGCCTCTCCCACTAGAAAAGATCCTTCTCCAGCACCTCCAGGAACTCTCAGACAGATCTGACCATGGATTTTTTTTTTTTTTTGAGACAGATCCTCAAGCTGTCCCCCTGGGTAGAGTGCAGTGGCATCACAGCTCACAGCAAGCTCCAACTCCTGGGCTCAAGTGAGTCTCCTGCCTCTGCCTCCCAAGTAGCTGGGACCACAGGTGCCCACCACAACGCCCAGCTATTTTTTGGTTGCAGCCATTATTATTGTTTGGTGGGCCTGGGCTGGATTCCAACCTGTCACTTTAAGTGTATGTGGCTGGTGCCTTAGTCACTTGAGCCACAGGTACCGAGCCCATGGATTTTTATTTTCTGGCTTTCTGGTGACACTCTGAACACTTTTGTGTGGTGTTACTCATGCTGCCTGAGCAAGTTTGACTGGAACTCTCAGCCAGAACCATCAATGGATTCTTTTTCTCTTGCTACTCCTGTCTGGGGCTGCAGGTTCACCACTTGTTTGACTTTGTTTGATCAGCAGTAGGGAGATTCTTGGAGCAGTGAGGGGTGGATTCAGTGGTTCTGTCCATGAAATTTCCTAATCTAGCTATCACTGGTGAAAGGCAGGGCCACAGGTGTTTATATCTCTGTCCAGCAGAGATTCCAGTGAAATACCAAGACTCCATTAGATTAGGTAGATGACAGGCCAACACCAAGAAAGAGACAGGTTGCACTGTCTCACTAAGCCAGCCGTCAGAGTCTCTTGCTGTAGCCCTGAAAGGGACTTTTGGGAGGGGAAAAGCCACAATCATAACCCCCAGCTCATTAGAGAAGGGGTGGTTTGTGCCAGTTCCTGGGGCCTCCCAATCTAGTCTCACCTGCCAGTTTTAGTTGCCAAATATGTTAGTAATAGGTTAGTATAGTGTTTCTTCAGGGTCCCCAGTTAGATTATCTCTCAATAACTATGCAGGGACAGCCTATCATTTCAACTAAAAATATATCACTAATGCATTTTTTAAAAAGCTGAAAATATTCATGGGGAGGAACCCGCAAAAGAATTCTGGCAATATGAAAAATCAGAGCCAAGCAACTCCCCCAGGAAATTACAAAGATGATACAACAGATAATACAATTCATAAAGAAATTGCTGAAATGTCAGAAATAGAGTTCAAAATATGGATGGCAAATAAGATGACTGGAATGGAGGAAATAGAAATCAAAAAAATAGTTCAGAAGTTGTCTCAAGAAATTAATGAATTCAAAGACAAAGTTGTGAAGGATATGGAAATAATGAGGAGAGACATAGCAGAGCTTAAGGAATTGAAAAGAGAATACCTAGAGCTTTGAAACACAGTGACCCTTAGTAATAGAATTGCACAGGGAGAAGAAAGAATTCCAGAAATTGAAGACAAGACTTTTGAACTATCTCTAGCTTTCAAAGAGGTAGAATAAAGGAGAACAAAAAGAGAATATTCCCTGAGAGAGTTATGGAATCATTGCAAAAGACGAAACATCTGAATCATAGGGATTACCTTAGAAGAAGAGGATGGTCCTAAAGGCATGGATGCTCTACTCCAAGACATTATGATGGAGAATTTCCCAATCATTGTTAAAGACACAGAAATTCATATAGAGATAGTTTCAGAAGGCCAGCAGGATTCAATCAAAATAAAGCATCTCCCTGACGCATTGTAATTAAACTTTGCTCGAGTTACTATGAAGGAGAAAATCCTTCAAGCAACCAGGTATAAGAAAAGTCTTATCTACCAAGGGAAAAGTATCAGGATGACCACAGACCTTACAGCTGAAACTTTTTAGGCCAGAAGAGGATGGTCATCAACCTTCAAACTTCCTAAAACAATTTTCAGCCAAGGATCCTGTATCCTGCTAAACTGAGTTTCATTTGTGATGGAGAAATCAAATATTATACTAACATCCAAATATTGAGGAAACTTGCCATAACTAAATCAGCTTTATAAGAAGTACTCAGAACCATTTTCAGTAATGACCAGCGTGATGATCTACCACCAAAGTAAACACACCCAGAAGTTAAAGAACAAATCCTGGCTTCCATAATGGTGAAAGGGACAAAAATAAGCTTTGGACCTCTGAAATACAAGCTGACCAAAACTCTACCATACCTATCAGTTCTCTCAGTAAAGATGAATGGCTTGAATTCTCCTCTAGAGAGGCACAGGCTGGTTAACTAGATACAAAAGCTCAGGCCAGGTATCTGTTGTCTCCAAAAAACATAGCTAGCCTCAAAGGATAAAACAAGACTCTTGGTGAAGGGATTGAAAACAGTAATCCAGGGAAATGGAAATCAGAAAAGACAGGGATTTCAATTTTATTTGCAATACAATTGGATTTAAACCAACAAAAATAAGGAAAGATAAGGATGGACACTAGATACTAGTCAAGGGAAGCATACAACATGAAGAAATTTCAATAATTAACATTTACACACCCTACTTGAATGCCCTTAAATTCATAAAAGAAACCCTAACTGATCTGAACAATATACCTTTCTGTACTGTAATAGTTGGAGATTTTCAGACCCCTTTGGCAGTGCTGATTCTCCAAGCAGCAGATTCTCCAAGCAGAAATTAAACAAAGAAATAATGGACTTTAACATTACCCTAGAACAAATGGAAATAACAGACATATACAGAACATTCCATACTAACAAAACTGAATACACATTCTTCTCTTAAAGCCATAGATCATTCCGCAAATTGATCATATGTTACAAGACAAGTGTCATCTGAACAAATTCAAAAGAAATTATTTCTCATATCTTCTTAGATCATCATGGAATAAAAATTGAACTCAATAGTAACAGAAGTCTTCATACTCAAATGAAGTAACCTTATGTTGAATGACACCTGGGTCAAAGAGAAGATTAAGAAGGAAATCATTAGATTTCTGGAATAAAATAGTAATGAAGCCAAAAACTATCAAAACTTGTGGGATACAGCAAAGGCAGTCTTTAGAGGGAAATTTATAGCATTAGATGCCTTTATTAAGAAAAAAAAAAAGAAAACAAGTCAACAACTTAATGAACCATCTCAAACAACTGGAAAGGAAGAGCAATGCACCCCCAAACCCAGCAGAAGAAAAGGAATAACCAAAATTAGATCAGAATTAAATGAAACTGAAAACAAATGAATCATTTGGAAGATCAGTAAATCAAAAAGTTTGTTCTTTGAAAAGATTAATAAAATTGATAAACTCTTTACCATACTAACAAGAAACAGAAGAGTAATATTTCTAATAAATTAAACCAGAAATGATAAAGGTGTAATAACAGATACCACAGAAATACAAAAGATACTCAATATTACTACAAAAAAACCCTATGCCCAGAAATATGAAAACATAGATGAAATGGACCATTACCTGTAAGCACACCACCTTCGTAAACTCAACCAGAAAGCATTAGAAATTTTGAATAGACCTATATCAAGCACTGAAATTGCATCAACTATATAAAATCTCCCAAAAAAGAAAAGCCCTAGACCAGATAGTTTCATACCAGAATTCTACAAAACCTTCAAAGAGGAACTGGTTTTTATATTGCATAATTTATTCCAAAACACAGAAAAGGAAGGCATCCTCTCTAACATGTTCTATGAAGAAAATATTACCCTGATCCCCAAACTAGGAAAGAAACCAACAAAGAAAGAAAACTATAGACCAACATAATTAATGAATATCAATGCAAAAATATTCAATAAGATCCTAGTAAGCAGAATACAGCAGCAACACATTAAAAAGTTACACACCATGATTAAGTGTGTTTTATACCAGGGATGTAAGTTTGGTTTAACATATAAAATATTTACATATTATGTAAATCCAGAAATGTAATTCACCACATAAATAAAATAAAAACAAAGACCATATTATTCTCTTAAAGCGAATAAAGCAAATGAAGCAAAAAAGACTATGGACAATATCCAGCATCCTTTCTTGATAACAACACTTAAGAAAATAGGCTTAGGTAGGACATTTCTTAAACTGATAGAAGCCATCTACAACAAATGCCCAGCCCACATCATAATGAATGGAGTAAAACTAAAAGTATTTCCATTCATATGTGTAACCAAACAAAGATGCCCACTGTCACCACGACTGTTCAACATAGTGCTGAACGTCCTAACCATTGCAATAAGGCAAGAGAAGATCAGGGGTATTCAAATGTAGACAAAGGATGTCAAACACTCACTCTTTACAGATGACATGATCTTATACCTGGAAAACCACAGAGACTCAACTACAAAGATCTTAGAAGTGATCAAGGAATATAACAGCATCTCAGGATATAAAATCAATGGCCACAAATCAGTAGCCTTGACATATGCCAACAACAGTCAAGCCAAGAATAAAATCAAACTCTCTATACTTTTTACAGTAGCTCCAAAGAGGATGATATATGTGGAAATATAGCTAACAAAGGATATGAAAGATCTCTGTAAAGAGAACTATGAAACCCTGAGAAAAGAAATAGCAGAAGACATTAACAAATGAAAGAATATACCATGCTTGTGGATGGGAAGAATCAACATTGTTAAAATGTCTATACTATGCAAAACAATCTTACATATTTAATGCAATCCCCATCAAAGTGTTGATGTCATATTTTGAAAAACTTGAAGAAAATAGTACTTCATTTCATGTGGAACCAGGAAAAATCCTGAATAGCCAGTATAATTCACAGAAATAAAAAAAAAATGCACACATCATGTTATCAGGCTTCAGATTATAGCACAAGTCTATAGTGATCAACACAGCATGGTACTGGCATAAAAATAGAATTGTAGATATATGAAATAGAATAGAGAATCTAGGGATGAAGCCAGCCACATTTTGTCATTTGATCTTTGATAAGCCTAACAAAAGCATAAACTGAGAAAAAGAATCCCTATTTAATAAATGGTGCAGGAAGAACTGGTTAACCACCTGTGGAAGATTGAAACTAGACCCACACCTCCCATCATTGACAAAAATTGATTCTTGCTGGATCAAAGATGTAAATTTAAGACACAAACCAATAACAATTTTAGAAGAGGGTATAAGACAAACACTTGAAAATATTGGTCTGGGAAAAGATTTTATAATGCAGACCTCCCTGGCAATTGCAGCAACACCAGAATAAATAACAGGGATTTGATCAAGCTAAAAAGCTTCTGTACAGCTAAGGGTATTACATCCAAAGCAAACAGACAGCCTTCACAATGGGAGATATTTGCATGTCATGAACACGACAAAGGCCTGATAACTAGAATCTACAGAGAACTCAAATTAATCAACAAGAAAAGAGCAAGCAATCCCATTACTAAGTGGGCAATAGACTTAAGAAGAACTTCTCTGAAGATGACAGACAAATGGCTAATCAACCCATTAAAAAAATGCTCATCATCTCTAATCATCAGAGAAATGCAAATCAAAACCACTGTGATACATTACCTAACTCCAGTAAAATTAGCCCACATCACAAAGTCCCAAATCTGCAGGTGCAGACATGGATGTGGAGAGAAGAGAATACTTCTACACCACTGGTGGGATTACAAACTAATACAACCTTTATGGAAGGAAGTATGGAGAATTCTTTAAGAACTAAAAGTTGACTTTCCATTTGCTTCCATAATCCTATCACTAGGTATCGAACCTGAAGAACAAAATTCATTTTACCACAAAGACATTTACACCAGAATGTTTATTTCAGCTCAATTCATAATTACCAAGTCATGGAAGCAAGCCAAACACCAATCAACCAATGAATGGATTAACAAAATGGTGGCATATGTATACTATGTATTCAGCCATAAGAACAGAAGGAAATTTCACATCTTTTATTTTTACCTAGATGGAGTTGAAACACATTCTTCTTAGTAAATTATCTCAAGAATGGAAAAAATAATATCCAATGTACTCAATACTAATATGAATCCACTATATAAACAATTACAAATCCATACAAATGATAAAACACAAATATAGTCTAGCAAGGGGCAGCAGTGAGGAGAGAGCAAGGAGAGTAGAGGGAGACTGGTGGCAGAAGGGAAAGCAATTGGTAATATCTCACCTAATGTGAACTACTAGGGTATTCAGCACAGCCCCCTGGGTAAAGGGGTTTTCTACAACTTGAACTTTAGCTTGGAGGTAAGAACAATGTAACATAAAAATGTGTACCCTCATACTAATTTGAAATAAAAAAGAAGGATAGACAATAACTTAACACTGTCAGTGAACAGGACCTGATTGATGCTTATAGAACACACAAAAAGAGCATCACACATGTTCTTTTCATGCTCTCACAGAGAGCATGATAGATTGTATCCTTGTCCATAAAACAAGCCTCAGTAAATAAAAAACATTGGGCAAAGTGTGGTGGTGCATGTCTGTAATCATAGCTACACTGGAGGCTTAAGAGAGAGAGAATCACTTGAGCTCAGGAATTCAAGACCAGCCTGGGCAATGAGCAAGACCCCATCTCAATGAAAAATTTTACAAAATTTAGGCCAGGCATAGTGGTTCATGCCTGAATCTTAGCACTCTGGGAGGCTGAGGCAGGTGGATTGCTTTAGCTCACAAGTTTGAGACCAGCCTGAACAAGAGTGATACTCCTCTAAAAAATTAGCTCGGCATTGTAGTGAGCACATGGGGTCCCAGCTACTTGGGAAGCTGAGGCAGGAGGATTGCTTGAGCTCAGAAGGTTGAGGTTGCATTGAGCAATGATCCAAGGGTGACTCTGTCTCAAAAAATAATAATAAAAGAAAGAAGGGGGAGACATCGAAGATGGCCAACTAGTAGCAACACCTGGCAGAGGCCCCTGACCAGAGAGAGAAAAACTGGACAGAATTGGATTCTATGAAGTCAAAGGTGGGGAGCTAAGCCAAGAAAGAAGTTCTGCAAGCTGTGACTGTAAGGAAGAGCATTCAAGAAAACAAATTATAGGTACAAAGCCTCTTTTTTTTTTTTTTTTTGAGACAGAGTCTCACTTTGTTGCCCTTGGTAGAGTGCCATGATGTCACAGCTCACAGCAACCCCCAACTCTTGGACTTAAGCAATTCTCTTGCCTCAGCCTACCAAAAGTAGCTAGGACTACAGGTGCCCACCTCAATGCCTGGCTTTTTGTTGTTGAAGTTGTCATTGTTGTTTTAGCTGACTGGGACTGGATTCGAATCCACCACCTTTGGTATATGGGGCCGGCGCCCTACCCACTTAGCCACAGGTGCTGCCCTACAAAGTCTGTTGCCTGGAGGATAGGAGACCCCTGCCCCAAGCAGGAGGCTTGCCATGGGCTCTCTGCAAGTAGGCAGGAGACAAAACATCTCTTGTTTTACCTCACTGGAGAGACCTGCTAAACACCAGGTCTCCTTCTCCAGGGCAGTCCCACCTGTGAACCTAGACACCACCCTGCCTGGATTAAAATGGAATAAATATTTTTCCCCACTATTTTGAACTCCCAGTCCACCCTTCCACCTGTACATGGCAGTCTGAAGTTCTGTCCCCTGCAGAGCCCAGACTGTTTGGTCTTTTCCTGAGAGATCTGGGCATAGTATGGACTGTTGAACATCAGCACGGAATCTCTGACTTGTGGCGGAGACAATAGGCATGGGGAAAAAGGGACATGACACAGGAGGAGGAGCAGACCCCTGGTTATGACTACACCTTGCCAGAGGTGGTTTTGACCCCTGATTCTGGCTGTGTCTGGTGGGAGGGAGCACAGAAAGGTGCCCATGAGCAGGGGAGTGGTCGGCCCATGTGGACCGAGCTCAGCAGGTAAGGGGAGTGGTCAGCCCATGTGGACTGAGCCCTGGCTCCAACTGAGCTAGTGAGCAGTGAGCAGTGGTGCAGACTCCCAGTGCAAACTGAGCCTGGGGACAGGGTCCTAGACCTCCAGCTTTAACTGTGCCCAAGGGGCAGGAGTGCTGATGCTCAGTTGGGGCTTTGATGGGCAATGGTGACTCACCAGAGGGGACAGGGCACCATACCCTTGGGTTTGTAGGACAGAACTGACTATGGATTTATGTCCACTGTTGGAAAACCTTTGATCCCTCTGTTGAGCAGGGTTTGTACTGCCTGAAACAGACTGATTAGAAATCGCTTCTGGGAGTGTCCACCCAGGAACTCTCAGAGGTTGACATGCAGAAATTCTGTAGCAGAAAAGAACTGAATGGTGGGGATGGGGCACTACAGCTATCTTTATCTCTCCCCAGCTGAGATTTAAACCTAATACTGTTACTTATTAGGATAGGGCAGAGGTTGGCTGATTTCAAAACTGAGCCAGCTCGTGTTGTCTCACTAAGTAGGTCCTTAGAGTCTCCAGCCAAAACTCTGAAAAGGACCTTTGTAAGGTTGTAAGGAATAAGCCACAATTACAAGGCCTACCATGTAGGTAAGGAGCTAATTAACTCCATTACTTGGGATTTCCAATTCATTCATTCTCATTCTACCAGTTTTAATAACTGAATGGTGGAAAATAAACATGGGACAGAAGCAAGGGAAGAACTTTGACAAGATCAATAATCAGAGTATATCAACGTCCCCAAGGAACGGCAAAGGAGATACAACTGAAGATGCTATGGATAGACAAATGGCTGAAATGTCAGAAATAGAATTCAGAATATGAATGGCAAATAAGATGAATAGAATGGAGGAAAAGATGGAAATAGAAATCCAAAGAGTAGTTCCAAAGTTGTCTTAAGAAATAAATGAATTCGGCTTGGCGCCTGTGGCTCAAGTGGCTAAGGCGCCAGCCACATACACCTAAGGTGGCAGGTTTGAATCCAGCCTGGACCCACCAAAACAACAATGATGGCTGCAACAACAACAAAAAAAATAGCCAGGCTCTGTGGTGGGCGCCTGTAGTCCCAGCTACTTGGGAGGCTGAGGCAGGAGACTCGCCTGAGCCCAGGAGTTGGAGGTTGCTGTGAGCTGTGATGCCACAGCACTCTACCCAGGGGCATAGCTTGAGGCTCTGTCTCTCAAAAAAAAAAAAAAAAAAAAGAAAGAAAGAAATGAATTCAAAGACAAAGTCACCAAGAACATGGACATAATGAGAAAAGAGATAGCAGAGCTCAAGGAAATGAAAAAGTTATTCAAGGTAGAGTTGACCAGGCAGAATAAAGGATCTCTGAAATTGAAGACAAAGCTTTTGAACATTCTCAGATGCTCAAAGAGGCAGACAAATGGATAGCAAAAACTCATCATTCCCTGAGAGAGTTGTGGGATCACTCCAAAAGATCAAACATTTGTCTTATAGGAATTTTTGAAGGAGGAGAGGATAGTCCTTTGGGCACAGATGCTCTTCTCCAAGACATTATGGTGGAAAATTTCCCAAGCATTGCAGGAGATGCAGAAATTCAGACAGTAGACAGTTGCAGAACCCCAGCAAGATTCAATCCAATAAAGAATCTCCAAGACACATTGTGATTAACTTTGCCAAAGTTAATAAGAAGGAGAAAATTCTGCAAGCAGCCAGACGTAAGGAAAGCATTACCTACAAAGGGAAAAATATTAGAATTGGCAGATTTCTCAGCCAAAACCTTTCAATCTAGAAGAGGATAGTCATTGACCTTTAATTTCCTAAAACAAAACAACTTTCAGCCCAGGAACTGTATCCAGCTAAACGGAGTGTCATTTGTGATGGAGAAATCAAACACTTTTCTGACTTAACATGTTCAAGAAATTTGTGTAGCTAAACCAGCTGTCCAGGATATTCTGAGATCCATCCTCCACAATGGTCAGCACAATGGTCTACCACCAAAGTAAACTCGCCCAGAAATTGTTGAACAAAACCCAACTTCCAAAGTGGTGAAAGGATTAAAAATATCCACTGGACATTTGAAAAACATGACACCCAAAACACTACCACGCCTATCAATTCTCTCAATTAACACAAATGGTTTAAATTGTCCTCTAAAGAGGCCACATTGGCTGACTGGGTACATAAACTCAGACCAGATATCTGCTCTATACAAGAATCTCACCTTACCTTAAAGGATAAAAATGAACTCAGGGTGAAGGGATAGTCATCTATAATACAGGCAAATGGAAACCAGAAAAAAGCAGGGGTTGCAATTTTAGTAGCAGATACAATTGTCTTTCAACCAACAAAGATAAAGAAAGATAAGGAAGGTCACTACATATTTGTCAAGGGAAACACCCAACATGAAGAGATTTCAATAATGAACATTTATGCACCCTACCAGCATGCTCCTCAATTCATAAAGCAGACCCTAATGGATATGAACAACTTGATATCTTCCTGCACTATAATAGTTGGAGATGTTAACACTCCTTTGGCAGTTTTGGATAGATCCTCCAAGAAGACACTGAACAAAGAAATAATGGACTTAAATGTGACACTGGAACTAATGGATGTATCAGATATCTACATAACATTTCACCCTAATAAAACTGAATATACATTCTTCTCATCAGCCCATGGATCATCCTTCAAAATTAATTATATCTTAGGACATAAGTCTAACCTCAGCAAATTTAAAAGAATAGAAATTATTCCTTGTTCTTCTCAGACCACCATGGAATAAAAGTTGAACTCAACAGAAACAGGAATCTTCATACTCAAACAAAGTCATGAAAACTAAATAACCTTACGCTGAATGATAACTGGGTCAAAGATGAGATTAAGAAGGAAATCAGCAAATTTTTGGAACAAAATGATACTGAAGACACAAATTATCAAAATCTGTGGGATATTGCAAAGGCAGTCATAAGAGGGAAATTTATAGTGTTGGAAAACTTCATCAAGAAAACAGGAAGAGGTGCTGCACGAACTGGCTGGCAACCTGTAGAAGACTGAAACTGGACCCACATCTTTCACCATTAACTAAGATAAACTCTCATTGGATTAAAGATTTAAACTTAAGACATGAAACCATAAAAATACTAGAAGAAAGTGTAGGGAAAACACTTGAAGAAATTGGCCTGAGCAAACATTTTATGAGGAGGACCCCCTGGGCAATTGAAGCAACATCAAAAATCCACTGTTGGGACCTGATCAAACTAAAGAGCTTCTGCACAGCCAAGAACACAGTAAGTAAAGCAAGCAGACACCCCTCAGAATGGGAGAAGATATTTGCAGGTTATGTCTCTGACAAAGGTTTAATAACCAGAATCCATAGAGAATTCAAACATATTAGCAAGAAGAGAACAAGTGATCCCATCTTAGGGTGGGCAAGGGACTTGAAGATAAATCTTTCTAAAGATAGGCACATGGCCTACAGATATATGAAAAAACGCTCACCATCCTTAATCATCAGAGAAATGCAAATCAAAACTACTTTGAGATATCACCTAACTCCAGTAAGATTAGCCCATATCACAAAATCCCAAAACCATAGGTACTGGAGTGGATGTGGAGAAAAGGGAACACTTCTACACTGCTGGTGAGAATGCAAACTAATATGTTTCTTTTGGAAAGACGTCTGGAGAACACTTAGAGCACTAAAAATATATCTGCCATTTGATCTGCAATTCCTTTATTAGGTATATATCTAGAAGACCAAAAACCACATTACAACAAAAATATTTGTATCAGAATGTTTATTGCAGCAGAATTCATAATAGCCAAGTCATAGAATAAGCCCAAGTGCCCATCAATCCGCGAATGGATCAATAAACTGTGGTATATGTACACCATGGAATACTTTGCAGCCATAAAGAAAGATGGAGACTTTACACCCTTCATGTTTACATGGATGGAACTGGAAATGTTCTTAGCAAAGTATCACATGAATGGAAGAAAAAGTATCCAGTGTACACAGCCCTATTATGAAACTAATTTATAGATTTCAAAAGAAAGCTATAATTATAGCCTAAGAATACGGGGAGGGGGGAGGGAAAGAGAAGGGGGGTATGGGTGGAGGGAGAGTGATTGGAGGGATCACTTCAATGGTTTATCTTACAAGGGTACAGGTGAATCTTTCTAAAAGTAGAATATAAACGTCTTAACACAGTAACTAAGAAAATGACATAAAGGCTATATTAACCAGTTTGATGAAAATATTTCAAATTCTATATGAAAACACCACACTGTACCCCACGATTGCATTAATGTACACAGCTATCATTTAATTTTTAAAAAACATGGAAAAAATGAAAACAGAGAGGAAGTCAACAATGTAATGGGTCATCTCAAGTAACTGGAAAAAGAAAAACATTCTAACCCAGCAGAAGACAAGAAATGACCAAAATTAGGGCAGAATTACATAAATTTAAAACAAAATAATCCGGAATTCTGGGAAGATGGCCAACTGGTAGCAACCCTTGTCAGAGGCTCCTGAGCAAAGGAAGAAAAACTGGATGGAATCAGACTCTATGAAGCCAAAGATGGGGAGCTGAGCCAGGAAAGAAGTTTGGCAAGCTGTAACTTCAAGGAAGAGCATTCAAGAAAACAAATTACAGGTACAAAGCCTATTGACTAGAGGATGGGAGACCCCTCCCTCAAGCAGGAGGCCTGCTACAGGGTATCTGCAAATGAGCAAGGAACAAAAGACCTCTCATTTTACCTCACTGGAGAGAGCCACTAAACTCCAGGTCTCTTTCTCCAGGGAGGTCCCACTTAGGAGCTAGACACTACCCTGTCAGGAATAAAATTGAACAGATATTTTTCTCCACAAGTCCAAACTCCCAGTCCACCCTTTCCCCCTTGCATGGCAGTCTGAAGGTCTACCCCCTGCAGAGCACAGAGTGTTTGGTTTTGTCCTGAGAGACTTGGGTATAGTGTGGACTGCCAACCATCAGGACAAAATCTGTGACTAATGGGGAAGAAAGAGGGTTTGGGAAGAAAGGGACACTCTGTGGGAGGAGCAGTCCCCTGGTTATGACTATGCCTGGCCAGTGGTAGTGTTGAACCTTGGTTTGGGCTGTGTCTGGCAGGACAGGGTGCAGAACCCCCGGCTCTGACAGCATCCACAGCAGGAGAGTGGTTATCCTGTGTGGACTGAGTTTGGCAGACAGGGCTGGTCCTTACTGGGCCCGTGAGCAGAGGCTTAATAGGCATGGACTGTGACCTGAGAGCAAGGGTGTGATCTCCTGATTCCAACAGAACCATAAAGCAGTGGCTTACTGGGTGTGAATCAAGCCCTGAGGACTAGGGTGTACTCCACTGCCTCTAGCAGGGCTGGTGAGCAGAGGCTTACCAGGTGAGGACTGAGACCTGTGGGCGGAATGTGGTGCTTTGACTCTAATAGAGCCTGAGAACAGAGACTTGCCAGGCAGTGGACTGAGACTGGAAAGAGGAGAAGTATTCCCCTGACTCCAACTGGTTTGGCAGGCACTACTCTAGATCCTACTCCAGAGGCTAGCTGTGTGGGGACTGAGACCAGTGGGCAGGGGTGTTACTCCTGGATCCAGCTGGGCCTGTGAGCAGAAAAGCAGACAATAGTGAGGACTGAGTCTGGGAGGTGGGAGTGTGGATCCCTGGCTCAATTGTGCTTTGAATCCCTTTGCTTTGAATTGTCCTTGAATCCCTTTCTGCTGGGCAGGGTTGGCACTGCCAGAGACAATTTGGTTGGAACCTGTGTCTGGGGCTGTCTACTCTGGGACATTCTGAGGTTGACCTTTGAAGTTCTGTAGTGGAAAAGAACTGAAGGGTGGGGGCTGAGCGCTGCAACTGTTCGTATCTCTTCACAGTCGAGACTTAAACCTAATAGGGTAGTTTCTTAGGATAGGGTAGAGATTAGACGATATCAAAACAGAGCTAGCCTGCACTAGTTCACCAAGTAGGTCCTCAGAGTCTCCAGCCAAAACTCAGAAAGGGGCCTTTGTAAGGTTGTAGGAGATAAGCCACAATTACAAAGCATAGAGCTTTGGTAAGGGGCTATCTCTTCTACCTGGGAACCCCAATTCAATGACCCTACCAGTTCTAAACACCAAAGAGTAGAAAATAAACATGGTGCAGACCCAACAGAAAAACTCTGGTAGGGGGCAGAGCCAAGATAGCGGACTGCAGCCAGCTTTTTACAGAAGCTCCTGTCCAGAAAGAGGCTTAAAGGACAGAAGTCTAGCAAGTTAGCTGATGGTTTGGAGCAGAGCCAAGAGAGAAGATTGAAGAGTGCACTTCAACCTTCCTGAGGCAAGCTGTGAACCCAAAAATATAACCAAAAGGTACAAAATCCACCACTAAGTGGATGGGAGTCCCTCCCCCACAACAGGGGCTCGCAGTTTACTCCATGCAAACAAGCGAGCAGAGTTCAAACTTCCTCCCACTCTATCCCACGAAGAGACCCCCTAAAAACTGGACCTCCTACACCTGCTGGCATGCCATGGCACCCTCTGGCCAGACAGAAAACTGTATAAAACTGTATATATTCCCCACCTGCAACATTGAACTCTGAGGAGTCTCCACCCACCCACTCCGAGGTCTGGAGGTTTGTTTCCTATGGAATCCAGATTCTTGGACATCTCCTTGAGAGAAGTGGATGGGGAAAGGGCTGGTGCTGTTCTGTGCTGACTGTGGTACAGGCGTGAGGAGAAGAAGATAGGCTCAGGCGCCAGTACAGCAACAGTGGCATCCTGAGCTACAAACTGACGCCATTCCAGCCCCGTCTCCCTGGGCAAACAGAGGTTCCGGACAGCAGCCACATGCAAAACGCAGATAACTTTCTTAAGTAAAGCACCAGCCCTCAGGGGCTAATACAGCTGAGACAAAGGCAGTTGGTGGGCAGAGGCTAGAATTGATAGCTGAGTGTAAACTGCTATTTGTCTGCTGCCCAGAGCTGAATGCAACCTCTGACTTGCAGAAATCTAGCCGGACAAAAGCCTAATTTAAACACGCAAGGCTACCCTGCCAAACTCAGATTTCTGGCTAATTTTGACAGTCATAAACCCCAGGAGCAGTGGCCAGCTAGAATGAATAGGGTCACAGACTTGGGGGATTACTAGTGACTAGGTGCAAGGTGGGGAAGGAGGTATTAACCTTCCCAGACTAACCCATTTGCTGGGTGGGTCCCTTTGCCCTCCCGGAGCGGGGCGGCACAAAACTGCTTGCTAGAGTCGCATGGCCTCACGGGTGGCAGAGGAGATCCCTGCCCCAGGCTCCTGCTCTGGGAAGGCCCAGAACTGCTTGCTAGTGCCACGGGAGTTCCGCAAACAGTGGCGGAGGAATCCTCCATTCCAGGTAGACCCAAAACAGCTTGCTAGAGACACACACACCCCATGGGGGCCAGGGGAGGATTTCCCCACTCCAGGCACCCAAGCTGGGTGGGCCCAGAACTGCTTGCTAGAGCCACGTGCGCCCTGCAGGTGGCAGTGGAGGGGTCTACCACTCTGGGCAGGCCCAGAAATGTTTGCTAGAGCCACGTACATCCCACGGACAGAGGTGGAGGAGTTCCCCACTCTGGGCTCCCACGCTGGGAAGGCACAGATTGGCTTGCTAGTGCTGCCTGCATCCAACGGGCGATGGTGAAGTAGTCCTCTGCTCCCCCCTAGCTACTCTGGTGGGGCTGAACTAGGACTGATCTGGTCACTCATGTACCCTGTGTCATTCCCCAACCCCCTGGCTATTCCAGGTGGGGCTGAACTAGAACTGATCTAGCCACTACAGTTCCCCTATTACACCAGTTGCCCCAGAGGGGCTAAACTAGGACTGATCTGGCTGCTACTGGTTTCCTGCCCACCTGTCACCCTGGAAGGCTGAATGAGGTCTAATCCAGCCACGCACACTCCCATGCAGCTGCTGCTGTCCCATGGCACCCTGGTTGCCCCAACACCTGAGAACTGGGAGAAGACAACAGACACGTTCTGCCTGTCTCTCTGGCAACCAGAAGAAGCCACCAACTGAATGGTTCTAATAAGACCTCCAAACAAGGTAAACTCAGCATGGGGCAGAATCACCGGAAAAACTCTGGCAACTCAAATAACCAGAGTAGATCAACTCCTCCAAGGGAAAATGGAGCAGACACAATTGAAGACCCCATCAACAAGCAAATGGCTGGGATGTCAGAAATTGAGTTCAGAACGTGGGTAGCAAATAAGATTAACAGAATGGAAGAAAAGGAAGGAATTAGGAGTTCAAAAAATATTCAAAAGATTTCTCAAGACATTATTGAAAAGATATCTCAAGAAATTATTCAAAAGATGTCTCAAGAACACAACAATTTCAAAGATAAAATGATCAAAGATTTTGAAACACTGAGACAAGAGGTTGCAGCCCTCAAGGATCTGAAAGACACAGTGGAATCCCTCTGTAACAGGGTGGAACAGGAAGAAGAAAGGATCTCTGATTTTGAAGACAAAGCTTTTGAAGAAGCCCAGGAATGCAAAGACAAAAGAAATGGAGAGCAAAAACAGATCTGACTCTCAGAGAGCTCTCAGATACTTCAAAGGAAACTAATATTCATCTTATAGGAATCCCTGAAGGTGATAAAGATGCTTCACAAAACACAGAGGCTTTTCTTCATGAAATTATGAAAGAGAACTTTCCAGACAGGCCAAGGATTCTGAAATTCAGATAGCAGATAGTTTCAGAACCCCAGCATGACTCAACCTGAACAAGACATCTGCTAGACACATCACAGTGAACTTCGCCAAAGTTAAGATGAGAAAATTCTGAAAGCAATCAGATGTAAGAAAACCATAACCTATAAGGGGAAGAGTATTAGGATGACTGCAGATCTCTCAGCTGAAACCTCTCAGGCTAGAAGAGGATGGTCATTGACTTTTAATCTCCTAAAACAAAATAACTTTCAACCCAGGATCCTGTATCCAGCTAAACTGAGTTTTATCTATGATGGAGAAATTAAATAATTTAATGACATTCACATGTTGAAGAAATTTGCTATAACTAAACCAGACCTCCAGGATATTCTCAGACCTATCCTCCATAATGAACACTGCAATCATCCACCAAAAAAGTAAACTCACTCAGAAACTTTTGATCAAATTCCAACTTCCACAGTGGCAAATGGATTAAAAATGTCCACCGGACTTTCGAACAATTTGATACCCAAAATGTTACCAGGCTTATCAATAATTTCAATCAATGTGAATGGTTTAAAGAGTCCTCTAAAGAGACACAGATTGGCTGATTGGATACAGAAACTCAGACCAGACATCTGTTGTATACAAGAATCTTGTCTTACCTTAAATGACAAATATAGACTCAGGGTGAAGGGATGGTCATCTATATTCCAGGCTAATGGAAAGCAGAAAAAAAGTGGGTGTTACAATATTATTCGCAGATACAATAGGTTTTAAACCAAGAAAAGTAACCAAAGATAAAGATCGCCACTTTATATTCGTTAAGGGCAATACTCAATATGATGAGATCTCAATTATCAATATCTATGCACCCAACCAGAATGCACCTCAATTTATAAAAGAGACTCTTACTGGCATGAGCAACTTGATCTCTCCCAGCTCCATCA
>NW_003852651.1:406245-412444 GCF_000181295.1 Otolemur garnettii | reverse complement strand
TTTATGCACCCTACCAGCATGCTCCTCAATTCATAAAGCAGACCCTAATGGATATGAACAACTTGATATCTTCCTGCACTATAATAGTTGGAGGTTTTAACACCCCTTTGACAGTTTTGGATAGATCCTCCAAGAAGAAACTAAACAAAGAAATATTAGACTTAAACCTGACCCTAGGACAAATGGACTTTACCGACCTCAACAGAACATTTCACCCTAATAAAACTGAATATACATTCTTCTCATCAGCCCATGGGTCATCCTCCAAAGTAGACCATATCCTAGGACACAAGTCTAACCTCAGCAAATTTAGAAATACAGAAATTATTCCTTGTATCTTCTCGGACCACCATGGAATAAAAGTTGAACTCAACAGCAATAGAAATCTCCATAGTCAAACACAGTCATGGAAGCTAAATAATCTTAGGCTGACTGATAGCTGGGTCAAAGACAAGATTAAGAAGGAAATCACCAAATTTTTGAAACTAAATAAAAATGAAGACACAAATTATCAAAACCTGTGGGATACTGCAAAGGCAGTCCTAAGAGGGCAATTTATAGCATTGGAAGCCTTTATCCAGAAAATAGAAAGAGAAGAAGCCAACAACTTAATGGATCATCTCAGGCAACTGGAAAAGGAAGAACATTCCAACCCCAACCCCAGCAGAAAAAAAGATAAATTACCAGAATTAGGGCATGATTAAATGAACTTGAAAACCAAAGGATCATTCAGAAGATCAATGAAACAAAAAAGTTGGTTTTTTGAAAAAATTAACAAAATTGATAAACCTTTGGCCAACCTAATGAGAAATAGAAAAGTAAAATCTCTAATATCGTCTATCAGAAATGATAAATGAGAAATAACAACATATACTTCAGAAATTCAAAAAATTCTTAATGATTACTACAAAAATCTTTATTCCCAGAAATATGAAAATCTGAAGGAAATGGACCGATACCAGGTAGCACGCCACCTTCCTAGAAATCTTAAATAGACCTATATCAACCACTGAAATAGCATCATCAAAATGAAATCTCCCTAAAAAGAAAAGTCCAGGACCAGATGGCTTCACATCCGAATTCTATCAGACATTTCAAAAGGAACTAGTACCTATATTATACAATGTTTTCCAAAGCATAGAAAAAGAAGGAATACTTCCCAACACATTCTGTGAAGCAAATATCACCCTGATACCCAAACCAGGAAAGGATCCAGCAAAGAAAGAAAATTATAGACCAATATCATTAATGAATGTCTATGCAAAAATATTCAATAAGATCTTAACAAATAGGATTCAATAACACATCAAAAAAATTATACACTGTAATCAAGTTGGTTTTATTCCAGGGTTGCAGGCTTGGTTCAACATACACAAGTCTATAAATATAATGTATCACATCAATAAAAGAAAAAACAAAGACCATATGATTCTCTCAATTGGTACAGAAAATGCCTTTGATAATATCCAGCATCCTTTTATGATCAGAATTCTTACGAAAATAGGCATAGAAGGGACATTTCTTAAACTGATAGAGGCCATTTACAGCAAACCCACAGCCAATATAATATCGAATGGTATAAAATTAAAAGCATTTTCACTCAGATCAGGAATGAAGCAAGATGCTGGCTTGACACCTGTAGTTCAAGTAGCTAGGGCACCAGCCACATGCATCTAAGGTGGTGGGTTCTAATCCAGCCAGGGCCTGCCAAAAAACAATGACAACTACAACCAAAATATAGCTGGGCATGGTGGGGGGTGCCTGTGGTCCCAGCTACTTGGGAGGCTGAGGCAGGAGACTCGCTTGAGCCCAGGAGTTGGAGGTTACTGTGAGCTGTGATGCCATGGCACTCTACCCAGGCAGACAGCTTGAGGCTCTATCTCAAAAAAAAAAAAAAAAAAAGAAGTAAGAAAGCGCACTGTCGCCACTGCTATTTAACATAGTATTGGAAGTCTTAGCTATCACAATTAGGCAAGAGAAGGTGATCAAGTGTATCCAAATAGGATCAGAGGAGATCAAACTCTTACTCTTTTTGTTTTGTTTTGTTTTGTTTGAGACATTTGGTTGCAGCCATCATTGTTGTTTGGCGGGCCTGGGCTGAATTCGAACCCGCCACCTTAGGTGTATGTGGCTGGTGCCTTAGCCACCTGAGCCACAGGCGCCGAACCCAAACTCTCACTCTTCACTGATGACATGATCCTATACCTGGAAAATCCCAACGACTCAACTTCAGAACTCTTAGAAGGGATCAAGGAATACAGCAGCATCTCAGGATACAAAATTAATACTTACGAGTCAGTAGCTTTTCCATATGCCAACAATAGTCAAGCTGAAAAAAACAATCAAGGACTCTATTCCTTTTACAATAGTGCCAAAGACGATGAAATATCTAGGAATTTACCTAACAAAGGACGTGAAAGAGCTCTGTGAGGAGAACTATGAAACTCTGAGGAAAGAAATACCTGAAGATGTTAACAAATGGAAAAGCATACTATCTTCGTGGCTGGGAAGAATCAACATTGTTAAAATGTCCATACTACCCAAAGCAATCTACAGATTTAATGCAATCCCTATTAAAGCACCATTGTCATACTTCAAAGAACTTGAAAAAACAGTACTTCGTTTTATATGGAATCAGAAAAAAACGTCAAATAGCAAATACATTATTCAAAAATAAGAACAAGTCAGGAGGTATCACACTACCAGACTTCAGGCTATACTATAAATCTATAGTGACCAAAACAGCATGGTACTGGCACAAAAATAGAGCAGTAGATGTATGGAACAGAATAGAGAACCAAGAGATAAACCCAACTACTTATCATCATTTGATCTTTGACAAGCCTATCAAAAATATTCAGTGGGGGAAAGACTCCCTATTTAACAAATGGTGCTGGGTGGACTGGTTGGTGACCTGTAAAAGACTGAAACTTGACCCCCACCTTTCACCATTAAAAAAATTGACTCTGACTGGATAAAAGATTTAAACTTAAGACATGAAATTATAAAAGTACTAGAAGGGAGTGCAGGGAAAATACTTGAAGAAATTGGCTTATGAGAACATTTTATGAGGAGGACCCCCCCCAAGCAATTGAAGCTACACAAAAAATAGATTACTAGGATCTGCTCAAACTAAAAAGCTTTTGCACAACCAAGACCACAGTAAGTAAAGCAAACATACAACCTTCAGAATGGGAGAAGATTTTTACACGTTACACTTCTGAAAAATGTCTGATAACTAGAATCTACAGAGAACTCAAACTAATCAATAAAAAAAGAATAAATAACCCCATTTCTATGCGGGTAAGAGACTTGAACAGAAACTTCTCTGATGAAGACAGGCGCATGGCCTACAAACATATGAAAAAATGCTCATCATCCTTAATCATCAGAGAAATGCCAATCAAAGCCACTTTGAGATATCATCTAACTCCAGTAAGATTAGCCCATATCACAAAATCCCAAAACTACAGATACTGGCATGGATGCAGAGAGAATGGAACACTTCTACACTGCTGGTGGGAATGCAAACTAATACAACCTTTTTGGAAAGAAGTATGGAGAATTCTCAAGGAACTAAAAGTAGACCTACTGTTTGATCCTGCAATTCCTCTACTAGGTATATACCCAGATGATAAAAAAATCATTTTAAAACAAAGACATTTGTGCCAGAATGTTTATTGCAGCTCAATTCATAATTGCCAAGACATGGAAACAGCTAAGTGCCTATCAACTCATGAATGAATTAACAAATTGTGGTATATGTACACCATGGAATACTATGCAACCACAAAAAATATGGAGACTTTACATCTTTTATGTTTGCCTGCATGGAGCTGGAACATTCTTCTTAGTAAAGTATCACACAAATGGAAGAAAAAGTATCCAATGTATTCAATAATGCTATGAAACCAACATATAGTCACCTACACATTCATATGAATGATAAAACATTAACTATTGTCCAGAAGAAAAGAGGGAAGAGAAGGAAGAGGGGAGGGTGGAAGCCAGAAGGAGGGACTATATTTGGTGAAATGTAACCTAAGCATAATGCAATTTTATATTTCAAAACTATTAAGAATAGAGTATAAATGTCTTACCATAACAAATAAGCAAGTGAGGTGATGATTACGTGAATTAGTTCGATGTAAGTATTCCACATTATCAATTCAGCACATTGTACCCCATAAATGCATTCATGTACAAAGTCATGATTTAATAAAGAAAAACAATAATAATTAAAAAGAAAAATTTTATAAAATTTAAAGAATTTGAATCGTACAGAATATATTTTCATGCTACTTTCTAACCGAACTAGAAATAGTAGAAAGATAGCAAGAAAAATCTACAAATACTTGGAAATCACCAAGCATGTCTATAAGTCATAGGTTAAATATGAAGTCTTAAGAGAAAGAAAGAAATATATTGTGCTAAAAGTAAATAAAAGGTATTAAATGGCTTGGCACCCATAGCACAGTGATTATGGTGCTGGCCATGTACACCAAGGCTGACGGGTTAGAACCCTGCCTGGGCCAGCTAAGCAACAATGACAACTACAACAGAAAAATAGCCCAGTGTTGTGGTGGGTGCCTGTAGTCCCAGCTCCTTGTAAGACTGAGGCAAGAGAATTGCTTAAGCCCAAGAGTTTGAGGTTTCTGTAAGCTGTGATGCCATGGCACTCTACCTAGGATGACTTAGTGAGACTCTGTCTTTTAAAAAAAAAGATATTAAAATTTGTAGGATTTAGCTAAATTATTGCCAAAAGTGAAATTTATGGTACTAAATGCCCATATTAGAAAAGATATCTCTAATCAACAATCTAAACTTTTCAGCCCAAGAAGTAAGAGTAGAAAACTAAACTCAAAGCAAACTAAAGAGAATAATAAAGATAGTAGCAAATAATCAATAAAATTGAAAACAGAAAAATAGTAAAGAAAATTAATTAAACAAAAACCTGGTTCTTTGAAAAGAGCAATAAAATCAACAGACTTCTAGCAAGACTGCTAAGGAAAAGATAAAAGACTCAAATTTAAATTAATAGGCACTGGGCATGGTGGCTCATGCTTGTAATCCTAGCACTCTGGGAGG
Source organism: Otolemur garnettii (assembly GCF_000181295.1). Taxonomy (NCBI): domain Eukaryota; kingdom Metazoa; phylum Chordata; class Mammalia; order Primates; family Galagidae; genus Otolemur; species Otolemur garnettii. The sequence goes on along the minus strand of NW_003852651.1, from coordinate 407,356 downwards.
CCAAGGTGGGTGAATTGTCTGAGCTTAGGAGTTTAAGCAAAAATGTGTTCTTGTCTCTACTAAAAATAGAAAAACTAGTGGCCTGCGCTTATAGTCCCAGCTACTTGGGAGGCTGAGGTGAGGGGGCTGCTTAAGCCCAAGAGTTTGAGGTTTCTGTGAGCTAGGATACCATGGGACTCTACCCAGTGAAACACTCCATCTCAAAAAACAAAAATGAGAGAATGAAACAGAATATCATCACAGAATCTGAAGACATTCAAAGAATTATATGAAAATATTATAAATCACTTTACACTCATGAATTTGACAACTTAGATGAAATAGACCAATTTCTCAAAATACATAAATCTCACCCAATATGATTAAATATTAGTGATATTTAGTTAAAAACTTTCCCCCAAAGATCTGGCTCAAATCATTTCACTGGAGAATTTTACCAAATATTTAACAAAAAATTAACATCAATTCTACACAGTCTTTTCCAGAACACTTCTCAACTCATTCTATGAAGCTATTACTACCCTATACTAAAACCAAATTAAGACAATAGTACATAGCACTATTAGCCAGTTGGCCTGGCATGGTGGCTCATGTCTGTAATCTTAGCACCCTGAGAGGCTAAGGTGGGTGGATTTTCTGAGCTCAGGAGTTGAGACTAGCCTGAGCTAGAGTGAGAGCCCACTTCTAAAAATAGCTGGGGGTTGTGGTGAGTCTCTGTAATCCCAGTTTCCTGGGATGCTGAGGCAAGAGAATTGCTTGAATCTGAGGTTGCTGTGAGTTATGTGCTATGGGACTCTACCAGGGGCAACAAAGTAAGGCTCTGTCTCAAAAAAACAAAAAGACAGTAATACATAAAATAACAGTTTGGAGCAGTGTCCTCTTATCAATATATGTTACGGACTGAATTATTATGTCCCCCTCAAATTCATATGTTGAAATTCACTACCTCTCAATGTGAGGGAATTAGGAAGTGGGGTGTTTGGGAGGTAATCAGGTCATGAGGGTGGAGCCTTCATGAATGGGATTAGTGCCTATATGAAAGGGACTCCAAGGCTCGGCGCCTATAGCTCAACCGGCTAAGGCGCCAGCCACGTACACCTAAGGTGGCGGG
>NW_003852651.1:388850-404134 GCF_000181295.1 Otolemur garnettii | reverse complement strand
AAAAAAAAAAAACTCTCAGAATACTTGGAATGGATGGGAACTTTGTCAATGTGATAAAAACATCTACTAAGAACCTACAGCTAACATATAGTTGTCCTTCAGTATATGCATGGCATTGGTTCTATACTGAAACCCATATATATCAATTGGCCCTGAGGAAACCACATATATGAAAAGTTGACCTTCCATTTATGTGGATTTTGCATCAAATACTGTTTCCCATGAATACTGTATCTATTATGCATTTGGTTCAACAAAATCTGTATGTAAGTAGATGTAAGTATCCACATATCTATACTAGTATCAAACCAATGTTGTTCTAGGATCAACTACACTTAGTGATGAGCGACTACATTTTTCTTAAAAAATCAGCAACATGACTAGGATATCAGCTCTTTCTAGTTTTCTTCAACATAGTACTGGAAGTTTTCAAGTGGTAGGGCAATAAAATGAAATTGAAGGTATACAGATCAAGAAGGAAGAAATAAAACTATTCATAATTACAGGTCACTTACAGTCTATGTAGAAGATCACAAGAAATCTACGAAAAACTCTTGGAACTAATAAGTGGTACAGGATACAAAATAAACATAGAAATTGATTGTATTTCTTTTTCTTTTCTTGTTGGGGATTCATTGAAGGTATAAGAAACCAGGTTACACTGATTGAATTTGTTAGGTAAAGTCTCTCTTATAATTGTGTCTTACCCCTAAAAGGAGTATCACATACCAAGACCCCCACCCCCTCCCTCCTTCCCTCTCTCTGCTCTTCCCTTCTCCTATCCTCCTCACTCCTTCCCTCTCTCTGCTCTTCCGTTTTCCTATCCTCCTCCCTCCTTCCCTCTCTCTGCTGTTCCTTTCCCTCACCCCCTCCCTCCTTCTCTCTCTTTCTGCTCTCCCCTTCGCCCACCTGACATCATGCACTAGATCATAATTGTCCTTATATCAAAATTGAGTACATAGGATTCGTGTTTCTCCATTCTTGTGAGAATAATGTGTTCCACTTCCATCCAGCTTGATACAAAGGATGTAAAGTCTCCATCTTTTAAATGGCTGAATAGTATTCCATGGTACACATATACCACAGCTTGTTAATCCATTCCTTGGTTGGTGGGCCTTTAGGCTGTATCCACATTTTGGCAATTGTAAATTGAGCTGCGATAAACAGTCTAGTGCCATCCTTGTGATAAAAGGATGTTTTTCCTTCGGGGTAGATACCCAGTAATGGGATTGCAGGATCAAATGGGAGGTCTAGCTTGAGTTCTTTGAGGGTTCTCCATACTTCCTTCCAAAAAGGTTGTATTAGTTTGCAGTCCCACCAGGAGTATAAAAGTGTTCCTTTCTCTCTACATCCATGCCGTCCATGTGGTTTTGAGATTCTGTGATGTGGGCCATTCTCACTGGGGTTAGATGATATCTCAAGGTGGTTTTGATTTGCATTTCTCTCATAATAGAAATTGACTGTATTTCTATATACTAATGATGAATATATAGAACTCGATTTTTAAAATACAATACCATTTAGAGACCCTCCAAAGAAAATTAGTTATAAATTTAAGGCTGGGCATGGTGGCTCACACCTATAACTCCCAGAATTCTGGGAGGCTGATACAAGACTGTTTGATCTCAGGAGTTCAAGACCAACCTGAGCAAATAGTGAGACTCCACCTCTACTAAAAATCAAAAAAATTATCTGGGCATGATAGCACATACTTGTGGTCCCAGATACTCAGAGGTTTGGGCAAGAAGCCCTGTTGTACCCCAGAATTGGAGGTTGATGTGATCTACAGTGATGCTCCAGCACTCTACCCAGGGTGACAGAGTGAGACCCTGTCTCAAAAAATTTATAAATTTAATCATTTCAAATTTTGACCAATAATCATTTTCTAGACCAACTCAATCTCAAGCAATTCAAATCTCCATTTCTGAATTGGTGTTTCCTTCCTTTGAGTAAATTCTAAAGCAATGAGTATTTTAATACCAGTGGCCATGAGTCTCAAAGTTGCAGTGGTGTCCAATTTCAGCTCCAGGCCATGAGGCCACATAGGCAGTCCTGTGAGGAGCTATAAATGGCGAGCAACTGAAGTCTTTTGCCAATAGCCATCTGAGTGAGCCATCTAGAGAGTGAATCCTTCTATTTTACTGAAGATTTGTAATGATTGCATCTCCAACCAAAATCAAGACTGCAGACTTTAATCATTGAACCAAAGCCATCTACCTAAGGTGCCTCTGAATTTCTGACTTGCAGAGACTGGGAGATAATAAATATCTATAGTTATTTTAAGCTGCTAAATTTTGGGATAATTGTTTTACAGCAATAAATAACTAAAATAGAACCCCAAACCAAAATAATTATAAATTTAACAAAAGATGTTCAAGATCTGTGTGCCATAAATTATAAAAGGCTGATGAAAAGAATTAAAGAAGACCTAAATATAAATGGGGAAACATAGATGTTCATGGATTGGAAGACTCAGCATAGTAAATATGTCAATTATTCCCAAATTGATTTAATGCAATTCCTATCCAAATCCCAGCAAGATTCTTTGCAGATATAAATGAGCTGATCCTTATATCTATAGATATGAAGGACAAAGGAATTAGACTAGCTAGAACTATTGAAAAGGAAGAATAAATTGGAAGAAATTGCTGAACCTGACTGCAAGACTTATTATGTAGCTACAGTAATTAAGACTGTGTGGTATTAGCAGAATTACTGACACATAGATCAGTGGAGTACAATAGGGCATCTAGAAATAATCCCACATAAGTACAGCCTACTGATTTTTGACAAGCTGCAAAAGCACTTAGCTGGAGGAAGGATAGTATTTTTCAAAAATGGTACTGGATCCACTAGACATTCAAAGGTAAACAAGTACCACATATCTATACTAATATATAAAATATACAAAGAACTCTCAAAAGTGAACATTACACAAATAATTCAAATAGAAAATTAACAAAAAACATGCACAGACATTTCTCTGAAGAAGATGTACATATGGCAAATAAAGACGTGAAAACATACTTCTTTTCACTCTTGTCAAGTGAAAGATGATATTTGAACCACTATCATGTTTGTTGTGATGGAGAAAGAAAAAATAGAAGGGATGATAAGGAGGTAGGATCAGTAGGATGTTGGTGATATCTAGCTGTGTAGGAGGTAGAGGGCAGAGAGGACTCAATAAAGATGTTTAGCACCATTAGCCATTAAAGAAATGCATATTAAAACCTCAATGGGGTGGCACCTGTGGCTCAGTGGGTAGGGGTCAGCCCCATGTACTGAGGGTGGCGGGTTCGAACCCGGCCCTGGCCAAACTACAACAAGGAGACAGCCAGGCATTGTGGTGGGCACCTATGGTCCCAGCTGCTCAGAAGGATGAGGCAGGAGAGCCACCTGGGCCCAGGAGTTGAAGGTTGCTGTGAGTTGTGTGATGCCATGCCACTCTACCGAAGGTGATAGAGTGAGACTGTTTCTACAAAAACAAAAACAAAAACAACTCAATGAAGTATTACTACATACCTATAAAAATGTCTAAGATGTATAATAGTGATAATACCACATGCCAGAGAGGATGCAGGGAAACTGGTTTGCTTATAAGTTGCTAGTGGGAATGTAAAATGGTACTACAAGTCTGGAAAGTAATTTGACATTATTTTTAAAAACTAAAAATAGACTGGCTAAGCATGGTGGCTCATCCTATAATCCTAGCACTTTAGGAGGCTGAGGCGGGAAGATCACTTGAGGTCAGGAGCTAGAGCCCAGGTCAAACAACATAGCAGGACCCCATATCTACAAAAAAATAAGAAAAATTAGGTGAGAGTCATGGTAGATGCCTGTAGACTCAACTATTCAGGAAGCTGAGGCAGGAGGAGCACCTGAGCCCAGGAGTCTGAAGTTGCAGTGAGCTATGATGACACCACTTCCCTCATGCCTGGACAACAAAGCAAGACTTATTTTTTTTTTTTGAGACAGAATCTCACTTTATCGCCCTCAGTAGAGTGCTGTGGCATCATAGCTCACAGCAATCTCCAACTCTGGGGCATAGGAAATTCTCTTGCCTCAGCCTCCTGAGTAGCTGGGACTCCAGGAGCCTGCCATAATGCCCAGCTATTTTTGTTGTTGTTGTTTTTGCAGTTTGGCCTGGGCCAGGTTTGAACCCGCCACCCTCAGTATATGGAGCTAGTGCCCTACCCACTGAGTTACAGACATTGCCCAACAAGACCTCTTTTTAAAAAACAACAACAAAATCCCTACATAAACTAAACTAAAAGTAGACTTAACATAAAGCTCAGTGATTACACTTAGGCATTTATACCAGAGAAATGAAGACTTATTTTTGTGCAGGAACTTGTTCATAAAGCACTTTTATTCTTAATATCTCCAACAACCCAGATATCTTTCAATGAGTGAATAGTTAAACTGTGGTACATCCATACTATGGAATACTTCTCAGCAAATATAATGAACTATTGATGCATGTAACAATATGGATGGATTACAAGGGTACTATGCTGAATGAAAATGCCAATGTCAAAGGTGGCATATTGTATGATTCCATTTATATAACATTCTCTAAAATGACAAAATTATACAGATGGATAACAGATTTCCATAGTGGCTTCCATGAGTTAGGGATAGTGCTAGAAGGCACTGGGTGTGACTATAAAGCATCAGCACACTGTAAACCTTTGTGGTTATGGATTTGTTTTGTATCTTAATTGCAGTGCTAATTACATGAACCTACACAACATAGAACTATAGAGAAGTGCCAAAAAATGTATACACATTTTAAGAAAGGATATAGTTTTAAAAACTATATTAAAATTGTAATACTAGAGTCAAATTTTGACTCTCGCAATTATGAGAGATGCAGGATACAATATACAAGATTACAAACATCATCAATATATGCTAAATATTATACTTTTAATGCACTTTTTTCTTTCTTAAAATGTTCATACATTTTTGGCACCCTCTGAATATACACGGATTGTAATAATATTGACTTCCTGGATTTGATAAGATATAACCATTGGAAAAATTAGGTGAAGCATGCACAGGACCTCTCTCTACTATTTTTGCAATTCCCTATGAATCTATAATTATTTTGAACTAAAAAGTTGTTTTTTTTTTTAGAAAAAGAAACATTCTAGTTATTGTGGAGCGTGGGTGTGAGGCAGACCAGACAGGATGAAGGTAGGAACAAATAGTCTGGAGACTCTTGTCAGGTGAAAGATGATATTTGAACCACTACAATGTTTGTTTTGATGGAGAAAAGAGATAAAATAGAAGGGATGATAAGGAGGTAAGATCAGCAGGAAGTTGGTGATATCTAGCTGTGTATGAGGTAGAGGGCAGAGAGGACTCTATTATGACTCTTAAGTTTCTAACTTGGGTGATTGAGTAGATGCCAGATACCTCAAATAAAAGAGGATATAGCATAGGAGCATGAGATGTCCTAGAAACCATGTTTTCCTAGTCTGTTACATCTTTGTAAATCTAAAAGATGTTGAGTTTTTGAGAACTTTGTGAAATTCCTTGAAGTCTTTCTTCCTTCAATTTCTTTCTTTACATTAACTTAAAAAATAAGTTCAAAGTAATTAAGAACTCTGTGACATTGGGCTTTGATTTCTTTATCTGCAAAATAAATGCTATGTTTTATTATAATATATTCATAATTGTTTTTAGGGTCTTCTGAAAACTACATGAGTTTATGTTAAGTACTTAACACATATCAACTACTTAATAAATGCTTACTATTTCTGCTGTTACTGCTGCTAATAATTAAAATTGTAGTAACAAAAAATTAGGCCAAGCACATTGGCTCATGCCTATAATCCTCTAGCACTGTGGGAGGCCGAGGATCTCTTGAGGTCAAGAGTTCAAGACCAGCCTGAGCAAAGTCTCTACTAAAAATAGAAAAATTACCCAGCCATGGTGGCATGCACCTATAATCTTATCTATTCAGGAGGCTGAGGCAAGAGGATTGCTTGAGCCCAGGAGTTTGAGGTTGCTGTGAGCTAGGCTGAGGCCATAGCATTCTAGCCTGGGTGAGAGAGCAAGACTCTGTCTCATGAAAAAAAAAAAAAAATATATATATATATATATAGTAACAAAAAATTAAAAAAATGTTGAAATGTGATGGCTCTTAAAAATTGTGGTCAGCTACAGAAACACTCAAAAGTCTATGTTCCTCAATTTCTGTTTTCCAGTTCCTTCAGTGATCCTTAAAGAGTGGTCTGCCTATAAAGGAAAGTCACCTCAAACACCTGAGCTGGTGTCTGCACTGACATTTCGAGAATGGACTTGCCCAAATCTCAAGAAGCTCTGGCTCGGCAAAGCAGTTGAAGACAAGAACAGAAGGATGCGGGCCTTCCTGGCCTGTATGAAATCAGACACACCCAGTATGCTCAATCCAGCCAATGTCCCCACCCATCTGTTGCTCATGTGCTGTGTACTCCGGTAAGCCATGTGACAGAAAGGCAGCTAGTTCTTTTCTCTCTCTCTCTTTTTTTTTTTTTTGACATTTCTTTTAGACAAGTGTTTTTATGGCATTTCAAGTGGGGATATTTTAAATTCATCTTAAAATTCAAACATTGAAAATGCTTTTTAGGATAGTCTTCTGAGTTTTAATCTTTCATGTTTGGTTTTACTTTAGTTTTTGTCTACTTCAGGCCTCATTCCTGATCCTGTTTCCTTCTTCCCACCCATAGTCATCCACTCTTAGATATGTTATGTGTGTCCTTCCAAGTGTTCTGCCATACATTTATTTCAACATATGTATAGCCATGCTTCAGATTTTTTGGCATCAGGGAATGGTTTCATGGAAGACAGTTTTCCCACAGACTGGGGTTGGGGTTGGGGGTTGGGGGAATGAGACAGGAGGTAGAGCATAGGCAGTGATGTGTTCAGCCAGATTCCTAATGGGCCACAAACTGATACCACTTCATGACCTGGGATTAGGGATCACAGGTTTGTAGTATTTGTTGTATATGTAAATAAACATATTTTTCCTTTTTTAACATGAAAGGCATTGTGCTATATACCTCATTTTGTTTCATACTTTTTCACTGATTATTATTTTTGAGATCTATCAATATTCATATATGGGTCATTCTTCTTGACTGCTGGATTATGTTTCATCGAATACTAATTTCATAGTATTTTATTTATTGATTGATAGATAGTTGTTTCCAGTACTTTGGTATTACAACAGTGCTATAGGGAATATCTTCATAGATGTTTCTGTCTCTTTGTATCCCTGTGTTAGTTTATTTTAAATATAAGCCCAGGGGTAGAATTCCTGGATCTTGTAAAATATACATGTAGATTTTTTGCTAAATATTTCCAAATTGCTCTAGGTTATAACTGTACTAATTTATATCATTATGAACAGTTTATAAGTGCTTCTATTCCCTCACATTATTGCCAGTGTTAATATTATACAACTACTTGATTTTTTGCTAATCTAGTGGATTTCAAGTACTATGTCTTAATTTGCATGTATTTGACTAGAGTAGAAGTTAATCTTCAATGTTTATGCTTATTAGCCATTTCAGTTTTCTCATTCTCTGAAGTGTTAATTTATTTTGCAAATTTTCTATTAGGTTACTTGTTTTTTTTCTTGCTAATTATAGAAGTCTCTTGTCAGATATGTGTGTGTACACAGACACATACATAGGAGATATATTCCTTATATTTGTATGTGTCTGTGTGTATCAACTATCTTTTCTAGTCAGCCATAATTTTTTAAACTTCATGTACAGGGTGGACATAAAGTTTGTATGCAATTTACTGTGTTAAACTATTTTAAATTGCACATGAACTTTATGTATCCTTTGTTGAAGAGAAGCATTTTGATTTTTACTAACATTTTGTGGCTGGGAGAAATGGCAATTGTCTGTCATCCTAGCATTCAATGCTCCAGGCTTAAGGCTTTTTTGTTTATTTTCATTTAAAAAATTATTTTCCTGGGCAGCGCCTGTAGCTCAGTGAGTAGGGCGCCAGCCCTATATACCGAGGGTGGCAGGTTTAAACCTGGCCCCGGCCAAAAAAATAACTGGGCATTTTGGCAGGCACCTGTAGTCCCAGCTACTTGGGAGGCTGAGGCAAGAGAATTGCCTAAGCCAAGGAGTTGAAGGTTGCTGTGAGCAGTGATGCCACGGCACTCTACAAGGGTGACAAAGTGAGACTCTATCTCTAAAAAAAAAAAAAAAAAAAAAAATTCCTATCCCAAATTCAGTTAAATCATTGCTTACTTTTCATTCTGCCTTTTATCTTTTGTTTTTATGTTTGTCTCTATAATTAATCCATCTGGAATTTATGTGGGGCATGGCTCTAATGCCCATTTTCTGCCCAAATGCTAACCTAAGTCTCTAAACAATAATTAAGAAATTCATCTCCTCTTCATTGATTTGTAATGCTTCCCTTAGCATATATATATGTATGTATTTTTTTTAAAGACAGAGTCTCACTTTATTTGAGGTTGTTGTAAGCTATGACGCCATGCCACTCTACTGAGGGTGACAAAGTGAGACTCTGTCTTATATATATACTAAAGGAAGCATTACAAATCAAAAAAGCCTTAAGCCTGGAGCATTGTCAAAAACAGTAGCGGGCTTGCACCGTGGCTCATGCCTGTAATCCCAGCACTTTGGGAGGCTAAGGCAGTAGAATCACTTAAGACCAGGAGTTCAAGACCAGCCTGGGCAACATAGTGAGACACTGTCTCTAAAAAATGAAAAATAGTCATGGTGGTGTGTGTCTGCATTCCCAGCTGCTCAAAATGAAGTAGGACTGTCATTTTAACCCAGGAGTTCAAGGCTAAGAGTGCTATGTTTGTGATACTGTGCTCTAGAAGACCCTGTTTCAAAAATAAAAACAAAACAATAACAGTCTTGATACCAAAAAGTCAGGGAAGGCAAATACCTCAGTTTCCTGTGGTTGCAATATACCAAGCCAAAAATTTAACTGGCTATGAGAGAGCCATGAGGATTTTGAAAAGTTTTCACATATTCCTGGGGTTTGGAAGATTGTATGTGAACTTGAGAGAGATCATAGGGAACCCCAGTTATATATTTGTACTTGGCTGAGCATGAGTCCCTGCACAAGGTGAAAATAAAAGCCGGACAGACTTGTAAATTGCCTGAATTTTTAATGCATGCTCCAATATACAAATAGAATCCCTGGTAAATGATGGAAGCCTTGTTGCTTAAGTTGTTTATGCACAACTTTGACTGACTCAATGACTGACTGACTAATAAACTATGCTGACCCAAAAGAGACCCTTATAAAGCTAGCCTTAAAAATATTGAATAAAAAGAAGAATTTAAAATCTGAGAGGGGCTGGGCACAATGGCTCATGCCTGTAATCCTAGCAGTCTTGGAGGCCAAGGTGGGTGGATTGCTTGAGTTCAGGAATTATAGACCAACCCAAGCAAGATTGAGACCCTGTTTCTACTAAAAATAGAAAAATCTAGCTGGGTGTTGTGGTGGGTGCGTGTAGTCCTAGATACTAGGAAGGCTGAGGCAAAGAAGATCTCTTGAGTCCAGGAGTTTGAGGTTGCTATGATCTTTGATGACACAATGTCACTGTTTCTGGGAGCAACCAAGTGAGACTGTGTCTCAAAAAGAAAAATAAACAAATAAATGCAAATAAAATCTGTGCAGGGATATCAGTCACTGCATGCTACAGAGGAGATAAACTTTCTCCAAAATTCATCTAGATGAGTCACCAAACAAGTAGACAAAAAAGCAGCAGCAAAAGCAATGCTGGAGTGAAGGGTCAAAAGTCCAGAGCTGCTATAATATGTTATCAAAACTCCAATTTCCAGAGCTGGTGCAATGGCTCATACCTGTAATCCCAGCACTTTGGGAGGCTAAGATCTCTTGGGGGGAAGATCTCTTAAGGCCTGGAGTTAAAGACCTCTACAGAAAACAAACACAAAAAACACACAAATACAAAACCTAACAAAAACCAAAAATAAAGTTGTCCAATTTCCAGCAAAAAAAATTACAAGACTTGCAAAGAAACAGTAATGTGGCTCATACACAGAGGTGAGAAAAACAGTCAATAGAACTTATCTCTGAGTAGGTATGGATGTTAGATGTAAATAAAGATTTTTACTCAGATACTATCAATATATTCAAAGAACTAAAGGAAATTATATTTAATGAATTAGAGTATGATAACAATGATTCATTCAATAGAGAGCACCAAATTCTCATCACTAGATCACCAGGGAATTTGATGCATTCAGTGGAGATGCATTAAAGACTTGAAATGACAAAAAGAAACCAAATAGATATACTGAAGTTAATAAATATAATAACTGAAATGAAAAATTAACTTGAGGGCTTAACAGAAGATTTGAGGTGAGAGAAGAAAAAAATTAGTGCCCCAAAAGATAGATCAATAGAAATTATCCAATCGGAATCAGAGAATGAAAAATGAATGAAAAAAATAAACAGAGTCTAAGAAACCTATAGGCAATTTCGAGCATCCCAACATATGTATAATAGGAATGCCAGGAGAAAGAAAAGCAGTTAGATAAAAAAAGTTGCAGGCTGAGCATGGTAGGTCATACCTATAATCCTAATACTTTGGGAGGCTGAAATGGGAAGATTGCTTAAGGCCAGGAATTTGAGAATAGCTTGAGCAAGATTGAAATCCTGTCTCTACAAAAAATAGAAAAATTAGGTGGACATAGTAGCATGTGCCTATAGTCCCAGTGACTCGGGAGGCTGAGGAGGAGGATTGCTCCACCCCACGAGTTTGACATTGCTGTGAACTTTGATGCCACCACTGCACTCTAGCTTGGGTGACAGAGGAAGACTGTGTGAAAGGAAGGAAAGGAAAGAAAAGAAAAGAAATATAGAAATATCATTATAAACTTCCCAAATTTGATGAAATCTATATATCCAAGATCAGCAAACTCTAAGTAGTACAAACTGCAAAAGATCCACATCTAGATACTGTTAAAAGACAAAGACTATCTTGAAAGCAGCAAAAGAAAAACAACTCATTCCATATGAGGGAACCATAGGAAGATTAACAAAAATAATAAAAAGGTAGAAGAAACCCAAGTTTTCATCAATGTTGTGTGAGCATACAATAAAATAGTATTCAGCCTAAAAAAGGAAGGAAATTCTGTGATATGCTACAACAAGGACTAACCTGGCCAAGAGGATCACTCACCAAACCCTATATTCAAAGGGCTGAAGCTCTAATTCAGAGCAGAAGACCAAATACTTGGGGCCCCAATTCTCCTCACCCTACCTCTTATGTAGGTAGGAGTTTCCACATTGGGAGGGATAAGCCAAAAATATGAGGGTCTAGCCAAAAAGATGAGGGCCTACACTCCAGCCCCCTCATTGTCAGTGTCCACTATAAAGAAGGGGTGTCACTTATTCAGGAAAAAGCAGCCCAGCTCTGGTGAAATGACCAAGAGTTCTTCTCAGTAGGAAAAAGGACACACCTGCCTAAAGGTATTTGTAATAGAGCACAGAGAACTCCATGCCTAAGAGCATGTAAAAAACAGTAGAAATCTTGATGACAAAAAATTAAGAGAAGGCTTGTAGATTTATGATATAAGCAAAATGGCACAGCATCCTGAAGTTTATACAGAGAACAAAGAAAGACATAGCCAGTAAGTGCCTTCCTGGAATCACAGTCAACTCAGAATCAAGAAAGGTTACATGCACACACTAGATGGCACTCACTCAAGAGCAACAGAACAGGACATGGAGCAAACTTCAAAGCATTCCAAGGTGCACATAGCCCCATCAGTACAGGGTAGATGGCTAAGTGGCAAAAGGTACTAGCATACCTTTTCTGGACCAAACATCAACTGAATTTACCTACTTTGACTCAAAGGAGGCCAGACTTAAAATTAAAATCAAACATATCACCTCCAGTCTGGAAGACTGTGTGGATGTCCAAGGCTATGTCTTCTTAGTAGCAATCAGAGAAGGAACATCCAAGCTATTAGTCCCTCACTAGGGCAATAAAGTTTTTACTCTCTGAACCATTATAGAATGATAAAAGCCTTATTCCATACATATATTCAATGGTAAAGAGAAAAATCTAGCTAAGAGTACATGAATATAACCTTTGATAAATTAGTGACTTATGCTGACGCAGAGGTGACACCTAAGTAGCCAGGCTAAAAGATAAAACAAAGGGGAATACCCTCAACAGGGACACAATTTATCTGTACCCTGGGTGGGAGATAGACTTCACAGAATTAGCAAATCCAGGTCACGAATAACTAAATAAGAGAACCAAGCAACAACACTGACCACCCCTGGACTGGAGTGTTGCTGCAATTTATTATCTAAAATATCCAGTTTTCAGGGATAGGTACAGTGGTTCACACCTGTAATTCCAGCACTCTGGGAGACTGAGGTGGGTATATTGCTTGAGCTCAGGAGTTCAAGACCAGCCTGAGCAAGAGCGAGACCCCAACTCTAAAAATAGCCAGGTACTGTGGTGAGCACCTGTATAGTCTCAGCAGCTTGGGCAGCCTAGGCAAGAGAATCGCTTGAGCCCAGGAGTTTGAGGTTGCTGTGAGCTATAATCTCACAGCATTCTACTGAGGGCAACAAAGTGAGACTCAAAAATATATATATATATATTCAGTTTTTAACAAAAAATTCCAAGACTTGCTAAGAAACAAGAATGTGTGACCTATACACAGTAAATAAATAGGCTTTTAAAGGGGCCCACATGATAGACTTATCAGACAAAGACTTCAAAGCAGTTATCATAAGAATATTCATAGAACCAAACAAATCCATGCATAACAAATTAAATGAAAGTATGATGGCAATATCTCATCAAATAGAAGATGTCCATAAAGAGAAACTATTAAAAAGAACTAGGTCAATATTCTGAAGTTGAAAAGTGCAATAACTAAAAGGAAAAATTCACTAGAGAGGAGGATTAACATTAGATTTGAGCTGACAGAAGAAGTAGTAAACTTGATCAATAGAGATTATATGATCTGAAGAAACATAAAAAATGAAAATTAATAGAGCCTCCTAGAAATGGACAAAACCATTAAGTGCATCACCATACATGTAATGGTAATACCAGAAGGCAGGGAGAGAGAAAAAGAAAAGCAAAATTTGAAAAAATAATGAAATAATTGCTGAAAACTTCCCAAATTTGATGAAAAGTATTAATCTACACATCCAAGAAGCTCAAGGAACTCTAAGTGAGATAAACACAAAGAGAATAACACCAAACATATATTCAAATGATGAAAGCCAATGATAGTGTTTGAGTGCTGTAAGAGAAAAACAACTTATCACATGCAAGGGAACCACAAAGACTTTTCTCATCAGAAACAATGAAGGCTAGGCTAGGAGCAGTGTGGCTCATGCCTATAATCTCATCACACTGGGAGATTTAAATGAGAGGATCACTTGAGGCCAGAAGTTCAAAACCAATGTGGGCAATGCAACATAGCAAGATCCTGTCTCTAGAAAAAATAGAAAACTTAGCCAGGCAGGTGCTGCATTCCTTTACTTCCAGGTACTTGGGACGTTGAAGCAGGAAGATTGCTTGAGCCTAGTAGTTTCAAGCTACAGTAAGTTCTGATCAACACATTGCACTCCAACCAGGGTGACAGAGTGAGACTCTGTCTCAAAAAAGAAAGAAAAAAAGAAAAAAGGAAAGGAAGGGGAAAAGGAAGGGAGGGGAAAGGAAGGGGAGGGAAGCAAAGGGAAAAAAGGGAAAGGAAAGGATGGAGGCCAGAAGGCAGTGGCACAACATATTCAATGTGCTGAAATACAGCACTGTCAATTATAAATCTTGTATTCAGTAAAACTATATTTTAAACATGAAAATAAAGGGATGGCACCTATGGCTCAGTGAGTAGGGCACTGGCCCCATATACTGAGAGTGGTGGGTTTGGACCTGGCCCCAGCTAAACTGCAACAAAAAAATAGCCGAGCATTGTGGTTGGTGCCTGTAGTCCCAGCTACTTGGTAGGCTAAGGTAAGAGAATCGCCTAGGTCCAGGAGTTGGAGGGTGCTGTGAGCTGTGACTCTCACGGGACTCTACCGAGGGCAACAAAGTGAGACTCTGTCTCAAAAAAAAAAAAAAAAAAAAAAAAGACATTTCAAAATAAAGAAAAACTGAGAAAATTTGTTGCTAGCAGACCTGCCTTGTAAGAAATACTAAAGAAAGTTCCACAGGCTGAAAGCAAGTAACAACACTCATTCAAATCCATACAAAAACAAACAATGCTAGTAAAGGTAATTATGTATGCAGTTACAAAAGTCAGTATAATTGCATATTTCTTCTCCTTTTTCTCTAATTTGAAAACATACATATATAAATTATGTTGTTGAGCCCATCACATATAGATATGTAATATATTTGATGGTATCAGCCTTGGAAAAAGAGGTATTGGAATAAGAAATAACACTAGATGGTAAATCAAACTAAGAAATGAAGAAAAACAGAAATAGTTAGGGTAATATAATAAAAGCTATAGGTATACCCCTGAAATCCTTTCTTCTTTCAACTTCTTGAAAAGACATAAGATTATATAAGGCAATAATTATAAACATGTAATGTTGAATAGATACAATATGTACAGCAGTAATACCACAAAAAAGAGGGGAGGGAATGGAGCTATATATAAATAGAATTTTGATATTTCACTGGAATGATGTTAGTATGTAAAGTAGATACTGATAAGTTAATTGGTGTACTATAAACTCTAGAGAAAATAACCCAAATTTTTAATTTAAAAATTATTAAAGGAATTAGGCCAGGCACGGTGGCTCATGCCTATAATCCTAGCACTCTAGGGAGCTGAGGTGGGAAGATTTCTTGAGATCAGGAGTTTGAGACCAGCCTGAGCAAGTGCAAGACCTGTATCTGCTAAAAATAGAAAAAATTAGCCATATATGATGGCTCACACCTGTAGTCCCAGCTACTTAGGAGGTTGAGGCAGAAGGAGTGCTTGAACCCAGTCATTTGAGGCTGTAACAAGCTATGAGATGACACCACTGCACTCTAGCCAAGACTACAGACTGAAATTCTGCCTCAAGAAAAGAAAAAAAAAATTGGCTTGGTGCCTGTGGCTCAAGTGGTTAAGGCGCCAGCCATGTACACCCAAGGTGGTGGGTTTGAATCCAGCCTAGGCCTGCCAAACAACAATGACAGCTGCAACCAAAATATAGCCAGGCGTTGTGGCGGGCGCCTGTGGTCCCAGCTACTTGGGAGGCTGAGGCAGGAGACTTGCTTGAGCCCAGGAGTTGGAGGT
>NW_003852651.1:375851-382030 GCF_000181295.1 Otolemur garnettii | reverse complement strand
AAAAAAAAAGAATGGATAGAAGAAGTATATAGAAGATCAATAAGGAAATAAAAGACCTGAGCTATGCTATAAACCAACTAGCTATAACAGGAATGAGACTATTGTACCCAACAGCATCAAAATATGTGTTCTTTTCAAGTGTACATGGAACATTCTGCATGATAGACCATATGTTAGGTCATAAAGCAATACTTATTGAATTTAAAAGGATTAACATCATGAAATATCACCTCTGACAATAATGAAATAAAATCAGAAATCATTAACAAGAGAAATTTGGAAAATTAACAAATACATGAAAATTAAACAGCACACTCTTCCATAACTAATGGATCAAAGGAGAAATCACAAGCAAAATTAGAAAATATCTTGAGATGAATGAAAGCAAAACACAGAACTGTACAAATATGTTCAGCTTATGTTTTTCAAAGGTGAAGAAACAATTAGACAAAGGGTAGCCTTTTCAACAAATGGTACTAGAACAATTGTCCATCTATGTGCAAAAAAAAAAGAAAAAAAATAAACCTTGACTTAAACCTGAGAACTTACACAGAAAATTAACTCAAAACACAAACTATTAAACTTTCTAGGGGGAAATCATAGTACTTCTTCAAGATCTAGAATAGTGGTTTTCAGCTAGTGTGCCACAAAAAGTTTTAAAGATCAATTAATTAAATTATTTTTGAAAGAAGTTCAAATCCCAATAAGTATATTCTTTTTTCTATTTTTTTATTTTTTATTATTGGGGATTCATTGAGGGTACAAAGAACTTTTTTCTTTTTTTCTTTTTCTTTTTTTTTTTTTTTTTGAGATAGAATGTCACTCTGTTGCTCTGGGTAGAGTGCTGTGGCATCAGCCTAGCTCACAACTTCAAACTCCTGGACTCAAGCAATCCTTTTGTCTCACCATCATGAATAGCTGAGACTATAGGCATGTGCTATCACACCTGGCTTGTTTTTCTTTTTCTTTTAATTAAAAAGTACATTTATTTCAGGTTAATCTTAGGGTACAAACAACCAGGTCAAAATATTTGATTTTGTTAGATAGAATCCCTCTTGTGGTTATGTCCCACACTGAAAAGGTGTACCAAACACCTTCACCTCATGTCCATTCAGTGAGAGTGCCCCACCTACCCTCCTCTCTCTCCCTTCCTCACTACCCCCTCCCCCTAACTTGAATTGAAATGAATTTTTCTCCTACGTGGGTATAAATTATTAAATCATCTACAGACTTCATGTTAGTATTGAGTACATTGAATAATTGCTTTTCCATTCTTGTGATACTTTACTAAGAAGAATATGTTGCAAGTCCATCCAGGATATTACAAAAGATGTAAAGTCACCATCCTTTTCATGGCTGAATAATATTCCATGGTATGCATATACCACAATTTGTTAAACCATTCCTGAATTGGTGGGCATTTAGGTTGTTTCCACATGCACATTTAGGTTGTTTACATTTTGGCAATTGTAAATTGAGTTGTGATAAACAATCTAGTGCAAATGTAGTTATGATAAAATGATTTTTTTCCCCTTCTGGTAAGATGCCTAGTCGTGGGATTGTGGGGTCAAATGGGAGGTCTAATTTGAATTCGTTGAGGGTTCTCCCTACTTCTTTCCAAAGAGGCTATATTAGTTTGCAGTCCTACCAACAGTGTAAAAGTTGCAATGCCCTGCATCATGCTTCCTTCTCTCTATTTCTTAATGGTCGCTCCACATCCCTACCAGCTTCTGCAGCTTTGGGACTTTGTGACGTGGGCTAATCTTACTGGGATTAGGTGATATCTCAGGGTGGTTTTGATTTGCATTTCCCTGATGATTAGGGATGATAAATATTTTTTTCATATGTTTGTTATCCATTCATCTATCTTCCATAGAGAAGGTTCTATTCATGTCTCTTGCCCAGTGATAGATGGGATTGTTAGCTCTTTTTTGATTAATTTGAGTTCTCTGTAGATCCTAGTTATCAAGCCTTTGTCAGATTCACAATATGCAAATGTCTTTTCCCATTCTGAAGATTGTCAATTTGCTTTGGTTATTGTCTCCTTAGCTATACAGAAAGTTTTCAGTTTAATTAAGTCCTATTTATTTATTTTTGTTGTTGATGCAATTACCATGGAGGTATTCTTCATAAAATCTTTCCCCAGGCTGACACCTTCAGGAGTTTTTCCCACACTTGCTTCTAAGACTTTTATTATTTTATGCCTTAGATTTAAATCTTTTATCCATCTTGAATCAATTTTTATAAGTGGTAAAAAGTATAGATCCAGTTTTGATCTTTTACATGTGGTTACCCATTTCTGCCAACACCCTGGCTTGTTTTTCTATTTCTTTTTATTATTAAGTCATATACACATAGATCATGAATACATTTATGCCTTTGTAGGATTCAATGTGTTGATTATTTAGGTCTCACTCTTGATCAGGCTGGTCTCCAACTCCTGAGGTCAAGCAATCCACCCACCTCAACTTCCCAGAGTGCTAAGATCACAGATATATGCCACTGAGCCTGGCCAGTATATTCTTATATTACTCTTTTCATAATCAAAATAATTTAAGTGTGCCATGGAAGTTTAACTGTAGGTTCAAGTATGCCATGAGATTAAAAAAAAAAAAAGTTGAAAAACACTGATCTAGGACTAGTCAAAAAGTTCTTAGACTTGTCACCTAAGACAGTATATAAAATGGAAAACCAATAAATTGGACCTCATCAGAGTTAAAAAATATTTGCCCTTTTAAAGGGCATTGGCTCACACCTATAATCCTAGCACTCTGGGAGACTGAGGTGGGAGGATTGGTTGAGCTCAGGAGTTTGAAACCCTGTCTGTAACAAAAACAGAAATGTTAGCCAGGCATCATGGCCGGTGGCTCTGGTCTCAGCTACTTGTGAGGCTGAGACAGGAGGATTGCTTGAGCCCAGGAGTTTGAGGTTGTTGTGAGCTAAGCTGAGGTCATGGCACTCTAGTCTGGGCAATAGAGTGGGACTCTGTCTCAAGAGAAGAAAAAGGGAAACCCATGTAAAAAGAATTGCAAGTTAAGCTACAAACTGGGAGAAAATGTTTACAAACCAAATGTCCAACAAAGGATTAGTATCTAAAACATATAAGGAACTCTCAAAACTCAACAGTAACCCCTCCCAGTAATCTAGTTAGAAATTGGGCAAAAGACATGAACAGACATTTCACTGAAAAAGATGTATAATAGCAAATAAATACATTAAAAATGTTGAACATCATTAGCCATTAGGGAAATCCCAATTAAAATAATAAAGAATCATCACTACTACCTTTCAGAATGCCTAATATTTAATATGAGTAATGGTGATAAAACCAAATGCAAGGAAGTATGCAGAGACACTGGATCACTCATACATTGGTGATGGGAATGGAAAATAGTATAGCCACCTTGGAAAATAATTTGGTATTTTCTTTAAAAACTCTCATACAGGTCTGGCAAAGGGGTCATCCCTGTAATCCTAGCATTCTGAGAGGCTGAGGCAGGCAGATTGCTTGAGCTCAGGAGTTCATGACCAGCCTGAGTAAGAGCAAGACCCCATCTCTACTAAAATTAGAAAAACTAGCCGGGCATAGTGGTGCAGGCTCGTAGTCCCAGCTACTTGGGAGGCTGAGGCCAGAGAATCACTTGAGTTGAAGAGCTTGAGGTTGCTGTGAGCTATGATGCCACAGCACTCTATCCAGAGTGACAGAGTGAGAATCTGTCTCAAAAAACCAAAACACACAAAAAAACCTCTCATACAACCCAGCAATTGTACTCTTGGGCATTTACACCAGAGAAATAAAAATATATATCCCCACAGAAACATGTACATGAATGTTCATAGCATCTTCTTTCTTTTTTTTCTTTTTTTACTTCAAAGAAATTTATTCAGTGACTTTTCTTCTATTATCTAGTAAATTTTAGGCCCTGTATCCTCAAACTGTTAATCATCCAGATGGTTTTCAATTGATGCATGTTCATCTGTTGTACATAACATGGAATTGTACTCAACAAAAATACCCTAGCAAACTTTTGATTAAAAAAAGGAATGAATCTTGAGGGAATTATGCAAAGTAAAGTAAGCCAATCCTAAAGATTATATACTATGTGATTCTGTTTATATGACATTGTTAAAATGACAAAATTATGAAAATGGAGAACAAATTAGTGGTTGCCAGGAGTAAGGAATGTGGAGTGGGGATAGGAGGTTGGTGTGTTTATAAAAGGTAATTTTATGGATCCCTGTAGTCATGAGACTGTTCTCTATCATGACTGGATCAATGTCAATATCCTGGTTGTGAGGTTGTATATAGTTGTGCAAGATATTACCATTCAGAGAACTTGGTAAAGTGTTCAAGGGATTCCCCCCCTTTTTTCCTTATGACTGCATGTGAATCTACAATAATATCAAAATTAAAAGTTTAATTAAAACAAAAATTATGCTAAGGAAAGAGCAGACAGAGAAAACCACATATTTTATTGTACCACTCATATGAAATGTCTAGAACAGGAGAAAATCTATAAAGATAGAAAGTAGAAACTGGGGCGGCACCTGTGGCTCAAAGGAGTAGGATCCTGGCCCCATATACTGGAGGTTGTGGGTTCAAACCTGGCCCCGGCCAAAAACTACAAAAAAAAAAAAAAAAGTAGAAACTGGATCACTCATACATTGGTGATGGGAATGGAAAATAGTGTAGCCACCTTGCCTCAGGTAAAAATGTAAAATGACTGCACATGGGCATGAGGGATCTTTTGGGGACAGTGTGGATATTCTAAAAACTCAATTATAGTGATAGTTGTACAACTCTATAAATTTACTAAAAAAATATTGAATTGTAATAGCTTTATAATGGATGAATTTTATGATATGTAAATTATACCTCAGTAAAGCTTTTTAAGATAAGTTTCTGTCTATGCTAAAATTATTCTAAAATAGGCTGGATACAATAGCTCATGCCTATAATCCCAGCACTTTAGGAGACTGAGGTAGGAGGATTGCTTGAGGTCAAGAGTTTGAGACCAACCTAATCAAAAGTGGGACTCAATCTCTACAAACAAATATAAAAATTGTCCAGGCATTGTTGTACATGCCTATAGTCTCAGTGACTCAGAAGGCTGAGGTAGGAGGATTGCTTGAGCTCAGGAGTTTGAGATTGCAGTGAGCTACAATGATGCCACTGAACTCCAGCCCAAATGACAGAATGAGACCCTGTCTCAAAAAAGAGATTAACTGTCTAGTTGTGCCAAAATAAATATAATTTAAAAAACAAATAACAAAATGAGAAAATATTTGCAACAGTTCAGACACTGTGTTAATGTTCTTAATACACATAGCCTTAAATACCAGAACCCCAAATGGCATTTTCTTCAGACCCATTTCCTTAAAAGAAACAAAGGCCACTCTAGTTATCTTATTTTAAATATATAACAGGTGGTCTAATCATTCAAGAACAAGAAAAGTGGTACACACAGGGAGTGGTTCTGGAAAGGCAGGAGCTGAGACTGCCCACTCTCTCATAGCCTTGCATAGGTAGCTCTTCTTTCTGTATGTCTGTTTGATTGGTGTCTGCATCTCTTAGTTCATAGTCTCAAAACGTGGATTGGCAAGCCATGGATTGGTTTACTGCCTACCACTTGTCCAGCTATCTGTCAGTATTACAAAGATAAGACTTTATATTATCTGAGAAAGAAGTGTAGACAGAATAAACAAATTAACTAATATGCCTATAGTAGACATACCAGTCATAGCAGGAAATAAGTGTTTGAGAAAAAATATGCATCCTCACCCTTATCAATCAAAGAAACAGATTTAGGCTTGGCAACCTGGTTCACACCTGTAATCCTAGCACTTTGGGAGGCTGAGGTGGGAGGATTGCTTGAGGCCAGAAGTTTGAGACCAGCCTGAGAAACATAGCAAGCCTGCATCTCTACAAAACAAATTTAAAAATTACCAGGTGTGGTGGTGCCAGTAGTCCCAGCTACTTGGGAGTCCGAGGGAAGAGGATCACTTGAGACCAGGAGTTTGAGCTATGACAATGCCACCATACTCTAGCCCAAGCTAGAGAGTGAGTGAGATCCTATCTACAAAAAAAAAAAAAAAAAAAAAAAAAAAAAGAGAGAGAGAGAAACATTTAAATGGTAAGGGACTATTAAAAGATGTGAAGTAAAAGGGAGACTACCACA
>NW_003852651.1:358983-375433 GCF_000181295.1 Otolemur garnettii | reverse complement strand
TGTTGCAGTTGTCATTGTTGTTTAGCTGGCCCAGGCTGAGTTGGATATGCCAACCTTGGTGTATGTGACCAGCACCCTACCCACTGAGCAACAGGCTCCACCCTGCTTTCTTTTTTTTTTTTTTTACTTATTGAAGCCTTTGAGATGTAGGTGGAATCATCCCCATTCTAGATATGAGCAAACTAAATTCCATAGAGTTCAAAGCAATTTCCCAGAGTCACACAGAAAAGGAGTAGTGGAACCTAGATTGGAACCAAGAATGTCAGTCTTCAAGTTTGTCTTCTTTAGTAAATGTTATTCATATGTGTAACTTATTGTTTGTGGCATATATTAAAATAGAATGTAAAATGCTTGCATATGGTATGTATAATAATGTAACTACTACTAATAGTAATGATAAAAAGTAATAATGAAAATGTCATATTGTCATTGAGATTGAGGAAGTTCCTTTGGAAATAACTAACACTAGGTTTTCCAGAGAAAATCCCCATTGAAATTATATAATTCCAAAATCACACATGATAAGCATCACTAAATATTGATTTATTTAGTAAGTATTATTATTTTTGGTGTCCCATTTCTAAGCCAAATGAGCTCACTCCTCTCACTCATTGGACCATGCACTCTGTCTCATAATTCATTCAAGAATAATTGAATAGCAGTGCTGCTCCAAGGATGTAACTAGTATTTCCTTTTGAATTTACTTTTCTTCTTTTTTTTTTTTTTTTGAGACAGTCTCACTTTGTCACCCCCAATAGAGTGCCATGGCACCATAGCAACCTTAGACTCAGGCTCAAGAGATTCTCTTGCCTCAGCCTCCAGAATAGCTGAGATTATAGGCACCAACCTCAGTGCCTGGCTATTTTCAGAAGTGGAGTCTCGCTCTTCCTCCAGCTGGTCTCAAATTCTTGAGCTCAGGCAATCTGCCTGACTTGGCCTCCCAGAGTGCTAGGATTAAAGGTGTGAGCCACTGTTCCTGGTCCCTCTTTTGAATGTATTGATGTTGGCTCATTTGTTTAGCAAAATTTATTTATTTACTTATTTGAGACAGAGTCTCAAGCTGTCACCCTGGGTTGAGTACTATGGCGTCACAGCTCACAGCAACCTCAAACTCTTGGGCTTAAGCAATTCTCTTGCCTCAGTTTCCCACGTAGCTAGAACTATAGGCATCTACCACAACACCTGGCTATTTTTTTTTCTTGGTTGTAGTTGTCATTGTTCTTTGGCAGACCCAGGCTGGATTTGAACCTGCCAGCTCCATTGTATGTGGCTGGCACCCTAGCTGCTTGAACTACAGGCGCCAAGCTGCAAAAATTTATTGAACACTCACTCTGTCACATACTATATTAAGGTTAGGATGACATTTAAAATTTCAAATACACATTACATTATAAGCCAAATAAAAATCTCCAATCCCTAGGAAATTCATTGTTCCTTCTGCTGTGGAGCCTTCTGTGATTATCCCAGGTAAATTTAGTCACTCTCCTGGAGCATCTAAAACAATCTGTTCAAGTCGTAAAATTACACCACTTATGTTATATTAGACTTTCTGTAGCTTTCCTGTCTCCTATATTTGACTCCTGTAGGAGCTCCTTTACATTAGTTTTTCCTGCACAATGGTCAGTACTGGTACAATATGCTTTAGAGAATGCATTTTTGGTGAGGTCTCCTTTTTGTTTTGTTTTCTTGTTTGGCATGACCCAATTGATGCATCCTATCAATCCTCCAATAAGTATTTGCTGCACCTATTCTATGCTATGTACTATAATAGATAGTTCATAATAAACAAGAGATAATAAAGACAAACAAGGGAAACAAACAAGGTCCTATAACTAATGGGAACTCACATGGTACTTGAAAAGAATGTGTTTTCTTTGTACAAAGTCAGTCAAACATTTAAACCTTATTTAGTATATTATTTAAATCTGCTGTGATGTTAAATGTATTTTAAGTATATTTTACATGTCAAAGCTTGCTAGTGATATTTTAAAGTCTTTTACTGTGATTGCATTTGTTTTTTTCTTCTATTTTTTGCTTTACATTTTACCAGCAAAATAATATTGAAAGGTTAAAAATGAAAGAATGGGCAAAGGGCACATTGTCTGGTAGGCCTTCAGGGAACTAAGGACATTAAACTTTAAACTGATACATTTTTTCATTTGTCTTTTCCCTCTCTCTGTCCTCCCCCCACCCCTACCACCCCCTCTCCACCTGCTTGCTCTTTCTACATTCTCAGTATCTAGAACAGTAAGCCATATTCAATTCATGGACATTCAATTCAAGTACTCATCAATGTCATCTAGCCATTTGCCCAAGCTAGGATTTTAAGAGTCTTAGACTCTTCCCTTATCTTACTCTCTTCTCGTAAAATCCATGACCAAGTCTTATGGTTTTATCTCTTTAATAACTCTTGTCTTTGTCCCCTGGCCCCCTCTATCTCCTTAGCCAGTGCCTTTGTTCAGTTCTTCTTTGGTCATAGATTGCTGTAGTCACCTTTCAATTGGTATCATGCCTTGTCTCTTCCTCTCTGAGCCAATGAATATCACTCTCCTGCTTAAGTGTTTTCCTACAACTTTATTATGAAGGTACAAATGCTTTAATTCTGGTTTTGAGACTCTTCATGGTCTGGTGGCCTATTTTCTAATCTCGCCCCTGTCACTCCAAACATGCTTAGCTTCAGCAATATGGAACCTGGTACATCATGCTGAGCCATACCTACATTCCTCACACATACTCTTCGCTTAACCTAGAACATCCTTTCCTCACCTTTTGCCTAAATTCTACAGGGCATTTGAAACTGAGCTGGCTTTTTTTAAGATTCCTTCCCTCAGCCTCAGAGTCATGACCCTTTCTGTGTTCTCACAGCACCCTGTGTGTTCTTCTGCCTTGGTACTTACCATATTATCTTGCTTTTTTTTTTGTTGTGCCTATCTCCACTACTATTCAGACTATAAGTAACAAAAGCAGAAATTCTTTTTTATCTCTTTCAGTTGGAATTGTTAAAACCTAGCCTAGAGTCAATTCATGATAGGTTCTTAGCTTAATAAGTGTTTTTGACATGAATAAATGCACTTTCATGGTCTAATAACAATGCTTTTATTTTTCCAGATACATGGTTCAGTGGCCTAGTGGCCGAATCCTACATCGCCATGAGCTAGATACCTTCCTTGCACAGGCAGTGTCTACTCAGCTTTCTGAACCAGATCAACTCCAAGAACTAAAGGTGATTTGAACCACCCTCATTGAAATTCTGTCTTTTATGAGATTATAGCTCTTCTTTAGGGTTTATTTTTCCCTCGGAGCTGGGGGAAGAATAAGTTCTCGTGTATTTAATTTAATAAAATATTTGTATCTATTAATAAAAACAAGTGGTACCTGCTATATTGCTCCCATACTGATGGTTGAGAATAGACAGTAAAGGCAGATATTGTGCAAGGCAAATAAGTCAGTCCATAGACCAAGGTATGGTTTCTAACTCCTATAAGATATAGTACTTATAGGAGTTATAGTACTTATCCTGGTATCCTCTGCTTACCTGAGTACATTTTTACTCTACCTTTTAATAATATGTATGGGAATTAGGAGGAAGTATAGAAACGCATAAGGAAGAAAAGTAACCCACTGAAGGCAATAGAACATAGTAATATAGAGGGTACCTTCTGAAGCTAGTCAGTCCTAAGTTTGAATCCTGGCTTCATTATCACCTATCTGTATGACCTTGAGAAGATAGATTACTTCTCTAACTTCAGTTTCCCTGCTTATAGGATTATGAGGATGTTAAGAAAAATAATCTGTAAAACAGTGTCTCATGTATTTTAAGTACTCAGTAAACACAACTATTAATGGAGCACACTCCTGCCCCCACTTCACTAGCCATACTCCTTTGAGGCCCTAGGGTAAAGTAGAAGATCCAGTTCAATAAGACTTACAAAATTTTAATTTAAGTTAGATCAACTAAAAGAAAGATGAAACAGTGTAAGAGAAACAGCAAGTGGTTCCTATTGGCAGTAAATATAGTATTACTTTGTGCTAAAGCAGCTGCTCATGCTATCCACACCAAGGAGAAAACTTGCAAATACTTCCCCTTTTCCTGTTGAAGCCACCTTCTAAAATACCAACTCGAAATAACCACTGTAGAAATTTTCTTCTAGTCTTTATCATGCATTTTTTACATAGTTGAGATATTATTTATGTGCTTTTTCATTTAATACAGCACATGTTTTGTTTGTCTTAAAAAACTTTAGTAAAGGCCAGGTGTGGTGGCTCATTCATGCCTATAATCCTAGTATTCTTTGAGGCCAAAGTGGGTGGATTGCTTGAGCTCAGGAGTTAGAAACCAGCCTGAACAATAATGAGACCCTATCTCTACTAAAAATGAAAAACTGTAGCAAGAAGATCACTTGAGCCCAAGAGTTTGATGTTGCTGTGAGCTATGATGCCATGGCACTCTATCAAGGGTAATAAAGTGAGACTCTAACTCAAAAAAAAATTAGTAAATAATAGCTTTCATATGGATGTTTGAGTATTATTTTTTTTTCTTTTTTTTTTTTTGCAGTTTTTGGCTGGAGCTGGGTTTGAACCCGCCACTTGTGGCATATGGGGCCGGCGCCTTACTCCTTTGAGCCACAGGCACCACCCTGAGTATTATTTAATTATTATAATGTTGGTGATTTAGATTGTTTCCAATTTTTCCTTATTATGTGCAGTGTTATAGTATGCATAGAGCTTTATTCACATCTCTATTTACATAGAATATATATATATATTTTAAGACAGAATCTCACTCTGCCATCCTGGGTAGAGTATCATGGCATTATAGTTCACAGCAACCTCAAACTCTTAGGTTCAAAAGATCCTCGTGCCATAGCCTCCCAATTATCTGGAACTACAGACACCTGCCAGAATGCCCAGCTAGTTTTTCTATTTTTAGTAGAGATGGAGTTTTGCTCTTGCTCAAGCTGGTCTTGTCCTCCTGAGCTCAGACAATCCACCCACCTCAGCCTCCCAAAGTGTTAGGATTACAGGTGTGAGCCTGGCCAAGAATAAATTCTTAAAATTAAAATTTCTGAGTCAACAAATGTGAACATTCTCAAGGTTCTTGATACATATTATTTAATTGTAATATGCATTCCTTACCAGATTTATGTGAATGCCTGTTTATTTTACTGCATCTTTGTCAGCATTGAGTATTCTTTTGGTCTTTACTTTTTGAATTTTTTTCTAATTTGATGGGCAAAAAATTAATATTTCTTTTTAATGTTGTGATGAGTACCTTTCAAATCATCTCATAGATAGAAGCTTCTTGTGTACTCTAATGTCTATATTGAAGGACAACATGTTCAGATTTAGCTAGAAGAATCAACATGATAAGAATAAGTGTAAACCTTATCAATAATCATAATTTCTTAGGAGTAATTTTTCCTCTGTGATAATTTCAGATTGAGAAACTGGATGCTCGAGGGATCCAGCTTGCTGCCCTCTTCATGAGTGGGGTAGACACAGCTCTGTTTGCTAATGATGCCTGTGGCCAACCAGTCCCTTGGGAACACTGCTGCCCCTGGATTTACTTTGATGGCAAGCTGTTCCAAAGCAAGCTAATTAAAGCAGGCCAAGAGCGAGTATCCCTGATTGAGCTCTGTGATGGCCAGGTATCAGTATGTGGGGTAGATGCTAAGGGCAAGTTCTGATTTGCTATGGGGATAAATGATCAGGGAGGGAAAAGGAGCATAGACATTGGAGAATGAAGGAACAAAATCAGGAGAATGTGTCTGACCTTAACCTAACTTAGAGTCAGACAATGGCCCTTAAGTCCCATAGTCTGGCATGTACATGTTATAAAATCACATATTGGAAAGTTTTTTCATGAGCTTAAAATTTTCATATTCTTTTTTTTACTCCCAAGTATTTCTTCCCCATGGAATACTCAGATATACTATATGTCTTTCCTCTAACTCTTAGGAATTTTTTTTTCTTTATTAAATCATAACTATGTACATTAATGTATTTATGGGGTACAATGTGCTGATTTGATGTACAATGTAAAGTCCCTCTTGAAAATGATGATATTTTTATAAAGGACTATATTTGGAACTAGAAGAGGGTCATAAAGTATATACAGAGTAAAAGCAGAGAATTTTTAAAAATGAAACCCTGGGAAGGTCAGGAAAAGGAAATCTTACTTCCTCCTTTATCCATTTTGGGGGGAATAAGCTAAGGGACTAGAGCAGAGGTCAGCAAACTACCCAGTCTGCCTTTTGTTTCTTGTAATACAGCCCACCCCCTGTTTTTCTTTTATCAATTTTTTTTAAATTTTGGATTAATATGAAGGTACATACCTAGGTTACATTATTTGTGTTTGTAAGGTAAAGTCCAAAGTCTGAGAAACCTATGTTTTTCTAAATAACATTTTATTGGAACATAGTTGCATTCATTCACTTCTATACTGTCTATGACTGTGTTTATACTACAATGGCAAGAATGAATAGTTACGATAAACAATGTGGCCTATATAGCCTAAAATATTTACTATCTGGCCCTTTTCAGAAATTTTCTGACCTCTGGACTAGAGGTATAGATTTATCCTGAATAGAGCTCAAGGTCTCTGATCCCTATAGTGGAGAAAGTTAAAAGGCTTAGAATTTGTCAGATTTTCTTCTCTCTTTTAACTAATTCTATTATCTCTCCTTTTAAAAATGATCCATCCCAATGCTGACTATGTAATAGATCATGAGTAAATCCTTATTGTTATATTTGTCTTCCTTGACTTAGCCAATGTACCTCAGAAGCCTTGGTCAGAACTAATATGATAGCATGTAGAGAGAGTGGGGGCTTTGGTGATATATAGGCTTCCTGAGTATGTAGCCTTAAATCATTTAACTGTTGGCTTCAGTTCCTTAATGGAAATGGAATTGTGAGACTATACCTAGATTTCTCAATATAATACTGTGCCTGAAACATGGGAGAAGTTTCAAAAATGGTAGCTGTATTATTATTCTGTTCCTCATTGGAAGGTTGACCTGGCAACCAAAGTGGAAAAGATGAGACAGAGTATCCTTGAAGGAGTCAACATGAATCATCCACTGCCTTCTGCTCTACTTCCATCACCTACTTTTTTGTCTCCCATAGTACCCTCTCTCTACCCTGTTTCACTTTATTCCCGAGCCATGGGGTCCATACCACCTTCCCCTCAAGGAAGGAGCCGGGGATTTCCAGGTCGGTACCTAAGAATGAGGTATTTGCCATCCTCAGTTTATTTCATAATAACCCACCCAGTAATTATTGCCAGATATACAAGCAAAAGTTTCACATATATCTTACCTCATTTACTTTCTGTGCTGTGTAGTAGTAGTGTGAAGAACAGTGTCCATTTTGACATCTTCTATGACACTTTTCACAGAGGTGGTTGGTTGGTGGTCCCCAGGGATTTGACTCTCACCCACCAAAATCATGAAGTGACTAATGGGGAAACCAGAAGCCACTTGATTACTTTTTATAACTAAAGCTCATATGAACTACAGGCAGATGCACGCAAGAAGAGCAATGGGAATAAATGGCCAGTGTTATTAGATGATGATAGTTTGAGGTAAACATTTCCACTCTGGGGGTAGACCTGACATATTCTCTACCTTCAGCTCTAGAAGCATGGAGAGAAATAAAGTAACTGTCCATGCCCTCAGAGGATTGTAGTTTAGTGAGGAAAACAAATACATACATACAAACACATATACAAATACATGCATACATATACACATGTGTATAAATTATAGTGACACCTGAGCTACCACTTAACCGTAAGTAGATAGTCAAGCTTAGGAAGCTCAGATACTTTATCCTGATAATTCCAACAACCTGTCCCCTGGTGAAACAGGGTATTTTAATGGGGATGTTTTTAAATGAAATAGCAAGATTCTGTGATTGGCTGAGGGTGTTACTAATATGGTTGAAGGTATTTGTTGTCTATTGCTCTTTATTTTAAACATAATAAAGCTAAAAGGTGAAGTTAGTTTTTCAATGTCAAAAAATTCAGAATGGGTATTTAGATTAAGGTTGGGACCAGATTAGCGGCATGAAAGTCTACTCTGATCACTCCCTGTTCAGTCAAGTAATGATCAATTATTACATCCAGGGGAACAGCTATTTTATCTCTTTCAGATGACTTTAGAGATCCCTTCTCTGGTTCTTTGTGTGTTTATTCTATTATGTAAATCTCAGAAAGCAGCCTTAATTAAGGCGTAATTCTCCAGAGGTCACCAATGCTCCAGCTGCCAGTGATGCTTGATCTCCAGTTATTGGTGATTAACAAAGAGCTTCTTGCCTCCCAAAAGGCCACAGTAGGATCCCTGAATGCAAGTGTTTCTTATCTCTCTTAGGAGTACCTAGCACCCCCGTTTCTTGGACTCTAAACTTTTATATGAGCAAAGAGATATTTACTAACAACCTGCTAAATGAGTTAAGGATTATTGACATTTGGTTTTTTTCCATAAACTAAAATTAAAAGCCCACTAGAACTCCTTATTCTTGAATGCTTACTTTTGTAGTTAATTACAAAACTCAACTATACTTGTAAGTTCACATACATAGTTGAAATTTCCTCTGTTTTAAGGTAATACTTTGCCATCTTGTCTTGAACTGGCTTTGGTTCTAACCATTCTTGCTTTTTAATTATAAATTACTGTTAGTTTAGTTTTATTATTTTCAATTTAGTTTGGTTGTTTGGCTAATCCTACAGTGTATAGTGATGCATATTTGTATTAAAAGTGGTTTTGGCCTATAATTTTCCAATAACTAGATTTTAAGACATTTATTATCTTGAAAAATACTGAATTTCTACCACATGCCAGACTCTGTAGTTAAAACATTAATCACCCATACCTCATTTGCTAATGTAGGTGTGTATAGTGTACATATCTTCAAAGTCCTCCCCTTAAATTCACTTAAATCATAACCTCTTATTGTTATCACAGTCTTTTATCAGAGAGAAAAGGAAATAGGCAGAGTAGGTAGGCTGTAGGATCTTTAGTTCAACCTCTTATCTTCCCTTGTACATAGCATTCATTACTGATACTCTTCCTCTGTTGAAAGGTCTCCATTCAATCCCACCTCAAGGAGGAAAACTGGAGATTGCTGGAATGGTTGTGGGCCAGTGGGCAGGCAGCAGATCCTCCAGAGGCCAAGGATCCTTTGGCATCCAAGTTGTTTCTGTTGGTGGGCCAGGAAAGGGGTATGTATTCAAATAGGTTGGTATGTACTAGTATAAATCAAGATTCCTTTGGGAAAATGCCCAGTCACTGAATCCTTATATTAAGGTAAAAGGTATTAACTAACTTTCCTGAGTGTGTGTGTGTGTGTGTGTGTGTGAGAGAGAGAGAGAGAGAGAGAGAGAGAATGCACTAGAGTGCTGTGGCATCAACCTACCTCCCAGCAACCTCAAACTCCTGGATTCAAGTGATCTTCCTGCTTCAGCTTCCCAAGTAGCTGGGACTACTACAGTTGACCATCACAATGCCCAACTAATTTTTCTATTTTTAGTAGAGATGGGGTCTCACTCTTACTCTGGCTGGTCCTGAACTCCTGAGCTCAAGGGATCCACCTGCCTTGGCCTCCCAGAGTGCTAGGATTACAGGCATGAACCATTGCACCCAGCCTAACTTTCCCTAAAGCCAGTTTTCAGTTTAGTTGTCCTTCCTTGACAAAAGAGTTTTTTGTCCTAGAGCCGAACACAGGACATGGCAGTTCAGTATAATGTAGAAATGCCAGAGATAGAAGTTTGCAACGGTAACATAGAGGAGGGTCAAACTTTCTAGAGGAGATAAATAGTTAACCAAGTGAATTTGAGGAAGTAGGCTTTATATGTTTCTTATGACCACTTTTTCTCCCACTTACTAAAGGCATGCAAAACAGACTGGTAGAGGATCCAAAGGGCACAAAAAAGGAAATAAACAAGTAAGTACCTTTTTTGAGATTATCTCACTTCTGTTTGAAGCCTCTTGCCTTTTCAGATAAATTGCAAGAGATCAGATCAAGTATGGAAACCCAAGCTGCTCAGGGAACCTTCACAGCTTCTGCAGGCATTTGATTTCATTGGCCTGCTCTCTAGAAGTCTAGTGAGGGTTAGTCTGCCTAAATCTGTTCCCATAGGGCTGCAGAATCTTATCCTTTTCTTTGAGTGAGACCACAATATAGAAACCAGGTACTGTGTCTTGAAGACCTATACCTGGCATAGTATGTGCTACATGTAGCCAGAAAGGGGCCAGAGTGAAGATAACAGTTAGATTGACTACAGCATGCCTGAGTTTCTGCGGGGCCACCAGAGATGCTTAGAAAATCGGGCTTTTGCCTTTGCTGAATATGAGCAAGTGGAACATTACCATTGTGCTTATTCTTTGTGACTCAGAAAGGTCTTAAACTTTCTTCTGATTTATGCCTTGAATTATATTCCAGCTCTCACTGATTCTCATTAGACATGCCCCTTTTTCCACCTCAAATATAGACTATGTGAATCTATTCTTCTAGTGTTCCCCATTCTTATATGGGACTCAAACTGTATTTATTGAGTACCTACTTTTACCAAGCCCTTTTCAGACATTTTATATGCAGTCTCTAATTCTAGGCAATTTTGACATCAGTTCTCAATCCTAAATTTACTCTCCTCCTATATAGAGAGCTTGGCAGCTCTCACTACATCCATGTTAACCTTCATTGTCTAACGTTTTCTCAAAGAAGATAAATTTGCTTTAATATTATTTTCAGCCAAAAATAAAACTATAATAGCAAATTCACCACACAAAGCATTTTATAATGCACTCCAAACCTAAAGAGCAGTGACTTTGTCCTTCTTTCAAAGCTTCTCAGCTTTTTCGAAAAACTGCTCAGTAAGGTAAAAAGGATTACACCTAGGAAGGAAGCTAGTCACCCAGGTAGGATCCCAGAAAATGGTATAACTTTGATGAATTAATGACTGATAAGATTCAGGGTCTGATCATCAGGCATGCAGTATGAAAAACCTCTTATATTTGGTACAGTAAGAGTAGATTCATCTCTCAGTAGTTGAATCACACTAAGATCCTAGAAATAGGTATGGATATGGCTAAGGGGGAGAGGGGACAAAGGGAGTAACAGATAAAATTCTGATCTATAATAAGGAAAAGTGAAGAAGAAATAATTATTATAAATATTGTACACTCATGCTTTTCTAGTCATTCTTTTGTTTTTCCTTACTAGTAAAGTGTAGTAATGAGAAGGGAGGAAAAAGTAGAATAAGGAGTTTTGTCTATAACTGATTGCGAACTGAAACAACTCACTACCTTTAGACCGGCCTCCAGTCACTCTTATAAATAGATGAGTTCATTGAAACCACATAAATACCCTGTGAAGTATTTTACCTATTTTCTTATTGTTTCCTATTTTTCTTTTTTTAAGAAAGAGTCTCACTCTGTTCCCCAGGCTAGAGTGCTGTAGCATCAGCCTAACTCACAGCAACCTCAAACTCCTGGGTTCAAATGATCTTTCTGCCTCAGCCTCCTAAGTAGGTGGGACTATAGGTGCCCACCATGATGGCTAGCTAATTTTTCTGTTTTTAGTAGAGATGGGCTCTTACTCTTGCTCATGCTGATCTCGAATTCCTGAGTGCAAGTGATTTTCTTACCTTGGTCTTTCAGAGTACTAGGATTATAGGTACTCCACTCCATTATAGGAGCCACTGTCCCTGGCCATTATTCCCTATTTTAAATAGCAGGAAGCTGAGGCTTAAAGAATGAAGTTTCTTGCCCCAAATTATCCATCAAGTCATTATCAGAGTTGACATTCCAGCTTGAGCTAACTGATTCCAAAACCCTATGTTACGTTGATTCCACTACAGTATAACAACTCTAATTGTTAGAAATAAGAATGAGACTCAGCTCTGACTGACTTTGATATTAATACTCTTAACCAGTACTGCTATAGCTTTCTTTCTCTAAAGGCAAGCTGTAAGAAATGCCATATTATCAGAAGTTTGCTTGAGGGCATGGAATCAGAACAATGATATTAGGTAGCATTTATTGAGTAAACATACCAAACATAACATGTTCTAAGTGTTCTACATGGAGTGTCTCACTGAATCCTTTATAGGAACCTATGAAGGAAGTAGATAAGGAAAGAGAAAGAAAATAAGGTATGATAGGTGATCTCTTCGCTAAGATTGCTATAGATACTGTTATCTATTCTAGAGGTTTCCCAGCCAAGGACATCCTCTTTTTTTTTTTTTTTTTTTTTGGCCAGGGCTGGGTTTGAACCTGCTACCTTCTGCATATGGGGCTGGTGCCCTACTCCCTTGAGCCACAGGTGCTGTCCCAGATATTCTCATTTTGACTTTGCTTTTAGCTAAGGCATTTTCCCTGAGTATAAATATTACTGACTTCCTTGTTGATTTTCCTTTTTTTTTCAATTTAGTCACCCTCTTTCCAGAATATTTGATAATTAATTGTTGTAGTTTATTAAATCTGCTTGCACTGTAGTCCTGTCTTCTTGAGATCATTCCTGGGCACTAGAGTTTTATATGTTCTGAAATTCTTGTTGCTTTTTCTTTTTTTGAGACAGAGTCTCACTTTGTTGCCCAGGGTACAGTGTTCTCGTGTTATATCTCACTATAACCTCAAACTCTTGAGCTCAAGAGATTCTCAGCCTCCCAAGTAGCTGGGACTATATGATGCCTAGCTAATTTTTCTTTCTTTTTACTTTTTGTCTTATTAAAAAAAAATTCTTATTTTTTTTATTTAGTAGAGATAAGATCTCACTCCTGTTCAGGCTGGTCTCAAACTTCTGAGCTCAAGCAGTCCACTGCCTTGGCCTTTTAGAGTGCTAGTATTATAGTGTGAGCCACCACACTCAGCCTGTTATTAAGTTCTTAAGTCATTCATTTATAATGTTTTGATTTCCTTTTTGACTCCCTCAAGCGGCTCATTCTGTTAATTGTGTAGATGTTTACTAGTTTTACTTCTAGGTTCTTGGGCAATACTTCATAGTAGCCTCCATGTTGTATATGTTGGAGCCAAATGATCTTTGAATATGGCTCTGCCACTTAGCAGTTCTGTGACCTTAGGCAAGTTACTTAGACTCTCTGTGCCCTAGTTTCCTCATTTACAAAATTGAACAGTTGGAATCTACCTTGAAGTGTTGTTATGAAGATTTAATTAAAGTCATTTTAGTTTTTTGAGCCTCAATTGTCTTATCTATAAGAAGAACAACAGGGGATGTGCCATGTCTAACTACTTAGTAATCAGAAGCTATTATTATTCCTAATAACATTCATTGAGAGCCAACACTGCACTGCAAAGTAATATAGTTCATATCATTAGCACTAGCAGTCACATTCCTGGGATTAAATGAAAAACAAGCTGGATGTGGTGGTGTGTACCTATAATCCCAGATACTCGGTAAGGCTGAGGCAGGAGGGTTGCTTGAGCCCAGGAGCTCAAGGTTACAGTAAGCTATTATAGTACCAATGCACTGTAGCCTGGGCAACAGAGTGAGACCCTATCTCTACAAAAGTTAAAATTAAAACCAAAGCAAAACCATAACAAAAAAGATAAATAGGTGAGTGTTTTTAGTTATGAAGGATTCTGTGAAACGTTGCACATAGATCTTTATTTGTTTTTTTTTTTGTTCTCCTTTAATTTGCATATCTAATTGTCTGCATATGATCTCATTGCATGGCAGTTAAGGAAATGGACTTTAGGGGCTGACTGACCAGGAATGGAATCCTAGCCCTATGACTTTCTATTTAGGTGTCCTTGAGCAAGTTACTTTAATCTTCCTGAGCCTCAGCTTCCTCGTCTGAAAATGGGGGATCATAATATCTACCATTTAGCGTTCCTATAATTATTAGAAAAACATAGTTTTGTGAATGGTAGCTATGTCATTATCAGTGTTGTCATTTCCATTGAATTGTAGTTAGGTCCATCTATTGTCACTGTAAGTTCTTAGGACAGTGCAAGCTGTAGGTTTTCTGTTGTTTTTGAAGAACTGAAGCAACTTCCTCAGGCTACCTTGTGAACATGCTTAGGAAGGGTCAGCCAGTTTGGGCTTACTGGTTTTACTGAGTATCTCTGTTTTTGACAGAGCTCTTCAGATGGAGTCTCTAAATCCCTGGAGTTTCATCAAGGGAAATCTTGCTCACAGGTAAATGGAAACAATGGCACATTGATCAAGGAAGAGAAGAGTGATCATCATCTTCCAGCCCCATCACAATGTGCCTTATCCAGAGACAGCAACGTGTATAATAATAGTAACCACTACCTCCCTATGAAGAATGGGGAGAAGAACCACTTACAGGAGCAAAAGCTAGAAACTGTGGCACCACAGAAAGAGAAATGACAAGCTGAAGATGACTTCACCAGAGCAGGAAGAAGGGAAATCCTGCTGCTCTTCTGTGATTTTCGGCCCAAGTTAGAGGAAGATATAAATGTTCAGCCTTGATTTATCCAGAATTTTGAGGGATGTCCTATTGTATACATCTTTTCCCCTTCCTTGTTTTTTTCTGGACTTCTAGATTTAGTGATATGCTTCTGGGGATTCTGGCCAAAAATTAATGAGAACAACACTAGCTCCTATTCTCAAATTCAATATAAAGCACCAATATTCTCTTTATCTCCCTGGGAAGGCAGTAACGTCAGAAATTAGGTATCATCATGTAACATCCTATAGAAAAGTTCCAGCTTTGATTCTGAGTATTTATCACCACATTTATTTGCAGATTTACGTGATGAATGTATGGAGTTGTGGGGATAGCTGTCTATAGCTTCATAACTTATTTTCTTTTTTCTCTATGAAGTGGTGAGGCTATGATGTATCATTAGTATCCACCCCATCCTTGCTCTCCCAGCCCACCTACCCCAGGATTTTGTACTACCATCTCTAGCTCTGGCCTGACAGATAAGTATCATTAGTATCCACCCCGTCCTTACTCTTCCAGCCCAACTACCCCAGGATTTTGTATTACCACCTCTAGCTCTGACCTGACAGATAAGTAGATGTTTTCAGGAAAATAAGGTAGTATTGTTTACTGTATTTTATTTTATTTTTTACTTTATACACTTCAAAAACTACCAATGGTCTTTGTACTGGGGGAGTCAAGTGAGTCAGAAAAGTTCTGGGCAGATTTTTTCCTGCCTCTCAACTAGTACATTGTTTGTAAAATAGAAGATGTGGGACAGTTAACCTATTCCTTACTGCTCCATACCCTGAAATGGTTGGAATCACTGTAGTGAAATTGAGTGTGCAGGGGACTCAAAAGACTCTGCATGTGTGTGTGTTTATGGGTATGTGGGTGGATATATATGTGAATGTGTGTATCTCTATATGCATACACATACCCTTTATATAAATAGATCTATTTATCTATATGTATAATATATATGTATATATAAATGTGTGTGTGTATATATATGCATATGTATACAGGTACATACATACATGTTGATATCCCAGAGGATTTACTGAATTTCCCAAAAGTACTTCCACTGCTATAGAGTGGTGGATTTCAAAAGACCACACTTTAAACCTGAAATCCTAAGTCATAGCCTATCACAATTATGAGAAGATAGGCTAGTCTAAATCAGACAAAAAGTACTTCCAGAGATTTCCTGTTCAGAGCAACAAACACTTAAGGTTATTATGAGTTTAATCTTGAATAGAGACCTCACATCTCATTTGGTGAGAATAGGAAGTTGGAATGGGATTGGGAAGAGTTGAGCATTTCCTTATGAAGGTTTAGAGAGAAAAGAGGATTATGAGAAGTGACTGTCATGAGTTTGGAGGAAATATCTTCAGGAACTTCAGGGTTAAATTGGCTTCAGGATAGAACTGATTGACAGGAATGCCTGAAGGGTACAGGACTATAATTGGAATGATTTAGTGGAGAAGTGTGAGGAAATTGACAATTCGATTTTACTTGCCTAGATTGTTTCATTTGTTTATTGACATTCTAACTACCAGATATTTTCATTTGCTTTGCAAGGAAGACTTCAGAAGATATTGGCTTGGGCCTTGAGACATATTTTGTTAAATATTGTCAGCCCTTTGTGTGGCCAGTATCTGCTGTGGATGAAGAGGCTGCTCCTTCCTGCTGGAATTAATCTTGACACAACCTTGCATTTCCAGTTTCCCTCCTTGGGTAGCCTTAAGTATGAGGGATGGAAATATGGCTTGAAACAAATTAGCATTGTGTCTTCACTTGGGAATTGAAGTTTCTAGTCTCACATACCTTCTTTTGGGCTTTATGATATTCTTGCCGAAGAAGTATCATTCCCATTTGAATACAACTGACTGAACTTCTAGTAGGCTTCTCTCTTATTGAAAGAGAGACCTTAATCCACTGTAGGTCCTTTGTGATTTTTTTCTTCAGACAACCAGAAGGCTGGTTTTTTTTTTGTTTGTTTGTTTGTTTTGTTTTTTTTTTTTTTTTTGTAGAGAC
>NW_003852651.1:352657-358794 GCF_000181295.1 Otolemur garnettii | reverse complement strand
GGGGCTGGGTTTGAACCCGCCACCCTCGGTATATGGGGCCGGCGCCTTACTCACTGAGCCACAGGCGCCTCCCCAGAAGGCTGTTTTCTCACTGGCCACTTACAATGATCTTATCATGGGAAATTGAAACTAGTCTCAGACTATTTAATCGTAGTCTGGACCAGTTTAAGAGAACCTTAATTTGCAGGGGAAGGGAGCCCTGGAATGCCCTGGCCCCTGTTGAGATACTTCTTATGTAAACCAAAGGATGACAAGAGTGTACACCTAAATAGATATAAACAGAAACAAAGTGTACAAAAACTTCTTCTTTGGAATCAGCTCCCCTAATTTGGCCCCTTCTACTCTAGAACCCACCCAAACTTTCATAACATCTTGAAGGTAAAGATTCTATATCCAATAAGGGAGGGAATTAGTAGTAAATTTACATGGCTTAGAAATTTTCTTTCTGGATCCATGGAGGGTTGAATCCTTTGAAGCTCTAAAAGTAAATCAGAATGACTGAGTTGTAAGATATATACACACACACACACACACACATATTTTCTAATAGGAAGTACTTGGAGTTAATCAGTATTTTTTTCAGTAGCTTTTTCCATGCATCTTAAATCTATCTGACATGATCAGATTACAGTATTGTTAACTCTCACAGCATTAAGAAGATTTCTTATTTTGTAGTAATTTACTATGAGAATTAAAATTGCTGCTTTGGTAGGGATGATTCCAATTTACCAAAGCTGGATGATTCTGTTTTTTCTCCCTTCTATATACCTCTACTTTCCCCTAGCCTGGTATAGGTGAAACAAGTGGTTCATCTCCAATCTTGATTTTTATTTGCATTCAGCATTTTGGGTTTGGAAGGTTACAAGAAAGAACTATAAATGACCATATTCCTAGATTTTAAATTATCTGACAAAATTTAATTTGTCTTAAAAACCAGAAAAAAATAAAGTTCATTACTGGGAGATGACCTTTTTCTAATTGGAGGACAAATTTGGGAAGGTGGGGTCTGATTTTTATTGTGTCATTTGAAAAGACTGTCATCCTTTACTTGAGGTTCCATTTCTGATTGTGATGTGGCCTCTCTTGAACAAAGTCATATAGGAACCCCTAGAAATTACCCTTTTACCTTGTAGGTCCACAAGCAAAAACACTCTGGTTGTATACAGCCACTCATCCCCAAGGATTTGCCAGTTCTTGATTTCCGTTGGTGTTTCTTGGGGTCAATCTATAACTCCTACTCTTATTTAGTGGACAGTCTGGTCTGGACCAGTCCTAAAAAATATATGCTCACTTGCATCATTTTCATTCTGAGCCAGTAGACTTAAAACCCCAAGAAGCAGTACTTACTTTGGCTAGTGACATTTGATTTTTGTCTCCATCTTGATTTTCTGACATTGTTGGTGAAGTCACATTAACTTTTTTTGGTCATTAGAAAAACAGCCAAAAAGGTATTATTAGGGAGGGTAGTCAAGATGGAGGGTAGGGGGCAAGAATGCTTATGCAGGGTAGAAAGAATGTGGGGATAGCTGGTTATGGTGATTCAGTCTGTTGGAACCTTAGAAGGCTTCTGTAGGCATGTCAGTTCTACCATTTCAGCCTCCAAGACACCCCCTCCTTTGAAATGAAAATACAAATTGACCACAGTTTAAAATAGTATAATTCTACTAAGGTTTAATCATTATACTTGTTCACTTCCTAGTGCATATTTCCTTAATATGCTTGGGGTTTGGGGTTGGGGTTGAGTTTTCATTGTTGGATTGTGTGTCACCCTATATTTTTACCCCTCCTGTGACTTTGGCATCTTCTTTGACTTTCTATTTTCCTTTCTGTTGGCTTATTGCAGTAGTCTGCTGGGGCAGGTAGAGAGCTCATTATGCTACTACTGATAATTATCTTCAATACTGTCAGAGGTTGAGGTTATTTTTTTTTATTAAGACAGAATCTTACTTTATCACCCTCAGTAGAGTATTGTGACATCATAGCTCACAGCAACCTCAAACTCTTGGGCTCAAGGGATTCTCTTGCCTCAGCTTCCTTAGTAGCCAGGACTACAGGTGCCTGTCACAATGCCCAGATATTTTTGTTTGTTTGTTTTTTGTTTAGCAGGCCCAGGCCAGGTTCAAACCCACCAGTCCCAGAGCATGTGACCAGCACCCTAACCACTGAGCTATGGGCACTCCTGTCAGAGGTTATTTTGATGTTCTAAGAAAAGCATGTCATTTCTTTACAAAATCATCTTTTCCAAGAAAAATAAAATACCCCTGTGCTAGGGTGCCCATTTCAGCTTTTGACATTACCCCTGTACTTTTATAGATGCTCTTTTGTCCATGTTAGTAGTAACTAATAACTAGTGAATTTCCATGTAAATGATGCAAATTCAATATTTAATATTTTATTAATTTCTCATAGTCCTGCCAAATCTGATGATTTTTTAATTACTCCCAGAAAGCATTTCCCCTCCTACCTTTTATTCTATTCTGTTCTATTTTTAGAATAACACACTAGGTAAAGAAACTTTAGCTGCAAGGAATCAGTGGTTTTTAGTTCTTCCTGGATAAATTGTGTTATTGACAATGAACGAATTTCATTGTTTTTTCCTGTGTTACTATCTTCTTTCCTATGCTCTTGACAGTGTGTTTAGTGGATAGATAATATGTATTTCTCTTTCCCACTCCCAGATTCCAAATTCCCTCTCTTTTGACCCACCTTACCACAAAAGTTCCATAGTTTATTAATTTAAGTTTGAATGGATGCTTCTTTGGGGAAACTACGGGAGTTACTGGAAGTGTTTCAGAAAGGAATGAGAACATCTCAGGAGTTGATCTCTGATGGAAATTGGTTTGTTCTGT
The DNA here is from genome assembly GCF_000181295.1 of Otolemur garnettii. Taxonomy (NCBI): domain Eukaryota; kingdom Metazoa; phylum Chordata; class Mammalia; order Primates; family Galagidae; genus Otolemur; species Otolemur garnettii. The sequence goes on along the minus strand of NW_003852651.1, from coordinate 355,945 downwards.
TAACGCTGATGGGAAGAAACTTACACTGCTTAATAAAATCTATTCTTTTAGTAAAAAAAAAAATGTGGAATAATTTGACATTTGATTTCTTCTCCTGTTTCTGGATCCCTTTCTGCAAATGAGGGATATACTTGTTTCAAGTATAAACAGAGAAGTGTTGCACATAGATTTAGGAGTCCATTTGTAGAATATCAGGGCAAGAAACTCAGTATAAGAATTATCAAAAGGAAAAGCATATTTAGCTTCCTAGTTAACCTCTTTATTTGGATGTGGTAAAGGTACTTTTGTTTTGATGTTTCCCAAACTAACACTATCTTTTACTCAATTATTTAAACCACAAAACCAACCTAGGAGTTAATTATCTCAAACTAGTGCCTTTCCCTCATTTCTCAAATCCAGTTGGTGACAAGATCTCTTGCTAACACTCAACCATCTTTCTGTTTCTCACATCTATGTCCTCTTTTCTGCCTGCACTCCTGTGGCTTAGTTCAGGCCTTATCATATCTCACTTTGACTGTTGAACTTGCTCCCCTGTCTTACTCAGTAATTTACCAGGCAATTTTAAACAATATTTTGTGTCTAAGTGTATATATCTTTTTCCAGTGAAAGTGTTACCAGATAAAGAGGATCTGGCCACCTCTCACTGTCAGCCAATATGCAAAAGACAGGGATAGGTCCCCTAAACTTTGTCAGAAAGCCAGCAATTCTAGAGAACAGAGAGAGTAGTCTCTCAAAGACTGTTCTGCCTCAGTTACAATTTTATTAATTTTTATAATGTGAGTATCAGAAAACAAACCTAGAAAAATTTAACTTTATTTGACAGAAACCAATATCAAAGTAGTCTTTGTTTTAATAATGGAAAGTGTTGAAACAACATAAAAGTAATTTTTACTTTAACAAATTATTTAAGAGAATTACAAAATAAAACATTATTAAAGTAATTTTTATTTTATTAACATCATAACATTTATTGTCTATGTGTGACTACTCTCTTAAAGTTTCTTGAGACAAACATTTTTACATCATAGTGAAACCTTAACTAGATAATTACAGTGGGTGTAAGAAAGAATGTGAGCTAAGCAGACTAGGTCAGCTATACTGCTTCAGCTTAGTTTGTTAAACTTCATCTTGCAGACTGCTTTTCTGGCTACATTTCTTCACTTTTATTATCATATTTCATATTTCTTAAATTGTTTTAAAATATAAATAATTACTATGATTTACTGCATTTGTCCAGGGATCAAACTTATTCAGGTGAAGGATAGGTTTAAAGTTACACTGGGAACAACAGACAGCACAAAGAAAACAAAGGAGGGAACTGAATACAACAAACAAAGGTGTCCAAAAATAATATATTTTCTATCCTGATGACTAAAGTTCTTAGCCATTATCTCTGCATAGCTTCACAGTCTACTTGTTGGGGGTAGTTTTGCTGGTTTCTCAGGAGGATAAGGTTTGATGTGGGAATGATGTAATTGAGCCAACTTGAAAGCCATAGGGGTGGTGAACAGGACCTCCCAGGGGCCAGTTACACTTTCCCCTGAGTTGTGTCAGGTTCTTCCCTTCAAGTCCTAGAGAGAACTTGGTCACTGGCTGAAATATATGTAGGTTTCATATGCAGGGCAGGGGGACTCTTTTTAAGTAATTTAGAATGTGCCATAGTGTAGCTCAGGAGGTGGCAGGGCACACCATGGCAGAAATTAAAGGTCATCTGCTGGAGGTCTTGTAAAAGGCTGGAGAGCCATCTTGGGTAGAGGGTCCAAGATTAGTTGAGTAAGTTCATTGGTCTGAATGGGTTTGTTATGGGAATGCAGGACCTGGAAGATAGCTAAAAAATTACTGCAGAGTAAAGAAGTAAACAGAGGATTGTATAGATTTCTTCCAATGTAGTCAATAGGAAATCCAGCATTGCCTGATTATCTAGGAGTGCCTGGGCTCTCCTAGATAATGATTGAGTTGAGCAATCTTGGTTGAGGCCTAAGGCTTTTGAAGTTTTTTCTCTTGGCAGTTTTAGCATTGGAGACAAGTTTTCAATTATACTTCTTTTGGCATATAATATGTAGATTGGTACTAGTATTTTTAACGAAGTCACTAAATGTTATTTCTGTGGCAGCCATCCTAAAATACATAAAAGAAATGTATTTGGGGGTAAATATTTCTAATTTCTTTTAGTCCTTACTTTGGTTTTATATTAAAACCTAACATGTTATCTTAGTACTAAGAAGCAGGAAAGAAGAAAAAAAACTAATTGGAGTAAATCTGACCACTATATATAATTTTACAGTTTTTGACCAGTCGAATGGATCAGTTTAGTTAAACAGATGTTTTATTTTATGTGTTGACATTACAGACAAGGCTTGAATCTAATATAGGTAGATTATATCAGATTTAAAAAATTTTTAGTTTTATTAAAGACAGGATCAATTTATTTACTGAAAGAAACTGTATTCTTAGTATATTTGGCCTGATTATTTGTATAAAGTGCAGTAAGAATAATTATTAGTCATATAGACTTTTTTTAATTGGATTTTTTGGAACGTTTTCATAAGGAATCTCAGGTTTGACTTGAAAGCTTCTTAAGCCAAGGATTTGTCTGTGCCAGTAGATACCTATATACATTGGGTAAATTCTTCTTTTCTTGAGGTCCTAAAGTGTCTTGGAGTTGCTGGACCTGTCAGAAAGTGACATTCTTTACTTACAACAGATCTGGAAATATTATTAATAAGGTATCTTGACCAGTTTTTCCACTGGGATTTCTATTGGCCATATAAGTCAACTTTAATTTTTTAATGCAGTCTGGACATTTCTGAATAGATGCCATTCCAGTCAAAGCCTTGGTAAAATAACCAGTATCTTTCATTGTTTCTTACAGAAGAAAACAGAAAGGTTCTAAAGCCAATATAGGGAGGTTATATGGGTATAAACTTTAACCTTTTTAAAGTTTAAGAAGAAAACAAGTTTTTATTGAACTTATGCAAATAACTATATTGTTACAAATTAAAAATCCTTACAAGTGGTTTTCAAATTTTGGAGAAATCTAGTAAGGAGAAAAACAAATGTTTGAAATTTTGCTTACAAATAAATACACTGCTGTAAGTTATAAATAGCTCAAGAGATACAAAAAGAGTTTCCTTGACTTCTGGAAAACAGAACACAGAAAGAATCAGTAATGTTTCAAACAAAAAGTCATAAAAATTAGCAATACTCAGACATGTCAGCCTATCAGTTTTTCTTTCCTTCCTTCCTTCCTTTCTTTCTTTCCTTCTTTCTTTCTTTCTTTCTTTCTTT